>NW_022474070.1:2192500-2627500 GCF_902498895.1 Magnusiomyces paraingens
GAGGTACATTTTGGGCATAATTACTATAATAGTAAAAGTAAAAGTAAAAGTAAAAGTAAGAAAAAAAAAAAAGCCTTTGTCTATCTAACAAAAAATAAAAATAAAAAAATGAAAACTCGATATTAGCCTAAACTTGAAGAAAATCTAAGATATTATCATGCACATGAAATATATATATATATATATATATAAATTCAAAATACTTAGAATTTAAATTACGTTCTTAAGTATAAAGTCTTATTTCTTTTTTTTTTCTCTCTTTTTCTCTTTTTCTCTCTTTCTCTCTTTCTCTCTATTTATGAAGAAATCATTTAAATTGAGTTCCAATTAGTATAGAATCTAAATAAATGTAAGAACCAAATAACAAAAAATGGTTGTTATTATTAATATATATATATATACTCCCCATTTGGTTTTTGTTGTTGTTCTTTTTTTTTTCTTTTAACTCTCTTTTCTTTGTGTATCCGACGGCCAAAATTAAAAAATTAAAAAATTAAAAAAAAAAAAACTTTACTTTGATTGTATTTAGTTCTAATTTCTTAGTTTTTTTTTTCATTTTAGTAAATGAGCATATATATATATATATATTCATATTTACCTTTGTGTTTTCTTCTTTTTTTCTTTTTACTCTTTTATTTAACCAATGATTGTTGATCTCAAAGCAAAGAAGAAAAGAAAAATTAAAAAAAAAAAAAAAAAAAAAAAGAAACTTTGAGCCTCTTTTTTTTTTTTTTATTTATTTATATCTAGTCTATGGTTTTTAGTCTCAATTGAAAACCATTTTTCTGCTCTCTCTGTCTTTATTTTTTTTGTTCCAACTATCCTCCTCTTCCTCTCTTTTTAGCTTCTATGATCACCACCACTATTAAGGTGCAAAGTAGATCAATGATTATGGGCTAAATACTATGGAAAAAAAAAAAAAATACAAAATTAATTTCCCAGTTAGTGTAAATAAAAAAAAAAAATTATTATTATAATTATTAGTAGTAGTAGGTTTGTTTATATTATTCTATCAATATATATCTATCTTTCTATCTTACTAAATGTTGGATCTGACACAAGTGTAATGTAACATCACTATAACTAAGAGTTATAGGTAATATAATATTATAATACTATATATACTACCCTGTTGCATTGCTCGGAGCGATCGGAGATTCCGAATATTCCTACATACGCCCAGCAAGCAAAAAAGAGATAAAATGCTTTGTCTATGAATGGATGAATGAATGAAAAAAAAAAAAATTGGTATATTCCATTTCTTTCGGAAATATGTCTTTTTTTTTTGTTTTTTTTTTGTTATTATCCATTTATCCATCCATTTCATCTTTCTTTAACATAAGTTCATCTTAATTGGTGCTATGCCTACGTCTTGTCTATCGATTTGCTCTTCAATTATTATTATTGTTATTAGCTTTTTTTTTTTTTTTTTTTTTTTAGATTCTTTATATAGTTATTCCCTCAGTCGATATCAATTATTATATATTTTTAATAATTAAAGTCGCTGAATCTACTAATCATGATAAGCTACTTTATGTTTATGGGGTTTGTTATTGTTTTTGCTGTTGTTGTTGTTGTTGTATTCAATTCTATTCTAATTCTATTTAAAGTTTATAAGAAGAAAAAAAAAATTGAATTTGTTTCTATTGTTAGTTTAAAATAATTTTGTTTTTTAGCAGCTCTCAAACTTTGTATTGCCATTTCTTTCTTTCTTTCTTTCTCTCTCTCTCTCTCTTTTTTTTTTTTTTTTTCTTTTCAATTATCTTTTGAATTTTTTTTAAACATTTATTTATAAAGTGAATATAGAAGAAAAAGTAACAGAAGAAGAAAACGAAATGTTTTAATATCAAACTTTTAGTGAATATATATATCATTATCTTCATTTATTCATAGACAAAAAAAAAAAAAGATCAATTCTTCTCGTTTTTTTTTTTTTTTTTTTTTTGATACTTGTAAATTAAACCTAACTAGTTTGCTCAAAGTTGAAGCTTTTTTTTTTATCTTGCTATTATTATGTTTTTTTTTTTTTTTTTTTTTTTTACAAAGGATATATATAAAAGAAATAAAAAAAAAGAAAAAAAAAATTATTGATTTACTACTACACATATTTGGGGGAGGAGAGGATTTAAGTAAGAAGTGGGAAAAAGGTTTATTCATTTAATACTTTATTCAATTGTCAATTGAAGACTGAAAAAATAAAAAAATTAAAAAATTAAAAAATTAGAAAAAAAATTTTTTTTTTTTTTTTTTTTAATTTTCAATAATGAAATAACAGGATAATAATAATAATAATGGAGGCCCTCGAGAAAAAAAAAAAAAAAAAAAAAAAACGAGGATTGAAGAATATGTTATTTTTTATTTTATTTTATTTTATTTAACAAATAACGGTCAGTCAGCTTTGCATTAAATTGATTGACTGATTGATAAACCCCTCCCCCAGTTTTTATTATTATTATAATAATAACCACCCAGTTTATTTGTTTGTTTATATTAATTAAGCTTAGTAATATCGATAATATATTTTCCTTGTTTCTTTCTTTTATTTAATTCTCCCATCTTTTATTTTATTTATTTATTTTCTTTTCAATATATTTATATTTATATTGAGAGAACTTGAAAACAATCAATCTTAGACTTTTATTTTATTCTTATTTTCATTTTATATTTTTTATATATTAGATTTCTTTTTTTTTTTATTTGGTAAGGCAACTGAGCCCTTTTTTTTTTTAAAAAAAAAAAAAAAAATCCCTCTTATGTTTTTAATTTTTATTTTATTTTCCATGTGCTCTCTCTCTCTCTCTATCGTACTATATTTTATTTATTATATGATTTATATATCGTTCGATATTTTTTTTTTTTTTGATTTTTGATAGATAAAAAGATAGACTTAAACTTCATGTACCTACTTACATACTTACTTACTACTACATTTATGTGATCTGATTATTTAGTGTCATATCATCACTTTCTTTCTTTCTTTCTTTTCAATTCCTATCAATCGTAGCCCGTGATTTCTTCTACTACAAGTCATCATTATTTAGAATCTAATTTAACAATTGTAACCATATTCTTCTTCTTCTTCTATTCCATTGAATCAAAAACAATACCCATGTTTCTTCTCTTTGGTTAAAACACATGTATGTGGTATATATTTCCCTGTCATTGTGGAGTGGTTTTTTTTTTTTTTTTTTTTTTTTTTTTTTTTATAAGCTTATTATACTTTGTGACAAACAAACGCACATCTCTAGATCCAGTCGCTTAACTTGTTTAGATATTTAGTTATTTAGTTATTTCTTGCTATGAAATTTATGCGCTTGTAATAATAAATAAAGCCTTTTTTTTTTTTTTTTTTTTTTTTTTTTTTCCTTTATATTTTACAGTCTTTTTATTTAAATAAATAAATAAATAAATAAAAAAGCATAAGTGGCACGTTGGTTGGGGGGTTTATGTTTATACGAAAAAAAAAAAAAATAAATAAAAAAATAAATTTTAATATTCCAAAGTACTTTGTTTTGTTAAACTTGTCAAATCTGTCTACGTAAAAACTCAATACATCATCACCATTCCCAGATATGCTTGTAAAGCTTCACTTATAATTATTATTATTATTATTATTATTATTATTATTATTATTATTATTATTATTATTATTATTATTATTATTATTATTATCTTACATTAAAATAAAATAAAATAAATCCTTGTTTTTTGCGCGAAATTTAAACTTTTGTATTTCCTTTTTTTTTTTTTTTTTCAAAAAAAAAAAATCCACCTTTTGCTTAATCATCATCTTCATCATCTTTTTCCTTTAATATTTTTATTCAAATCATCAATTTCTTCTATTCTTTTTTTTTTTTGATTCCCCCCCTTCGATTATGAAAAAAAATTTACTTTGATAAAGGCGGATCTCTTACTCTTTTTGCTTATAAAAAAAAAAAAAAGAAGAAGAGCCCTTTAATTACTCGAAGGTTACAATATATATATATATATATATAATCCCTATATCACTACTACCTAATTCATTAGGGTTCCGCAACCGCTGCTACTGCTATGAATACCTTATTTAAGGGGAAACAAAAAAAAAATGAGGGGAATCGGTGATAATAATAATAATACGCGTTGGCCCCTGACGAGATATATATAAAAAAATCTTTTAGTTTAAAAAAAAAAAAAAAAAGATAGTAAGAAGAAAAAGAAGAAGAAGAAAAAGAAGAAGCCCTTTTTTTTTTTTTTTTTTTTTTTTTTTACGAGGAAGGGCGGGAACTACTTGAATACTAAAAGGCGCGGAGTTTTTTAAAAAAAAAAAAAAAAAATTTTTTTTTTTTTGGATTGATTCATCAGTCCGCACATTGGTGGGAAATAAAATAAAAAAAAAATAAAAAAAAAAAAAAGGCGCACATAATAATGATTAAGCAACATTTTTTTTTTTTTTTTTTTCAAGGTGGTTAACATTTATATTAAATTTATAAAAATCAAAAACATGGACTTTTTTTTTTTTTTTTTTTTTTGTGGTTTTATTTGGGCCATTCAATAGATGAATAAATGTAATCAAAACTAGCAAAAAAAAAGTCTCGAGATTGTATTTGTTATTGTTTTTACAAAAAAAAAAAAAAAAAAAAAAAAGATACTACACTAGAAATTTTAAATAGTGAATAGTCATTTATTTTATATATATTTAATTTTATATATATTTAATATAATAATAATAATAGCATACTTTTAAAGCTCAATTGCTTGCTTCTCAATAAACTTTAATGAAAGAAAGAAGGAAAAAATTCATGGAAAAAGATCTGGCGTTAGAAACGTGGAACAAAGTATCCAACAATGCGGCAGAATCAGAAAATCACGGCTGAGAAGGTTTATTATTTAAAAGATGAAAAAGATGGAAAAATAAAATTTTTTCTTCTTCTTCTCAAAAACTTTGGGGGAAATACAAGCGGGAAAATGAGAAACTGTTTCTTATTTGAGCTTCTTCTTCTTCTTTTCTTTTTAGTTGCTCTCTTCCTAGTAATCATTTAAAAAAAAATCAAGTAAAGCCGATCAACGGCATTGTCAAGTTTGATGATAATAATGATGAAAATTAAAATAATAATAAAATTCCCTTTGATTGATTGATCACTCATGAGGAAAAAGAAGAAAATGAGAAAGTGCAGCAGTTAATTCGTAAATTAAAATGATTTAAATATTGCCGCTAAGTGTTGACAGTCTGATGGCAGTGCCTATGGCAGTGCCTATGGCAGTGCTTAAGGCAGTGCTGCTACTTCTGTTGGTGGTGGTGGTGGTGCTGCTGCTGCTGCTGTTTTTTTTTTTTTTTTTTATCAGTCTGTGTTTGATGGCTGCACCGTTTCACACGTAGGCAGACAGACGGATATTTCCAAAATAAAAAAAAAAATAAAAAAAATAAAAAAAAATCTTCCAAGTTGACGATGTTTGGTGGTGGTGTGGACACAACAACAACAACTTAATCAATCAGTCAACCGACTAATTGACCAACCAATTAACTAACTAACTTACTAACCCCTTCTAATAAAAATAATAATAAAAAAAGGTTCAAAATCTTCTGACAAACGTGCATTTAGAAAGAAAGTTGGTGGTGGAGAGACTGACTGGCGGCCCAGATTAAAGAGGAGTAAAAAAGACCCACAGAAGAAAAGAAAAAAAAAAAAAAAAAGGTTTGATGCCTCTCCTGTTAATTCCAAAAAAAAAAAAGTTGATAAACCTTTCAAACGTATCTTTTAAAAGAAAAGAAAAAAGAGGACAAGAGGATAATTATATCGATAATTAAATGCACGTTTGTATTAAATGGCTGATTCTTCATCAAAGGGGACTTTTTTTTTTTTTTTTTTTTTTAAAGGGTCGCATTTGAAATGACAATACACTGATGTATTTTCTCTTTTTTTCTGACTTGGACTCGTCGTTGTATTTAAGGTTTGTTATTGTTGATCTTGTGTTTGTGTGTGCAAATAAATAAATAAATATATTCCCGCATTCTTTTTATACCCAAGTCAAGGCACGTTTTTTTTTTTTTTAAAAAAAAAAAAAAATATTCAACAAAAGGACTTGAAATAGAAAGAATCAGAGAAATATAAAGATAGAATGGGGAAATATTTTTGATTACTTTCCTTCTTGTTTTGAAAAAAAAAAAAAAAAAAAAAAGAAAGAAAGAAGAAAAAAAAAAATTCCGTGTTCCGCCCTCCAAGTCTCAGTTCGGCCAATTCCAGAGTTTATTAGACTCTTCGTTTTCTTCCATTGATTTATTTTTTTTTTTTTTTCAACAACAATCCTCCTCTTTTGTCAAGGGTTGGAATGTGTCTTTGAAAAAACACACACACACACACAGAATAAGACACTTTAGTCTTTAGGGAAGAAATATAAAAAAAAAAAAACCCTTTTTCTTTCTCTCTCTCTCTCTCTTTAATTCGCAGTTGCATTGGCCAATTGTTGTTGTTGAAGACCATCTTTGATGCGCCGCTTGGGACAATATGGACACATCATGTGGTTACACCGGGTGCAGTCATATCGGGGTGGTGGAATTCCATGGTACCGTGCACATTGACAACAATACCACTCAGTGATTGTTTGTGGGTCGTGGGGATCATACATGTCTGCCATAGAGGGGGTTTCAAGGTCTTGTGGTTGGATGGTAACTGCCATTGTTGAATATTAAAATATTGAATGCTAATGTCTAAATGCTAAATGCTAAATGCTAAATGATAAATGATAAATGCTGAATGCTGAATAATAAAATGTTGAGAATGTATTTTAGATCAATGCCGATTTAGATTTTAATTGATTGATTGATTGGTTGATTGGTATGCTTAATTGAGAATGTTGATTGAATGTTGAAAATCGTTTAAGAAAAATAGGTTTTGTATAAGATTGTATATTATTATTCAAAGGAGTGTAAGTATTTGGAATATATATAAATTTTAGATTAATTTTTTTTTTTTAAAAAAAAAAAAAAATTTATAAATGATAATGATTTATTTAGAAAAATTAAAAAAAAAAAAAAAAAAAAAAAAAAAAAAATGTGGGAAGAGTAGAAGTTATATATAAATAAAATAAATTATATATAGAGAGGGATTACAATAATTTTGATATATATAAAATGTATAAATTTGAGTTAACAAAAATAAAATAAAATAAAATAAAATAAAATGGCCAGACCTTAAAAATCAAAGCACCTTTTTTTTTTTTTTTTTTTTTTTTTTTCACCACCACTACCACCAACCAAACAACAACAACAACACAAACGGGTCCACCACCACAGCCAACTTCTTTAGTGGAATTATTATTTTATTTTATTTTATTTTATAAATTAACCAAAAAAAAGTTTTTGATAACAAAGACTTATAGAATTCTTTTCTTTTTTTTTATTTTTTTAATTCTTCTTCTACTTCAACTTCAACTTCAACTTCAACTACTTCAAAATTTTCTTCTATTATTTCTTCTTCTACTTGAACTTCTTCCCGCTACTTTTTTTTTTTTTTTTTTTTTTTTTTTTTTTTTTTTGGTTTATTTATTTATTTATTTTCTAGTGAGAGAGCAAAAAAAAAAAAAAAGAAAGGCGCGGGTTTTTTTTTTTTTTAAACTTTTTGCTCAAAATCTGTTACTTTTACTTTACTATTATAATAATAATAATAATAATAATAATAATAATAATAATAATAATATACTTATATATAAGTAGTTATTACTATATTACACTTCTTTTCTGTCTGTCTGTTTGTCTGATTGTCTGTCTTTGAGGGCTTTTGGCAGACAAAAAAAAAAAAAAAAAAAAAAGAATAAGACTTGTGGCCATTTTAGACTTTAAAAATGAACTACAACTACAACTACAACTACAACTACAACGACATCAACTAACTACAAAATGATGAAAAACTAAAAACAGTTAGCTTCAATCTACTTTATTGAATGAGCTTCTTCTTCTTCTTCTTCTTCTTCATATTCTCCTTCTTTTTTTTCCCTTTCTTTCTTTCTTTCTTTCTTTTTTTTTTGCTGGTAGATAGGATAATTAAGAATTAAGAAAAAAAATAATTTTGAAACTTATCAACTTTCTCTCTCTCTCTCTTTCTCTCTTAAACTATCTGCAGCTGCTTCTTCTTCAATGATTTTAAGAAATAAAATAAACTTAATCTCCATTGATGAACATAAGTTGAGTAGGTTTTGGTGTTTGTGACTCCATCCCTCTCTCTCTCTCTCTCTCTCTCTCTCTCCCTTCTGCTCTTTGTAAACTAAAATCAGGACATATTCCCGGGTTATTGGAGACAGAGAAACAGAAACATAGAGATGTAAACGTTGAAGTTCAAATTAAAAAAAAAAAAAAAAAAAGTTTATTGTAAAAACAGACAGTTTAAAAGGAGCAAATGAAAGAAAAAAAATTATATATCCCTTTAAATATTTTAAACCTTGAATAAATAAAAAATAAAATAAAATTATTTAAGCCTGATTGTTCAATGGTACAAAAATTCCAATAAGCGAATATTTAGACTTTAAATAAGTCTTAAGTCTTTTTTTTCTTTTTCTTTTTTTGCTCTGTTAAGGAACTTAAAGTGGAGTCATATATATATATATATATATACTTTTTTTTTTTAATATTTTTATTATAATTATTCTTCCTCTTCATTTTCTTTTATTTCATATTAAATAAAAACATAGTTAACATTTCTCTCTTTTAGTCAAATAATTCAATCCGGTAGCAAAGTCCTGATCTGGGAGTTCAAAAGAAAAGGGGGGGATTGGGGAAAATCACAAAATTGGCGCAAAAGATCTTTTTTTTTTTTTTTTTTTTTTTCTTCTTTTCCTCCCACCATTACTACTACCCCCCACAAGCAAAAAGCTTACTAATAAAATACTTAGGGCTTTTAGCTTGAAATTCCTTCCCGTTGCCTTAATACCACCACTACTTAATACTTAAAACTCAACCACCACCATAACCAAAATAAACTTTCTTATGTCTTGCCATTTTTTTTTTTTTTTTTATATTTTACTTTACTTTATTTTACTTATAATTATAATTATATATATATATATATATATTTCAGTTGCTTGCGCTTTTTACCCAAACAGGATTCGAAGAATCAATTTGTGATAGTAGTACTTTAAAAAAAAAAAACAAATTCAATGTGGGGGAGGAAAAGTATATAGAAAGATTTTTTTTTTTTTTTTCTCCGAGAAAATGAGAGCAATGATTTTGATTCGCAAACAACCCTTTTTTTATTTTATTTTATTTTTTTTTCTTCTTCTCATCATGATAATCTTTATAAATTCTTAAGAATAAAAGGTTTTTTATTTTATTTTATTTTTTTCTCATTTTTTTTTTATCATCTTCTTTTCGGCACTTTTGATTCTCCCCACATTCTCCTTCTTTTATTTTATTTTTATTTTTTTTTTTTTTTTTCGTCCCACTTTTTGGTCATCTCTTTCTCTAACTCTCTTTTTTCCCCACCATAATCATTATCAACTTTTCACAAATCTTGCTATGAATTGAGTTGAATAAAAGCAATCATTGAGAAATCAAAAAATTTAAAAAAAAAAAAATTAAAATAAGAAATAAGAAATATAAAAATATTGTAAATATTAAATCATTATAATGATGACTTGAGCGATGTTTCGCCGACAATGTTTTGTTTTATATTTAATCTACATACACACACTTTTTTTTTTTTTCAGGCAATTAAAATAGTTCAAATTTACTTGTTCAGTTAAAGAATCCTCGTGTTTTTCCTCTTCATCTTCTTTAAAAAAAAAAAAAATTAATAATAATGATTACTCTATTTTTGAGCATAAAAATAAAAATAAAAATAAAAATAAAAATAAAAATAAAAAATTTATAATTCTATATATAAAACTGGACTTTGTCTTGTTTTGATTAATTTTGGTTTATAATTAGAAAAAAAAAAAAAAAAATTTGCCCCATCGCAAATCCTTTTTTTTTTTTTGCACCAATTGATATTCCTAATAATAACAATAATAATAACAATAATAATAATTTCTAACTTACAAGTCCCAGTTAAGTTTTTCCTTTTATATTATAATTATATAGTATTATGGGATCATCATCGGTCTTCATAATGTGACCCGAGATGTGAAATAAAAATAAATAAAAAAAAGTTTAGTACAGAATCTTAATAATACATACACTCCCCTCCCCACAAAAACCCAAATTCGCACTGTATTTTAATAAAAAAAAATTGAAAAAAAAAAAAAAAAACTTTCAAACCATGTGATTGATTGGTGAAGACAAACAAAAACAACAACTACAATGTACAACGGTTATTAATAGAGACTTTACTGATTCAAACTTTCTTGCATGGTAAACCAAAAGATTTTTTTTTCTATCTCTCTTTCTCTCTTTTCTTGTCACCGTTATTGATATTGGTCTATAAACATTTTAAACTCTTATTTAAGTTAACATCGCTAAACTGTTTAATTTTAATTTTAATTTTAATTTTTTTTTAAAGTAATAATTTAACGGTCTGGCCATTAGAAACCAAATTCCATTTAGAATTGAATATATATATATATATATATATATATATATATATATATTTAAGTCCTAATTATAACTACCCATCTCATATACAATTCAACGTTATAATGATATATGAGTCTCTATTTCTAACTTTCATTTATTCATTCATAACCAGTTATATATATATCTATATATTTTACCATATACTTTAATATTCTCCGTCTTTTTGTCCTCGTATTGTTCTTTTTTATTTTTTATTTTAACACAACGCGTATGCTTATTTTAATTTTTTTTTTTTTTTATGTTACCAAAATAATCCAACGAATATTTAATTTTTTTTTTCTTCTTCTTCTTCTTCTTCTTCTTCTTCTTCCTGTTCCTGTATTTTTTCAACATTCGGGACCTTAATCCGCAATCAATTACGTCACAAAATCCTGTACATATTAGAAAGAAAGGAAAATATGAGCGTTATTATATGAAAAAATAAAAAATAAAATAAAAAAAAAACTCCGTCGGTAATAAATATTTCCTTGAAATTGAGGAGGGAAAAAAAAAAAAAAAGAAAAGGATTACAGGAAAAACATTTGTAGTAATTTTCTACTAATTTATTAGCAATCGTGATCGTAATCATAATGAATGAATAAATGAAAATCATTTCAAAATCCTCGACTTAGAGCTGAATTTGGTTTACTAACTAAACTGCAAGTGATTTAGTTCACAAAGATTGAAAGCCACATGAAATAACGAAAAAAAAAAAAATAAGAAAGAAAGAGAACTCCATAATTAGCATCACATATTTTCTTAGAAATATATTTTAAAAAAAAAAATAAAAATCAATGTGACAGATGCAGAATAAATGTGATGTTATTGACTTTAATCATACTCTTTTATAAAATAAAGGTGGGTTTAAGGGGGGGGGGGGGTAGGGGAAAAAATAAAATAAAATAAATTAAAAAGAAGGTAGTATTTCTTTTTTGTTACTATATTTAAAAATTAATTGATTGATTAATTGATTGATTTCTATTCTTACAATTGATGACTGTTGATTTTATTTTATTTTTATTTTATTTTTATAATCGTCTATTTTATATATATATATATATATATTTTGAAAACCCAGTAGTAAGCCTATCAAATCAAGTTCTCTCTTGTTTTAACTAAGAAAAAAAAAAGTAAATCAAAGTCAGTGGACTGCAAATGCATATATGTATGTATACCCAATGAAAAGACGATACTTTTTTTCTTAAAATAGCTACTACTACTACTATAGTAGTACTACTATTGATATTTAAATGGTGTAATAATTATTAAATAAATAAAATCAGCTCTTTCTTTAACAAAAAAAAAAACTATCACGATAATCTAATTGACAAATGTATGGTGGAATTGGTGATAATTTTGGTAATTTTGTTCAGTAATTTTATTTTATTTTATTTTAATATAATTTTATTTTTAAATAAATAAATAAATAAAAATAAAAATAAAAAAAAAAAACACAAAAGACCTAAATATAGATATTTGGAATTTTTTTTATCATTTCAAAAATCCTTTTTTTTTTTTTGATTCAAAACTTTCTTTTCCTTCATCTTCACCAATCGGAGATTCGCTTGTTATATATATATATAAGCTTAATCTAAACATCTTCCGAATAATCCTTCTTAAGTTTAATGGCTTCTCCATCACAGGGTCCCTTAAAAAAATCTCTTGATTATGTTGTAGTTTTATATATATATAGAAATCATCTCAATTGACAATTATAAAAAAAAAAAAAAGAAACAAGAAAAAAAGGGTATCTCGTTTAAACTACCTTAAAAAAAAAGATTAAAGCTTTCAAATTCATTGATTTTAACAAAACAACAAGCTCTCTTATTTCTTTTTTTTTTCAATCAATCTAACCTTATCCTAATGATCGTTTTGAATCTTCATATATCTTTCTGATTGATATTCTTAAAACATCTTTTTATTAATAGTAATAATGTATCAAAACTTTTTTTTTTTTTTTTTTTTTTTTTTTTCAGTGTTACTTCCGTTCAACGTCATAGGCAATAATAATGACTGGTATATCATAATCTATTCGTGCTCAGATATACTCACCCATGTGCACACATATACGCACATATGGCTCTTACCTCCACGGTGATGATGATGATGATAATGATCATCATCATATATATTTGTTTGTAACTTTTTCTGTTTCCAAAAATAACAGTTTAGATCCTCCATTTTTTTTTTTTATGAATAAAATTGTCAAATGGCTTCTATCGGATATCTTCAATTTTTTTTTTTTTTTTTTAAAAATAAAAGAAATTTAAAACTAATTGATTCTCTTATTAACTAAAATAAAAATAAAAAAACGGCTTCTTTAATAAAAAGGCATCCTCAAAAAAAAAAAAAATAAAAATAAAAATAAAATTTTTTTTTTTATTCTTTAAGGCACTTATTCCAAAAACTACATTAATTCGAGTAGCTTTTAGCAACATCTACCAACTCCCAAATATGTCACTTTGCATTGTTATTATACACCCTATTTTAAGATCTCTCTTTCAAATATTTTCACACACACACACACACTCTCTCACTCTCTCTATTTTCAGCAAGCCATGACTTGATGCCGTATGTTTCAGAATATCAACATATTGATATGAGTATTAAAAATGGTAAGTATAAACTAGATATGTTAGTTTACCTTTCCAAAAAAAAAAAAAATAAAAAAAAAAATAAAATAAAATTGGCATTAATCGATAAAAAAAAACAACAACAACAACAACAACAACCAAATATAAGCTATGACGATATTCTTAAGCATAATATTTATTCCAAAGTTTAAGATGGCTATTACCAAGTTTGATTATCTTATTATTCGGTTAATTTGCCCTTTTTTTTTTTTTCTTTCAAAGACTCGCTCGCTATTTTTTTTTTAATACTTGCAATCGGTCCAAATGTTCTTTTTTAAGCTTACAATAAACTCTCAAAATCCTTTTTTTTTTTTTAAAAAAAAATTGTGCCGTAATATATAAAAGTAAGTATGTAAGTAAGTAAGTAAGTAAGTAAGTAAGTGAGAAGAAGAAGAAAAAAAAAGCCTTGTTAGCCAATCTATTTTTTTTTTATCAAGGACCAAAAGTTAATTTTTAATCCAAATCTTGTTGAAGTTAAATTTAAATCTGACTATCAAATGCCTTTTCTGTTATTTTCTTTTAGGGCTTCTGTCTGAATCAACGGCAACAAAATTTCCTATTATTATTATTATTATTATTATTATTATTATTAATTTTTTTCCAACGTCTGGCTAACTTGAATTTTTCACTTATTTTTTCGCTTGTCTTAAACGTAATCACTTTTCCTTTGAATTACTTCTTCTCTTTTTTTTTAAAAAAAAAAAAAAAATTGATCAACTTTTTAGAATCATGATTCTTCTTTTGTCTTGAAAAAAAAAAAAAAATACAATTATTAGGATTAAATTATAATAACGGCTATTTACTACCTCTCTTTTTCCCTTTCCGCTTAAAAAAAAATCTTGCTATATATTTTAAAATTGAAATATTTACATCATAAGTACCTGATTTAGGTATTTTTTTTTTTTTTCCCTGGACCTAAACTTTTCATTTATAAATTGATCCAACCATGAAACTGTTTTCTAGAACTCATAATTATAATCTTCTTTCCCCTTTCCCCTTCCTTACCTCCCTTCCCATGGAAACTATATAATCCAAGGCGTTCTCAGACCCTTAAGTTGGAGTTGTAGTTGGAGTTGTAATAATAATATAATATGTTGATCACTTTGTTTGTTTGTTTACATTCCTTCCCAAAACAATTTGTTTTTTTTTTCACAAAACCGGGTCAAACATTGGTATATAAAATTTATGTCGATAAAATAATAATAATAATAATAATAATAATAATAATAATAATAATAATAATAATAATAATAATAATAATAATAATAATAATAATAATAATAATAATAATAATAAATAAATAAATAAAAAACCACTCAGCCACGATTAACAAAAAAAAATATACAAAAATTTCAATCACTTTTCTTTTGCATTTAAAAAAAAAAAAAACCATGATAGTATTGCTGCATCGGTTTCTTCTACAATAATAGACTTTTCTCTTACAAGCAAGCAAGCAACCTACTGCTCATCCCCAACATTAGTACATTCCACAGCTGGCAAGGTGCATGTTTGCGCACGAGGGAGCGAGCAATTGAGAGTAAGAGAGAAAAGTTTGGGTTTCTCTCACCTTGAGCAAACCAAAAAAAAAAAAAAAAAAGCAAGAAAGAAAGAAAGAAAGAAAAGAAAAGATTGCGCAATCTACCTCAAGGGAGCAGCACCCAGTAACGATTTAGATTAAAATATATGTGGTTTCAAGTTTAGAACGGCTTATTGAGAATGTGTGCCTGAAGCTTTCAGGAACCAAAAAAAAAAAAAAAAATTCATTTTCCCCCCAGAAAATATTACACTACACACACGTGTAAAAAAAAAAAGAAAATATTCAATTATATACAATTGTATAACAATTTTTTTTTTATCAATTTCAACTACCAAAATTTCATCAATCTCAACCAGCAAAATTTTTTTTTTTTTTTGAATATATAACATCCTTCTTCATAAAAAATTAAACATATTGTATATTAAAATGCTTTCTCATGTTTCAATTCAACAATCTTTCATTTTTTAAGATATCTTTTTTCTTCCCCCTCTTGCAATCATTACTTTGACTCGTAGTGCCATCTCAAAGTACTTTTACAGCTCTGTTTTTTATGCTGGGATCCGCGCTTTACCTTATCATTTCCTACCAGGACCCATTGATCAGGTCTCTAGACAAACCTTTCCTCAATACCAACAACAGTTACCTCAGCAATTAGATTCCGACACAACACTCTGTTCTATGTTTAGGTTCATGATTGACCTCAAGGTTTAGCATAAGCTTCAGGAAGCAGTATGGCCTAACTGAAAAAATGATACAATCCAAAGACCAGCTTAGTACAAATTTAAGAAATTTTTTATTCTCTCGTGATATCTCGGCTAAAACACTCAAAAAAAAAAAATCGATTCCAATAACATTTTTCTTATTTTTTTTTTTGGGTATTATGCGAGACTTCATCTTTATACAATATTTGTCAGGTTTCAAGCGGGGCTCTCGTATTTCAACAATCAAAAGATGATGGACTCATTGCGCAACGAAAACAAAATTAAAAGCTCAGCTTGACTTGATTAAGCAGAGTGGGACCCGCACCTCCCCTCCCTTTGTTTTGGCACAAATCGTGCATGTCAAGGCCAACAAGAAATTCAATCAATACTGTAGACATTGTTTTTCTCTCCCCAATATATAAAAAAACTGTACTTAACTGCATTCCGTTTAAGCTCAAATGCAATCAATGATTTCAATATTCGTATGATTATGTTGGCAAAATGAGTTCAAACAAAGAAACGGAAACAACATTAGGACTTGACTAATTCAATAAAAAAAAACAATCTCATCAGCCCATTAAGAGAATTTGCTGCACTTTCCAAGTTACAGAATTCCCCCTCCCCTGAAAAATGATATTTAGACTGCGTCACCGCCAAACTAACCTCCTCCCACTTATTAATCAAAATTTGCTGGAGGCAACTAAAGAGATTCCCCAACGCTAACGAGTCTCAGGCACGCGCTATTCAGGCTGCCATTTCAAACAGCCTTACCTTAATTCAGGGGTATTTACAAGTCAAAACTCCACATTTTTATTAATTCAAATAATTCTCATCTAACCCATTAATTATTATAATAGCCCCCCCTCCCCTTTCCTTTCAGGAACAGGCAAAAACTAAAACAATCATATCCATTATTGGAGTTCTTTTGGAACCTCTTAATGACAATCAAAAACGTATACCGCTTAATAATAACAATTATAGAAGCCTAAATCTTTTAAGATTCTAATCTGCGCACTTTAAAACACTACTGTTGATAAACTTGTTATTCACATCAAAAATGGCTTCCCCGGTGATAAGGGGATTCATCTTAAGTCCACACAATTTGTGCGATTGTATTGTAAAGAAGAGATTGACCTGGAAATTCACTACAATCTTATTGAATTTTGAGCAGTCTCAAAACATTCTAAAATTTTAAAATTAAAAAGATACATGCAAAAATTCGTAAATTGGTGAATGATAAATAATTAGTATAGGAAGCTACCCAAACTGCGGCTGATGAAAATAAGGAAATCCAAAATAGAAAAAAAAAAAAAATCAAAAGAATTTTTACCATAAAGGCTCAACTTAAAAAAAAAATATAAAAAAACTGCAACTATATAGTTACACTTTCAAGATCTGCTCAAAAAAAAAAAAAAACTCCTAGCTACTCAAGACTTTCCTTTTAATACAATTAATGTTGACGAAGCAGCACAAGTTGTAGATACTTCAACTCTTATCCCAGTCGCATATTCAGCCATCAACCAGCACAAGCTTGTTGATGGCCCGCTCCTGCTTCCACCCACTGTGTTGTCTCCTCAAGCCTTGAGTTTGGGCTGCAATGGGTCTCTGCTTCATAAAATACAAGAAACCAGCTCAAATTGTATTGAGATGCTAAATATACAATTTCTAATGAATTCTTCAATTTCATATTCCCTTAATGAAAGGTTTTATAACGGGCAAATTCAAAACGGAATCAATGAAAAAGATAGAACATTAAAAGATCTCAAGTATAAACCTTATTGCCTCTTTGACTTGGTGTCGGGCGTGCACAAAGAATCGCGAAGGAACAAGAAATTGAATTTGTGTTACATCTCTTCACCATAATCCAAGTATATCATTTGTCAGTATCATCTCATTTTACAAGGAACAAGTCGAGTGACTGAGAGCCACTTTTGTTTACACGTCGGGGGAACACGTTTTACAAATGGTTTCTTTTAACACTTTAGACGGGTTTTAAGGACAAAAAAAAAGGATGCGTTTATTTTATCATGCGTGAGGGCATACCCATAAAAAAGATGGCGAAAACCACACAATTAGGTTTTTGGATAATGAGCAACGAGCCAATGTGGCCATGACACAGGCACGATGGGTGCTGTGAATTGAAAAAGAAATTGAAAAAGAAATTAAAAGAGAAATTAAAAGAGAAATGGTGTAGGAAATTTATTAGCAGAACTGAAAAGATTCACTGTTTATGCTGCATAAAGGTCTTGAAATAGCTGATTATCAAGATTAGATTATGAGCCGCATGCCTCACCCTTGTCACGACCTCAACCTGGTTGTACTCTTTGATTGTTTTGTAAAGTATATAAGATTCTTTTTACTTCTTTTTTATATACATATAATCAATTCACAACTAATTTTTTTTTTATCATGGCTAACTTATTCTACGATGAAGTCTTGCGATGGGATTATCATGCATCGATGAATTTTCCTCAATATATCCCGTCTCTCAAAAAACAAACAAGAAACTATAACCAACCCGTTCCTACAACGTTTAAAACCGCTGCTGAGTACATTCAAGTATTTACCAACATGGTATTACTTGAATGCTGGCATGCCATCAAATCTCCTTCAGACGAAGATACCCCATCACCAGTACCCTTCACGTGCACACTATTAAAAACCTTTGACTATATCGATTCATACAATCCTCAATATGGAAGAAAAAGGAAACACCAGTTACAGGGACGTGTATCCGACGTATTTGTTACGGTTTCTAAACTTGAGTTTGTAAAAAGTGCTGCATTTTGTAATGACTTGATTTTGCTTTCACAAATGCCTGAGAAAAAAGAAACTACAGCTGCTACTATATTTCCGGACCCAAAGACCCCACACGTATTTGCACATATTGTTAATGTCCGGTTTAAAGGCAACCATGATGTAACTCTCAAAGTCAAGATGATTCCGTTACATGAGCTAGGTTTTTTTGAAGGAGCCAAGCTGCAAGGAATTAGAGTGTCGAGGTGAGGAATAAAAAGCGATCAAAAAAAAAAAAAAAAAAAAAATAAAACGATAAATTTACTAAACAAGGTTTTAGCAACTTGATTAGCTTTCAAAGAGAATATACGGCTGTAATGAACTTGCCAAAAATGGTTATGCGAAATCACATTCTCAAAGGAACAGTGAAAACAATTAACTCGGCTAAAAATGATAACCAATTATTGCAGTATACTATTGAATCATTTGGCATAAATCAATCTCAGGCACAAGCTGTAATTTCCAGTCAAAATAATTCATTGACACTTATTCAAGGGTATGCCAAAAACTTTGATACTATGCTTATTTTTTTTTTTCTTTTCTAACTTGTTAAAGACCACCAGGAACAGGGAAAACCAAAACTATTATTTCCTTAATTGGTTCACTGCTATCTCAACCAAACAAACCAGTTCCCGACAACTATAAAATCTTGGTCTGTGCCCCTTCAAATGCAGCAGTCGATGAGATAGTATTGCGACTTAAAGATGGCATTGATGGATATGGAGGCCTAGTTATTAAACCAAAGGTGTTGCGTTTGGGTAAAAAAGAATCTGTAAATGTGAATATCCATGACGTTACACTGACTGCCATTAACGAAAAAGAATTGGAATTTCATAAAATTGATTTTTATTTAAAACAACGCCGTAGTTTATATGAATCTCTAGAAGAGTCTCAAATACAACTTGAGGCAATTAACAAACAATTGAATTTTTTAAAAGAGACGCGAAAGAAAAATGAAAAACTTAAAAATGAAGCTAAAGAAATACAAAACAAACTACTCAGCATTAAACGTAAACTGAGTGAGTGTCATAGACACATTGATAATTATAATTCACAACGGAATTGGAAGTCAAGAAAAGCAATTAAAGATTGCTGCATTCTTTGCACAACTCTTTCTGGAGCTGGCCAGTTTTTAGTTTCCGCTCAGAAAATAGACTTTAAAACTGTCATCATTGACGAAGCTGCTCAAGCTGTTGAAGCATCCACTTTAATCCCGCTCCTTTACAATTGTAAGCGTCTTGTACTTGTGGGGGACCCTAAGCAACTTCCACCTACAGTATTATCGCCAGTGGCATTTGGGCTAGGCTACGGGAGATCTCTTTTTGAACGGATATATATGAATGCCTCAAAAAGTGTGATGGTTTTGGATACTCAGTTCCGTATGCACCCGGAAATTTTGAATTTTCCCAACCAGCAATTTTACAATGGGAATATTAAAAATGGAGCTAAAGTTTATGAAAAAACTTATCGGAAATGGCATGGGAAGGACTCCAAAGCATTTGGACCACTGTGTTTGTTTGATATGGATAAAAGTCATCATAAAAAGCATCTAAAAACCATGTCACTCTACAATGAGTTTGAAATGGAGCTAGTTGGAAAGTTATTTGAGTTGCTGAGAAAAATACTATTTGATAATTGCTTTCGAATAAAGAAAAAAGAAAAAGATTCAATTGGAATTATTTCTACCTACAAACGACAAGCTGAAATGTTAGAAAAAAAATTTATTAAAAAGTTTGGTGAAAAAAGTCTTGAATTTGTTACATTCAACACTGTTGATGGATTTCAAGGTCAAGAAAAAGATATCATTATCTTATCCTGTGTGCGCGCATATAAGGATGATGTTGAGGACAAGAATGTTGGATTTTTACAAGACTTGCAAAGAATGAATGTGGCCTTGACAAGAGCAAAGTGCTCATTATGGGTCATTGGAAATTTCAATACACTACGAAGTCATCCGACCTGGGCCCGGCTCTACAATAGTGCACGATCCCGGGGGTATGTTTTTCGTGTTGAGGGAGATTTAAGTTTCAAATGGATAAATGAAGAAAATGAAGAAGAAAAAACTGGGATTGAAGAACAAAAAGGAAAAGACAAAAACACGGAATTATATTGCCATTTTGACCGTTTACAGGAAACAATTGTGTTTTAAAAAAAATCCTTAAAAAGGAAAGATATTCACTGCATGATGTGGTGTTTTAAACTTTTCACATATATACTGCCAAAAAAATATTTGTATTCCCCCCTAAAGCTTAATAAAAGATATTGAAAGCATTTTTTTTATAAAAAAAATAATAACTCCGAGATTATTATTCATCATTGATTTTGTTGAACTTGCTATCTTTTATGGAATTGATCATTGACAGTTTTTTCCTTTTTTTTTTCCATCTGCGGCAAAAAAAATTGATGGATGAGGTGAATTTAAATTTAAATATAACAAAATATATAAAGCTTTTAAATTCCTCATTTCTTCCCTTTCCTTTCCTTCTTTCTTTCTTTCTTTCTTTTATACATATATTTATATATACTAGCAGTTCGGTTTTACCTTTTTATTTTTTTTATTTTTTTTGCTTTGCTTACTTTCTTCTTAAATGTCCGAGTTCACCAAAGAGATTTATGACGAAGTACTCAACTGGGATTATTTCTGTACCAAAGATAGTCCTGAAAATATATCTCCAGAGTTCCGCAAAAAGCAACAACAACCAGAACCCAACTCCTTTTCAACACTCAAGCTATGCAAACCTTTACAAGATTCATTCAACTCTGTGCCTGATTACCTAAAAGCCTTTCAGCCTCTTTTACGATTAGAGACTTGGGCTGGGGTTTCAAAATCTAGGTTTCAGTTGCGTGACGATGACTATTTTACAATCACACCCTATGAAGATAAGTATATTTCAACTCCAAAAACAGCAATAAGTAAACACCAGCAAGTGACTGTGGTAATGAGTAGTGATGATTTTGAGAATTTTGAAATAGCAGCTTCAGATGTGTTATTAGTTACATTTTACGATAAGATTAAATTTCGAAATCAGTTTGTAAAGTTAAAATACAAGTATGATTATGCATTAGCTATTGTTTCCAAAGTTATATACTCGTCAAAAACACAGATCAAACTGTGCTTGAATATCAATCTGCCTTTTGAAGACTTTGAGGTCTTCCCAAATCCAATAAGAACATGGAATGCAATTAAATTGACAACGTGAGTTAAAATCCAAAATTTAAACAGTTAATATTTTTAATTAACAAAAAATGGAATAGGTTGATACCTGTTGAACGGGAATATAATGCGATTCATAAGCTTGGGGAATTCAAGTTGAAAAATCAGATTTTGAAGGGTATTCCTTCAGTTATTTCCGAAAATTGGGAAAATGATCCCAATTCCAAAGAATTTATTAGATTGGCTCAACAGGAGCATGGCCTTAATCAGTCTCAAGCTGAGGCCATTTCTGGGATTTTGCGTGTAAAGGGTGTTTCGTTAATTCAAGGGTATGTATAAAGGTCAACTTTTTATTTTATTTTTTTTCATTTTATTTTATTTTACTAACAAAATTAGTCCTCCAGGAACTGGAAAAACAAAAACTATTGTGGCTATGATGGGTGCTCTCTTATCATACTCTCAGATTTCAAAATTCCCACCTCTTATTATGGGTCAGAAACTTCCTGAAAAGTATCAACCTATCCGAGGCTTAAGGGTGGAGCAAGAAAAATTGACGGACTATATTTTGGAGTGCAAAGTGAATGAAGATATAATTGAAGCTATTCATAACCACATTGATGAGATTTCTGAATTTCTTGATAATGAAATCTTGCGTCTTGAAACGGAAATAGCGATTGAGCCTCCGATTCGGCGCATTTTGATTTGCACGCCTTCTAACAAGGCTGTTGACGAGGTATTATATCGCGTGGTTACTGGTATGCTTGGATTAAATTTGCAAATGGAGAAAGAGAAGGACAAAAATATATATCCAAGGGTTGTGCGAGTTGGTCGTTCAACATCTATGAAACAAAATATTAAGGATTACTCCTTGGAAAACATTGTGAAAAAGCAGTTGGGGTGGTGTCAGGAGTCAGTTATTCAAAAATTCTACTCTGAAATACAGTCGCAGTATCTGTTAGTGATGAATGAAGTTGAGAGGTTGAGAGAAAGAAACAAAGAAATTGAAACAGAAATTAAAAATGTTAAACAAATGATGGATTTAGAGGACAGGGAGTATTACAATTCAGAAGACGAAAACTCGTCACAACTTAAAATTGAATCAAAAAGAACAAATATTGATCGAAACACAGCAAAGATTTCTTCTTTAGAAGAGGGACGCTCCAAATATAATCATGTTTTTAATTCGCTAGAACAAATTATGGAAAAATGTGGAATACTCAAAAAGCTCAAGACTAAAGAGGTTTTACAAAACTCTAACATTGTGTGTTCGACATTGAGCGGATCAGGTCAGCGAAATATTGTTTCAGCCGAAGTGAGCTTCCCGCTTGTTATTATTGATGAAGCTGCGCAATCTGCAGAGCCAACTTCTTTAGTTCCATTTCAGTTTGGGTGCGAGCAATGCATCATGGTTGGGGATCCAAAGCAATTACCCCCCACGGTGATTTCTAAGATTGCATTAAGCAATGGGTATGACCGGTCATTATTTGTACGATTTTTTGAAAAGAAAAACCAGGTTCATTCAAATCCTGTATTAAGTGAGGATCAAGATAATGACGAGTATGGATCTGATTTGGAATTGGAGTGTGTTGGTAGTGGAAGGGTAGGCAAACGGGCAGTATTTTTACTTAACACACAGTACCGAATGCACCCTGAAATTTCACAGTTCCCAAGTGAGGAGTTTTACAATGGTCAAGTGATGGATGGTCCCAACATGAATGTATTGACTAAGAGTGTTTGGCACAACTGGAATTTTACGGGTCAAGAGTTTAGTGGAAGCAAAACATTACTTGGGCCGCTTCAGTTTTTTAATTTGCACAATGGGGTGCATGAAAAATCGGAGAGAACCCCATCATTGTATAATAAAGATGAGGTAATGTTTGTTTTTGAATTGTACACGTTATTAGGGAAAGAATTGGGAAGGGAGAATATTGCAGGGAAGATTGGGATAGTTGCGCCATATCGGGAGCAAATGTTTCAGCTTCGCAAGAAGTTTAGTATGGAATATGGAGATTCAGTATTGGATGAGATTGAGTTTACGACAATAGATGGGTTTCAAGGTCAAGAAAAGGAAATCATTATTTTTTCATGTGTGCGAGCATTTGGCAGTTTTAATGGGCAGAAAAGCGGGCAAAGCGAGAGAAAAAGTGTTGGGTTTTTAGGAGATAGACGGCGAATGAATGTAGCCATGACACGGGCCAAGAGTTCTTTATGGGTAGTTGGACATGAGCAGACGTTAAGATCGGATTCAACTTGGGGCCGGTTTTGTTCTGACGTAAAAAAACGGGGTCTTGTATCAGACGTTGATTGCGAGTTTTTCAAAAACAAAAAGGTAGAAAAGTCTTCTTCGTTGACAACAACTACACCGGAGGTTGATGAGTTAACTCTGATTTTAGAGAAGATGTATTTGGAGAATATGTGATATATATATATATATATATATATATATATATAGTTTACAGTAGGTATATATTTAAAGAATTTCAGATAGGTAATATTAATCAAGTATTAAAAGAGAAAAAAAGAGTATCCATGGTATTAGAATAGGAATATAATAATATTTATAAGCTTAGGGAGTTTAAGTTGAAAAATCAAATTTTGAAGGGTAATTCGTCAGTTATTTTTTGAAAGTTGGGGAAATGATTTCACATCCAAAGATTTGATTTGATTTGATTTGATTAGATTGCCTCAACAGGATCATAAAAAAAAAAACTCTTCAAAATTGAAAAAAAAAAAAAAAATTAGTTTCTTGAAACTCCAATATTATGTATTCAACATTGATCTAGTAAAGTCAGTAAAAATAATTTTTTTTTTTTTTTTTTTTTTTTTTTTGAAAAGAAAAAATCATATTGGGGAAGGGGAATGGGAGGTTTTAGAAAGTCATAGAAGAATTAATCAATAAATCATGATAAAATGAAGTGGAGGTAATAACACTTGTAGTTGAGTTGTACACTTTTTTAGGCTGGGAAAGGCAATTGCTATTATATATATATATATATATATATATATATATATATTTTTCTTGTGTATTAGTATTTAACAGTCTTAAGATAAAATGAAAAGAAGTAAGAGATGATAACATGTGGCTATGATTCATACCAAGTTATTGTTAATGTTAGTGGAACGTTAAATTAATTAGTATACTATTATAGTTTTTCAAAAAAAGAAAAAAAAAGATTGAGATAGAGCTTGAGAAGCTAAGAAATCACAAATAGGAAAAGTTCAGCTATATTGTGGTTGATTTTTTTTTTAGATAATTAACAGCTTAGATTAGAAAAGTTTTTTTTTAAATTGATATAAGAAGTTCATTTAGTTAGTTAGTTAGTTAGTTGCTTTATGATAAATAAATATATATATATATATATATAAAGAAGGAGTAATTTACCTCGGAAGGAAGCAATTTCCGCGGTGAGTTAATTGATTTTATTATTATAAGCTAAGAGATTATATGGAAATATTGGAAAAAGACATTTATTTATCCATGTTTGTGTATATATTTTAATTGAAACAGAATAGATTATATAAGTTGGTTGCAATTTTTTCTTTCTTTCTTTTTTTTTTTTTTTTAGTTTATCTGTCAAAATAGAATAATTCTAGTAATAGCAGTTTAAAGCTATCGTTATATATTGCGTATATACTTGTGTGAGTGTGTTTTTTTTTAGATATTTTAGATATTAATCACCAAATTTTATTCAGTAAAAACGACAATTTTAATAGATATGGGGGTCACATATTTTTTAAATGTAGTAGACTGATAGCTATTCCACATAAGCTTTGATATTAAGATAAGAAGTATATAAATATATCAATATTCTTTGTTTATTTTTGTTAAACAACACCAAACACAAGTAGTATTCATTAATAATTAAAATTTAAAATTTAAAATTTAAAATTTAAAATTTAGAATTTAGAATTAAAAATTAAAAAAAAAAACTATTATACTAACTATTTAAGATATTTATTTTTATTCTTATTTATTATTTAATAAAGATTTTGTTTAAACAAAAATCTATATAAATAATTGTTTATAAAAAAAAAAAAAGTGTTGGTTGGTTGGCTGTTTATATGTTGCCATTAATAGTAATAAAGTATGGTCACGTGTACATATATATATATATATATATATATATTTTTTTTTTTTTTTATTATTATTATTAAGACAGCCGCATTTAATGTTCATCACTATTAAACTTGTAGTTTGAAAAGCCGCAAAGACCCAAATTATAAAGAGACACACGTTTTTTTTTTTTTTTTTTTTTTTTTTTGGGGGGGAGGGAAAGGTGATACAACACAAGTATTGGCGATATGTTTTCCCGGAATACACATGAATAACCGGTTATTGTTGGGTTAGCAAGAGAACAACAACAACAACAACAACAACAACACTTTGTATTGTTTTGATGGAAAGAGTTTTTTTTTTTAATGATTCAATCAATCCATCAATCCATCAATTCCATCAATGTTCATGAATAATCCATTGGATGATATCTTAAGAGCTATATAGTAATAAACTACGTAACATAATTATGTTATTATTATTATTATTATTATTATTATTATTAAAGTCCAAAGGTATTTGTTGGTTGACAGTTTTGCCCCCCTGAAGTTTGGCAAGCATTTTATTTTTCCTTTCTTAAAAAGACCAAATGGGGTTATTGATGGACGAAAACACAGAGAATGATAATATTCTTTTGAAAAAATAAAAAAATAAAAAGAAGAAGAAAGAAGAAGAAGAAGAAAGGAAGAATTCATTGCGCCCAACAAATGTGAATTTTAAGAAATTTGGTTATAACAATTATTAATGCTGTGAAAAAGTGACTGAGGTGTTTTTTTTTTTTTATATTTCATCTATTTCTTTAAAAAAAAAAAATTACAAATAGCTTTTAGTTAAATCTTACGATTGATGATGTTAGTTTTTATTATTATTATTATTATTATTATTATTATAATAATCAACAATAATCATTAAGAGTAAAATATGTTTGATTGTTTGATTGTTTGATGACAACCCAACATGATGTATATATTAGTTTGTTTGTTACATTTTGGCGGATCCTGGGCAAAACAAATATTTTAGAAAGCAGAGCACTATGATTGGTGGAGAGCTTGTTGGTTGTTGGTAGTTGTTGTTGGTGATGGATAAATAGCCCATCAAAAGGGTTAGGTTTTTATATATATTTATATATATATATATATAAATCAAAAAAAAAAAAAAAAAGGGCCGGTTTCGTCCGTGCATTAAAGTTCGGGAATTGGGGTGGCTGGGTAAAAAGAAAAAAAAGAAAGAAAGAAAGTTATGCTGACATAATGAATGATGTAAGAATAATTGCACGGCGTGTATGTAAATGAAACCACAAACAGAAAAAAGCGTTGGGTCTTTTAAAAAAAATAAAAAAAAATTAAAAAAAATTAAAAAAAATTAAAAAAAATTAAAAAATAAAAGAGTTACCCGGATGTTGGGAAAAATAAAAAAATAAAAAAATAAGATGCCTACAAACTATATATAACAAATACTAACAAATATTAACAAATATTAACAAATATTAACAAATATTAACAAATATTAACAAATATTAACAAATATTAACAAATATTAACAAACTAACTAATTAACTAAGATTGATTGATGTCAAACAAATAAACAGGACAGTCAACCAGATAACCATTAGAGTCGAGAAGCATGGAAGGGTTTTTTTTTTTTTTTTTTTTTAACAGAATGATTGAGTTACCAATCATTATATAAATTACAAATAAACAAATATTTTGGAATTTTTAATTGTTTATTCAGATCGGCATTTGATTGATCTTTTTAATATGAAATTAAACTAAGAAAATATAAAAAAATATAAAAAAATATAAAAAAATATAAAAAAATAAAAAAATAAAAAAATAAAAAAAAAAACAGTACTACCACCACCAACTTTTTTTTTTTTTTTCTAACCCTTTTTTTTAAGGCCCATTTTGTGTGTGTGTGTGTGTGTGTGTGTGACGAAAAGATGAATGAAAGTTTTTGGTGAAAATTTCGGGAAAGATTGGAAGTGCGGCTGAATGGATTATGATAATAAAAATATAATAAAAATATAATAAAAATATTTGTATGTTTGTTTGTTGGTGGGCTTTTAAGACAATTAAAATATAAGTCTTTATATATATATATATATATTTATATAAAATTTAAAAGATTTAAAGATTTGGAAAAAAAAAATTGACTTTCCATGAGTCCGTAATTCCAATCAATTAGTCCTAAGAAGAAGAAGAAGAAGAAGAAGAAGAAGAAGAAGAAGAAGAAGAAGAATAAAAAAATGTTCCGAGATTTTAAAGTTTCAAAGCAAAGAAAGTAAAAAAAAAAAACAAATTTTTGAATTGTTGGTGATAATAAAAATAATAAAAATAATAATAACTGATAACAACAGCTATTGCTATTAAAGATTGAATTGATTTCAATCTATAAATCTACTACAATCCTTTTTTTTTTTTTTTTTAAATATTCTATCTATTGATAATAATCATAATAATCATAATAATAATAATAATAATAATAATAATAATAATTTTTTTAATCTTTTTGTCTTTTATATATAACAAATACAATTTTGCAATTGATAAGACCCCATCATGGTTCTAGTATATATATATATATATAATTGATACTTTTAGATTCTTTTTAGATAAATCTAATTGTTCAGTATTCTAACATCAGAAAATTTAATAAGATCATCATTATCATCATCATTATCAATTTATAAAATGTAGATATTTGTTGATTGTTGAATTTTTAATAAAATAAATAAAATAAATAAAATAATTAAATAAAAATTAAATAAAAAAAAAAACAAAAAAGGCCCACAAAAGTTTTTTTTTATTTCTTTTTTAAGCTAATAATGGGACATATATTTTTTTTTTGTTGAGAAAAAAAAAAGTTTCCCAACCACCACCAAAACTTTTTTTTTTTTTATATTTTAATTATATTCTATATATTTATATATTTATATGGAAATATATAAATCTCAACGGATTCCCACTTTTTTTTTTTTCTTTCTTTTACCAAAATTCTTTTCAAATTTTTCTTCCTTTCTTCCTTTCTTCTAATTCTTGATTTTTTTTTTTTTAAAAAAAAAGAACTTGTGAATATATATAAATATACTAATTCATTTATTTATATATATATATATTAAATCCAATCTTTCAATATTTTCTCTCTCTCTCTCTCAAACTCTTAAAATATTGATTGTTTTTTTTTTCTTATATATATATAATAAACAACCCCTAATTTATATATATCCAAATTTCCATTATACCATTTATATATAAAAACACTATTCCATCTTTTAATACATCATCTTTTCAATTGACCACCAGTCCCCTTTTATTTTGAATCGTAAGTATTTTTTTTTTTTTTTTTTTTTCATTTTATATTTCTGCTTAAGTTCAGCCACTTTACTTTGAACTCCTATAATATTTTTGTTGGTTGTGTGTTTTTTGTTGTTACATACAAGGTTTTTTTTTTTTTGTATTAAAGAAATCTTGTTGGGGATAGTCGTTCACCACCAAAAAAAAAAAAAAATAAATAAAAAAATTATATATAACATATATACACTTTTTTTTTTTTTTTTTTTACTGACAACAAATCCTTTTTTTTCTTTCTTCCAATCAAACCAGATTTTTTCAACTTTTTAATAAATTTGATTCATTTCTCAGGTCTTTTTTTTTTCCCATTTATAATTACCTATTTTTTTTATTGAAAATTTAGGTAGATCTTTTTTAAATCATTATTATCAAAAACTTAATTAATCCGGATCCAATACTAACTCTTTCCCTCCCTTCTCATTAGCAAATCCCTAAATTCAATTCAATTCAAAAAAAAAAAAAATGCAACCAGTCACTGGCGTTTCTACCCCTCACTCGGCTGCTTCGTTGAGACCTTTCAATCTCGCCCATGGCTCAATCGAACACACCCTTCTCGTTCCTACCGCCCTGTATCTTAACTTTACTCAGATCAGAGACCAATTCTACACAACTCTCCCTACACCAACAGAAGACTTTGTCGGAGATGACGAACCCGCTTCTTCTACAGAACTTCTTGCTGCTTTCCTCGGCTTTGTAGCTTCTACCGTCGTCGAAGAACCTGGACCATACGATGAAGTTCTTTCTCTCGTCCTCACCGAGTTTGAAACTAGATTCCTTCGCGGTAACAATGTTCACGCAGTCGCAACTGCCCTTCAAGCCTCTCCAGATTCAAACACAACCACCGCTAAAGTCAAGAATGTCGTTAGATCATACTATGCTGCAAGACTCGCCGCTAACCGCCCAATAAAATCTCACGAGTCTGCTCTCTTTAGAGCCATTGAAGATGGCCAAGCCTCCATCTACGCTATCTTTGGTGGCCAGGGCAATTCGGAAGATTATTTCCAAGAACTTGTCGAGATTTACTCCGTCTATGGTGACCTTGTCTCTGACTTTATTCAGCTCCTTGCTGACAAGATTCTCTCTCTCTTTAGAACCCACGAAGACGCCAAGAAGATCTACACAAATGGTTTCGACATTATGAAGTGGCTCAAGTCTCCAGAATCAACCCCAGATGTCGACTACCTCGTCTTTGCCCCTGTTTCAGTCCCAATCATTGGTATCATCCAACTTGCCCACTTTGCCATCACTTCAAAGGTTCTTGGCAAGACTCCTGGTGAACTTAGAAAATACTTTTCTGGTGCCACTGGTCACTCTCAAGGTCTCATTTCTGCCCTTGCTATTGGCTCTTCCGAATCTTGGGAATCCTTTGAAGAAGAGGCTCTCAAGGCTATCACTATTCTCTTCTACATTGGCTTTTACGCCCAGCGTTTCTACCCAATCACTTCCTTGACACCTACTATCCTCGAAGACAGTGTTGCCGAGGGTGAGGGTAAGCCTTCTCCTATGCTTTCTGTCCGTGATCTTTCCCGCTCTCAGCTCGAGTCTTTTATCAAGGACACAAACAAGCATCTCCCCAAGGAAAAACACATTGGCATTTCTCTCGTCAATGGTGCCAGAAATATGGTCGTCACTGGCCCTCCTCAATCCCTTTACGGTCTTAACCTTGCTCTCAGAAAGGCAAAGGCTCCCTCTGGCCTTAACCAATCCCGTGTCCCCCACTCCCAGAGAAAGCTTCGCATCACCAACAAGTTCCTCCCCATTACTTCCCCCTTCCACTCTCATCTTTTGAAGGATGCCACTCCTTTGGTTCTTGAAGCTCTCAAGGATGCCAAGGTCAATTACCAATCCAAGAATATCAAGATTCCTGTTTTTGATACTTTTGACGGCTCTGATCTCCGCGACTCTTCTGAAGACATTATCTCCAGAGTCATTGAGCTTATTAACTTCTACCCTGTCAACTGGGAAGTTGCCACTAAGTTCACCTCCACCCACATTGTCGACTTTGGCCCCGGTGGTGTTTCCGGCCTTGGCCCCCTTACTCACAAGAATAAGGAGGGTACCGGTGTTCGCATCATCCTCGGCGGTGTTCTTGATGGCTCCCTTAACAATGAAGAGTATGGCTATAAGCAAGAACTTTTCGACCGTGATAGCAGATCTGTCAAGTTTGCCATTGACTGGGTTAAGGAGTTTTCTCCTAAGCTTGTCTCGGCTTCTAACAATACTGTCTTTGTTGACACAAAGTTCAGTAGACTCTTGGGTAGACCCCCTATCATGGTTCCTGGTATGACACCCACCACCATCCATCCGGAATTTGTTGCTTCCACCTTGAATGCCGGTTACCACATTGAATTGGCTGGTGGCGGTTACTTCCACCCCACGATTATGACCGAGGCTATTGAGAAGGTTGAGAAGACCACCTCTCCTGGTGTCGGCATCACCATCAACCTTATCTATGTCAACCCTTTCATGATGAATTGGGGTATTCCTCTTATTAAGACTCTTCGTGAAAAGGGCTACCCTGTCGAGGGTCTTACCATTGGTGCCGGTGTCCCCTCTTTGGATGTTGCCAATGAGTACATTCGTGATTTGGGTCTTAAGCACGTTGCCTTCAAGCCTGGTTCCACTGAAGCTATCAATACTGTTATTTCTATTGCTGCTGCTAACCCTACTTTCCCCGTTGTTTTGCAATGGACTGGTGGCCGTGGTGGTGGTCACCACTCCTTTGAGGACTTCCATGCCCCCATCTTGCAAACTTATGCTCGTATTAGAAGACAGTCTAACATCATTCTCGTTGCTGGCTCTGGTTTTGGTTCCCATACTGACACTTACCCCTACTTTACTGGTGAGTGGTCTACTGCTTACCACTATCCTCCCATGCCATTTGATGGTGTTTTGTTTGGCTCTCGTGTCATGGTTGCTAAGGAGGCTTTCACTTCTCCTGACGCTAAGACTGCCATTGTTGACGCTCCTGGTGTCGAAGACAAGGACTGGGAGAGAACTTACAAGGTCCCTACTGGTGGTGTCATTACTGTCAACTCTGAAATGGGTGAACCCATCCACAAGCTTGCTACCCGCGGTGTTTTGTTCTGGCACGAGCTTGACAATACTATTTTCAACCTCCCTAAGCCTAAGCGTCTTGAAGCTTTGAAGTCTAAGCGTGCTTACATTATCAAGCGCCTCAATGATGATTTCCAAAAGACTTGGTTTGGCCGCAATGCTGAGGGTAATACTGTCGATCTTGAAGACATGACTTATGCTGAGGTTGTTTCCCGCTGTGTTGAGCTTTGTTATGTCAAGAAGGAGTCTAGATGGATTGATGTTTCTCTTAGAAACTTTACTGGTGATGTCATTAGACGTCTCGAAGAGCGTTTCACTCACCAGGCTGGTCAACAGGCTGTTCTACAGAGCTTGTCCCAGCTCGAGGAGCCCTTCAAGCTCCTTGACTCTTTGTTTGCCAAGTACCCTGCTTCTACCAAGCAACTCATTAATGCTCAGGATAAGGACCACTTTTTGATTCTCTGTCGCAGACCTACTCAAAAGCCCGTCCCCTTCGTTCCTGTCTTGGACGATAACTTTGAGTTTTACTTTAAGAAGGATTCTCTTTGGCAATCAGAGGACTTGGCTGCCATTGTTGGCGAGGATGTTGGCCGTACCTGTATTCTCCAGGGTCCTGTTGCTGTCAGATGGTCTACAGAAAAGGATGTCCCTGTTAAGGATATTCTTGATGGTGTCCACAATGGTCTTATTGAGTCTCTCCTTAAGGACATTTATGGCAATGACAAGAAGAAGATCCCCACCACTGAAGCTTTTGGCCTTCCTGCTTCCCAGCCTAGCGCTGATATCGAAGCCCAGGTTGGTTCCAACATTCTTGTTTCTCGCCAGGGTTCTTCTATCTCTTACAAGATTTCTTCTAATGAGTCTTCTCTCCCCTCCATTAACGAGTGGATTGATCTTATCGTTGCCGACAAGGCTGGCTGGTTCAAGGCTCTTTTGACCACTGACATTATTGTCCAGGACACTAAGCATAGACCCAACCAGATCCGTCAGCTCTTTACTCCTGTTCAGGGTCTCAATGTTGACATTGCCAATGCTGACTCTGATAAGCTCACTGTCACTGTTTCTGAGCTTATTCATGGCAAGCGCACTAATGTCATTACTATCTCCAAGACTGCTTCTGGCACCATCAAGGTTGAGCTTATTGAGGAGCGCACTTTTGAGCGCGCCCCTGTTGCTTTGGAGCTTCTTTACAACTACAGACCCGAGTTTGGCTTTGCCCCTATTGCTGAGGTTATGGCTGACCGCAACACTCGCATCAAGAACTTTTACTGGCGTGTTTGGTTTGGCTCCAAGGAGTCTATTGACTTGAACATTGATGTCACCAAGCCCATCCCTGGTGACAACACTGTTGTCGATGTCAAGGCTATTGCTGACTTTGTCCACGCTGTTGGCAACAATGGTGAGGCTTATGTTTCTCGCCCTAGCAAGACCACCTTGGCTCCTATGGACTTTGCCATTGTTGCTGGCTGGAAGGCCATCATCAAGGCCATTTTCCCCAAGGTCATTGACGGTGATATTCTCAAGCTTGTCCACCTTTCCAACAGCTTTAACATGATTCCTGGTGCTGAGCCCTTGAAGGAAGGTGATAACGTTATCTCCAAGGCTATTCTCAAGTCTGTTGTTAACCAAGAAACTGGCAAGGTTGTCAGTGTTACTGGTGTTATTTCCCGTGAGGGCAAGCCCGTCATGGAGGTCACCTCTGAGTTCTTTTACCGTGGCGACTACAATGACTTTGAGAACACCTTTGAGCGCAAGAGCGAGGCCCCCATCCAGATTAGCCTCCAGACTCCTAAGGACGTTGCTGTCCTTTGCTCCAAGGAGTGGTTCCAGCTTGATAACACTGACATTGAGCTTCTTGGCCAGACCCTTACCTTCAGAACTGAGTCCTTTGTCAAGTACAAGAACAACACTGTCTTCTCTTCTGTTGAGACTACTGGCCAGGTTCTTTTGGAACTTCCTTCCAAGGAGATTATCCAGATTGCCACTGTCGAGTATGAAGCCGGTGAGTCTCACGGCAACCCTGTCATTGACTACCTCCAGCGTAACGGCAAGACCATTGAGCTTCCTGTTTACTTTGAGAATGCCATTCCTCTTAACGGTGGCACTGAGCTTGTTTTGAGATCTCCTGCTTCTAACGAGCCCTACGCTAACGTTTCTGGTGATTACAACCCTATCCACGTTTCTCGCATCTTTTCCAAGTATGCCAACCTTCCTGGTACCATCACCCACGGAATGTACTCCTCTGCTGCTGTCCGCTCCCTGGTGGAAGTTTGGGCTGCTGAGAACAATGCCGCTCGTGTCCGTGCCTTCAAGTGCTCATTTGTCGGCATGGTTCTCCCTAACGACGATATCCAAGTCAAGCTTGAGCACGTTGGTATGATTAACGGCCGTAAGATTGTCAAGGTTGAGTGCATTAATGTCGAGACCCAATCCCCTGTCCTCACTGGTGAGGCTGAGGTTGAGCAGCCCAACTCTTCTTATGTCTTTACTGGTCAAGGTTCCCAGGAACAAGGCATGGGTATGGACCTTTACGAGTCTTCTCCTGTCGCTCGTGAAGTCTGGGATCGTGCTGACAACCATTTTGTCAACAACTACGGTTTCTCTATTGTTGACATTGTCAAGAACAATCCCAAGGAGCTTACTGTCCACTTTGGTGGCCCCCGTGGTAACGCCATCCGTGAGAACTACATTTCCATGATGTTTGAGTCTATTGATGAGAATGGTCAGATCAAGTCTGAAAAGATCTTTAAGGATATTACCGAGACTACTGACTTTTACACATTCAAGTCTCCCACTGGTTTGCTGTCAGCCACCCAGTTCACTCAGCCCGCTCTTACCCTCATGGAGAAGGCTTCTTTCGAGGACATGAAGTCCAAGGGTCTTGTTGCCGCCAACTCTTCCTTTGCTGGTCATTCCCTCGGTGAATACTCTGCCCTGGCTTCTCTCGGTGACGTTATGCCTATTGAGAGTTTGGTCGAGGTTGTTTTCTACAGAGGTATGACTATGCAGGTTGCTGTTCCTAGAGATAGCCTGGGTCGTTCCAACTACGGTATGTGCGCTGTCAACCCTTCGAGAATCTCACCCACATTCGACGATGCTGCTTTACGATTTGTCGTTGACCACATTTCTCAACAGACTAAGTGGCTGTTAGAAATTGTCAACTACAATGTCGAAAATACTCAATACGTTGCTGCTGGTGATCTTCGTGCCCTTGACACCCTGACCAACGTTCTTAACTTCCTTAAGATTCAGAAACTTGACATTGTCAAGCTCCAGCAACAGCTTTCTGTTGAGAAGGTCAAGGAGCATCTTACTGAGATTGTTGAAGACGTTGCCCAAAAGTCGTTGGCTAAGCCCCAGCCCATTGACCTTGAGCGTGGTTTCGCCGTCATTCCTCTTAAGGGTATTTCTGTCCCCTTCCACTCTTCGTACCTCCGTGGTGGTGTTAAGCCCTTCCAACGTTTCCTTGTTAAGAAGATTCCTCAGAATGCTGTCAAGCCTGCCAACCTTATCAACAAGTACATTCCTAACTTAACTGCCAAGCCTTTTGAGATTACAAAGGAGTACTTTGAGGAGGTTTACAAGCTTACTGGTAGTGATAAGATTAAGAGTGTCTTGGACAACTGGGAGAAGTACGAGAGTTCGTAAATGTTTTTGAAGAAAGAGGGGGGGGAGTTTTATGGCTTTTTTTATGGATTTCTTTTTATGTTGTTCATTTTATGTTGCTTCCTAAAGTTTTTTTGAGAGAGGACTTTAGTGATGTTTTTTTTTAATGCAACTTTAATGAAGAATATGGAAAGAAAAGAAAGAAAAAAAAAATTTAAATAACAAAAAAAAACCTCACCCTTTGATAATCAAATGGAGAAAAAAGGAATGAAAGAATAAAAAAAAAAATTTAAAAAAAAAAAATTTGGAACTTGTTTAATGAATGATAATAAAAAAATTTATATAATTTTTGTTTAATGTAAAAAAAAAAAAAATAATAAAACTTTTTTAAAAAAAAACTCCTTTTCAATCTTTTAGTAAAAAATAAAAATCATAACCTTTTAATTTAAGAGAAGAATAGAGAATGCATTTTTTTTTTTTTTTTGACAAAAATCCTAATTTTATATATCTAATATACGCTTTAATTTTTTTTTTTCTTTTATTTTTTTTTTTTTTAATATGATGAATCTTCTTTTTTTTTTTTTTTTTTTTTTTTTTCTATTTCGATCCTTGATTAGCTCCTCGTCGTACTTTTTGATACATGGCCATAATTTTCGCAGATGCAACCTTGCGTGGCCAAAAGTATCCAGCAAACGACCACAAATGCTTGCGCAACTTATCCGGATTCCGTGCGCCCGGTGACCCAGATCGCGCCTCTTCCTCCTTTACCTTCTTTTCAATAAAGTCTCCTACAATTACCATCTCCCGTTTTAACATATCCAAAAACTCCTGCTTCTCCAGCCCATTCATCCCCTTTTTCAACTTCCGTAGACTGTGTCGCACCGGATGTAACTGGGCTTTACACTCCTGCTCATCCATGCTCTCGTACTCAACACTGTCATCGGAATCTTCTCCATCGTCTTGATGCGACGATGGCTGTTGACCGTGGTTGTCGTATACCCGTGGGCTTCCTTGACTTTGCAAAGACCCCGCACGTCGAACCCCTCCTCCTGCACTACCACGCATGGACTGTGGCCGCGAATTTACTGGTGTCGAACCTCTCGACCCATTATATCCGTTGGCTGGCGAGCTGTAATATCCATTGGTCTCGCCATCTTGGCCAGATCCGCCATTAGCCTCTTCACTGCGTGTCTCTTTGCGCTTGGGTTTTCGGGCAACAGAAACGTTTGTATTTTCATTTTCTCCCCGAATAACTGTCAACAGATAATCAACACGGCGACCCAGATGAACAGCGCCAGGAACCTTGGCTGCAGCCTTGACAACAGCACCACCTTCAGTACGCTGCTGCTTTTTCTCCGCACGATGCTCCTCCAAAAACATCTTGTCGCCCATTCCAAGCACAGGATCGTCACGGATATTGGTCCAGGCGCCATAACCATACTTTTTAACGCCAATCAATAGACGCGAGTCCTCGGAAGGCCCCCATTCACAAGACCAACCATGAACCACTTTAAGCATCCGTGGAATGATCCAGTTGGTGTTCTCATCGGGAACAAACTCGCGAATAGCATCCATGTCTTCAGGACGCTGCAACACCAGCTCAGCATTAATACCCTTAACACCACGATACTCAAACAATATGGCACGCTTTTCCTTGCGGCGAATGAGGTGGTTGGGCACTGTTGACTGATTGCCATTGGCTGTCGAAACAGGTGTATTGGGAATACTGCTGTCTCCAGATTGCCCTGCAGATGAAACAGCAACTGCTGCTTCTTGACGACGTGATGTCTCCTTATCAACTTCTTCCTTGCTTAACCTCATAAGCTCTGCATAAGCTTCTTTGACTAAAGAAGGTTTCCGGTTTGGAAGTGAACCATCACTAAAAAGTTTATCCCACATTTTAGAGAGATCGCCATACCGTAAAAGAACCTTGTATAATTGTCGCACTTCCCGCTCTGCGAGAACATTCAAATCAGTATCTTCTTTAGATCTTCCATTATTCGTAGAAGAATTTCCACCATTTCGAGTTTTGGCCTTACCACGAGAAGCCGTTTCATCCTCCTCAACTTCGTCTTCGATATCAGACTCAACGAGTTGGCCAGTAGTTTTAACAGCAGCTCTTCGTTTGCCGTAAAGTGTCATTTGTTCACTGAGAAACTCTTCATTCTTGCGTTTTTCTTCATCAGCTTTGATCTTCTCTAGCTCGTCTGCAGGAATAATATCGTCCCACTTGACATCAGCCTTGTAGTCCGTAACTTCAAACTGTTTGAGAAAATCCTCACCGCCAAGATGTGATTGTGCAAGCTCAGTTTCAGCACTTACATGATCTTCAGCGTGATTAAGAACGTCGTCAAGATTCATGTCTTCCAGCTTCTTTTGGTTATTGTTGTTTTTGAACATGTTACCAGCACCAAATTTAAGAATGGCAGAAAGCTCTGCAGAAGAAGCATCTTTTTCGGAATCACTGGACTTTTTTTGGTATGTAACACCCATAGAAATAACGGCATACTCCAAAACCATTTTTCTCTTGGCACGCTCCAAAATCTCTTCTTCAACAGTGTCTTTAGACAAAAATCGGTAAACCATAACATGATTTTTCTGTCCAATGCGATGAGCACGAGCCATAGCCTGTAAATCAGCCTGAGGATTCCAATCAGAATCAAATAAAATCACAGTGTCAGCAGTCATAAGGTTGATACCTAAACCTCCTGCTCGAGTACTTAACAAGAAAACAAAATCTTGACTTCCAGGAGCATTGAAATGATCAATGAGTGTCTTTCTTGTATATGATTGTACTGTACCATCCAGGCGCTGATATTGATAACCCTTAATAGAAAGATAATCGGCTAGAATATCAAGCATGCGGACCATTTGACTGAAAATTAAAACTCTATGACCATCCTTTTTTAGCCTAGTGAGCAACTTGTCCAACAAAACCATTTTACCACTGTTCATAATTAGGCCCTTCAAAATAACTTCACGGTTCCTAAGATCACCATTATTTTGAATATATCGCTCTTCAGCAAATGGGAAAAGATAAGGATGATTTGAAGCCTTTTTGAGCTCAACCATAATGTTTAAAAGACTCATCTGGTTACCACCAGTGGTACCAGCATTAAGGGCTTGAAAGTTTCGAGAAATGATGTTGCGGTAATACTCGGTTTGCATATCAGACATCTCGACACGAAGAATACGTTCAGTTTTTGAAGGAAGTGACTTTTCAACATCTTTTTTCAGACGACGTAAAATGAATGGCTGAAGACTTTTATGCAAAGATCGGATGAGTTCTTCTTGATTTCCAGTATCTGCTTTATCTTGCTCCAGATCAATTTCTGCAAACTCCTGAAACGCAGCGTTGTTGGATTGTCCTCCCTTTAAAAATGTAATCAATGCGATAAGTTCTTTAATGTTGTTTTGAAGAGGAGTACCAGTGATGAGAAGTCGATTGGCAATTTTGAACTCTGAAAGGGTAAGAGTAAGATTTGATTCAGGATTTTTCAATCTGTGAGCCTCATCAACAGCAAGAAATTGCCATTTGATTTGTCCAAGCTCATTTTTGTCACGAATTGTGTACTCGTAAGTAGTGAGAAGTACATTGAACTTGACTTTTTTAGGATTGTTTTTGACGAAAAATTCATAATGTCGAATCATTTTCCGAGACTCATCATTTCCGTTGTAAACAATCACATTGAGATCGGGAGCCCAGAGCTCTAAAGTTTCTTGCCAAGCGGAAATAGTAGATAATGGTACAACGACCAAAAATGGGCCATTTTGCTTTCGAGCGTAAACCAACCATGAAAGAAATGCAACTGTTTGAACAGTTTTTCCAAGACCCATTTCATCCGCAAGAATTCCATTTTCATTGCGCGACCACAAAAACGCCATCCAATTTAAACCGGTTAATTGGAAATCTCTTAATTCGCCGCCTTTGACAAAGCTTGGTTGCTCAGTAAGCTTTTCAAAACTTGGTCGAGGTCCAGAATACACAGTACCATGGGAAGGGGAAATTTTGGAATTTTGACGTGCTTGAAATACTTCAACTTCGTGAGGAGCAATTTTAGCAATAACTTCAGCATCCTCCCAAGTGCTCAGGTGATAAGTAAGACCTTTCCATTTCACAAAGTACTCGAGTTTAGTATGATTTGCTTGAGTGGTGACGCGCTGGGATGCAATGACACGTTCAACGGTTTTGTATATGTTATATTCGTCTCGCCTCTTATTCATCTCTATGCTGAAGATTTCAAATTCGTCCTTGTAGGTATTTAAATCACCCAAGTATAAGTTCTCAGGGAGAACATACTTCTTAATGTAGTTTTCCACTCGTTTAACACCTTTGCGGTTTTTGAGATTGTCGTAAGGCTCCCATGTATTGTGTATATGAGAAATACCTTGCCATTTTATCAAGTACTCTAAATCGCTTTTGGGATCACGAGTAGTTGCATCTTCAATCTGACGATGATCAACAATAACATCAATAGATTCTAAATTTTGGTTAAACATTAATATAAAAAAAGCAAAAGATAGACTTACCACTTGGATCTTCAACGATGTAATCTTGAACATAAGCAGCTTGAGCACGTTTTTCATCTTCGGAATCCATTAAATCAGCGTCATCATTGTCCTGATCAATGTTATAATTGACAATTTTACTTGTTCTAGAAGAAAATCTTGTTGGTGTATACTGAGGGGTAGATGAACCCGACTTGATAACACGCTGTTTCTTCTTGGCACGACTAGAAGCTTCATGCTTTTGAGATTGGAAAAATTCACCATCCTCATCTTCTTCATCATCATTAGTTCCGGCATTGAACCCTGTATCTTCGTAAGGTTCAGCATAATAGTCGTAAGAATCATTGCTATTAGAACGTTTAGAGCCTATTTTTGATTTTGTACCAGCTTTCGATCGCTTCTTTTTCCTCCGAGAAATAGAAACATCTTCTGAGTCGTTATCTTCATCACTGAAATCATTGTCTGAAGAAGTTGGTCTTGAGCTGCGAGAACGTCTTGGTTTCTCTTCATCCGCTTGAAAGCGCTCTGGAGATTTATGAGCACGCGTGCTACGACGAAGCCCATAAAGAGATGGATTATCATAAAACTCCGAGTGAAGTGGAGCCTTCATACCATTTGGCTTTGAAGTCATTGGCGACAAGAAATATATCTGTGAAACAGTTCAAGTTAGATTATACGGTGTTAGAGCGCGTTCATAGTAAACAATATAGTGTGAGGAAACCTTGAATAAATTTTTTCCAATAAAAGGGAGTGTGTGCATCGTCATTTTGAAAGTAAAGGAGAAGAAAAGAGAAGAAAAAGGAATATTAGCACCAACAATTTAAAGACAACATAAGTAAATAATTTTCATGAATGATTGAATCTGAAAAAATAGAACTATAATAAGCTTAAAATAACTATACTAATCATAAAACCAAAGGTGTTGTGATATAGGATTCAAATAAAAAGAAAAAAAAATGTTTATTCAAAACAATGGAATTATAATCATACCTGTAGGCAAAGGCTCAGTAAATATCAAATAATGATAAATCAAGATTTAAAAAAAAAAACTTTACAAAATAAAACAAAAAATGAATAATGAGAAATGAGTAATAACGCGAAATACCTCCGTTATATTTTTTGTTTATTGTTTGTTTGTTTGTGTGGGAGGGTGCACTGATGGGTAAGTGAAGAAAAAAAGGAAAAAGTGAAGGATACCAAAAAAATTTTACATAGGGTTCGAATTGGCAGCATGGCGCACAAACAAAAAAATTGGTGGCAGTGACAAAAAACAAAAACAAAAACAAAAAGGACAGCAAGCATTCTACAGTCATTACGTGACAGTAACAGTAACAGCACAATCGTCAACAACATAGGAATAAATAAATTTCAATTAAATTATAAAAACCATCTTGGTTCATTTAATTACAAATAAGTTGATATATGAAGAGTTGTAAATTTACAACAATAATGCTCAGTATTTATACGTCGTAAAGCATTATTGGCAGGGCATAAACGATACAAACAATAGTGATACATTCTAGCTGTGAAGCCGTTATAGTGACTGATATACATAACTCGATAACATTCTTGACAGAAAACTATAGTTAATCAACGGGTATCAATATGAGAACCTTCTTTTAAATATAATAACACATTATTCCATTATCAGTTGTACTAGGATAAAAAATTAAACTAATATAATCAAAAATCAAAAATCAAAATAATCATAAAAGTAAACTGAAAAAAGTATGAATCAAAAGAAGATTAAACCCAAAGACTATTGAGTTAAAAATATCATTAACCTTTAAGAGAAGATTGATACAAATAGGAGTAGCAATGTAATGTGGTGGAAGGATTTTAGTTTGAAAACAATATTCTGAGAATAAGGAGTCTAACGGAAAACGAAACCAAGCCCAAAATCAAAATCAAAATCAAAATCAAAATCAAAACCGAAACCAAAATCAAATTTTTAAACGAAATGAAATGAAAGAAAGAAAACGGTATGTATAGATTAAAAGGTATCAAGCGGTAATAGAAACATGATGATAGTAATTAAGTAGTAAGAAAAGTTAAACTCGTCTAAAAACTTTTTAAGTCAAGTAAAAACATTGATAAAAATTTTTATTGTTAAAAATCGTTAGGCCGACTTAAATTATAAAAAACAAAAATGACAGAATTCCAGTAGAGATAAAGTTAATGGTAAGAGTAAGAAAATTTTGGGGCAAAGCCAGAGAAGCAGAAAATCTATTTATACTTGTCAAGTTATCACGTGTAAAAATATTTGAGAATGGGATATATTTGAGTACAAATAAAAGTAGGGTAACTTTAGATAACAATAACATATGGGTTAAATAAACAAAGTTATCATATGACAATTTTAATTTAAGTTCTGTCGGACTAATTTTACACCTACTTTGTAAACTCATATATTTATGAGATTTCATTTAGATAAATTTATAAATGAAATCATACATTTAAAATAGATTAATCTTGATTTTTTTTGAGTTTTATTTTAACGGGAAAATAAAATGAAAAAGCCTGGCAATGTTGTAGAAGTTGTGCATAATCATAATCTCAATTAACTGTTTAAGTAACTGATTCCATAACATAAAATGATTACCAGTTAACTTTTTTTATTTAAGATATATATATATATATATCTTTTTAAGCAATCAATACAAGCTATAGAAGCTAAAATATATAATTATTTTTAAAAAAAAAATAAAACGTACTAGAAAGTAATTTGTTTATAATCGTTCTATTATTCTATTTTGGATGACATTAAACAGCATTTGTCAGTTTACTTTTGGTTGAGCTGTTTTAAATGGAATATCGATATAATCATTAGCTAGATAATGATGCATAAAAATATTCCTAATATTGCATTACTTTTAATTATTTAACTCAATTTTAGTTTTTTTTACAATAAATCAGAAATTTTTCTAATTGAATTGTCAAAACAGTTCAGCTATTTAAATTTTTATTGTTTGTTTGGTTGTTTTTATTTAAGGGTTATAGAATTATATAACATTAGCATCTGCGCTATCTTTTGAATTTTTAATAAATAAAAGATTTGCTTTTTAATGATTAAATTATTATTTGAATAATTTTTCATGATTAAATTATCATTTGGATAATTTTTCACAACCTTTAAATGTCATATTGTGTTTCTTTTCTAATTATGCTTATTATAGAGCTTAAAATAAAAAAAAAACCGTTACATAAACATGGCATTAACTTTTCGTTTGTATTTGGCATTCTAATAAACCATTATGATTTTGACTTCAAAAAAATAGCATAAATTATTTAAGAAGTGCAGAAGAATTTCAAATCAAAATGGTAGTTTTTTTTGATCAAAGTAACTATTTTTACAATATAAATACTATATAGTTCCTCATTTTTTGAATGATTTTTATCAATTTCTACAATTGAAAAAATTAAGAATGAAATTTTCAGCTTTTATATATCTGGCATCATTTTGTTGTATATCTGCAAAAAGCTATGGAACTGAAGTTCAGCTTATCCGAAGTGATGGAGATGTTATTACTGGTCTAGAGAAAAATGGAGTTGAGTCTTACAGGGGAATTCCATTCGCTAATGCACCTTTAGGAAATCTTAGATTTCGCCCGTCAATTCCTTACAATGGGTCTCTTGATGGATTTCGCGCAACAGATTATGGACCATCTTGTTATAACCAAAACTTTGTTAAAAACCAACAGTCACTGAAATATATTTTACCTTTAATTCGAAATATCACACCTTCCCTTTTGGATTTTGCAAAATCAACAGATCAGTCTGAAGATTGTTTGAATTTAAATGTATATCGACCTGCTGGAGTACCTTCCAATGCAAAACTTCCCGTGATGGTGTGGGTTTATGGAGGCGCTTTTCAAACTGGAAGTAGTGCTATGTACCCAGGGGAAAAATGGATTCAACATAGCGTTAAACTTGGAGAGCCCGTGATTTTTGTTACCATCAACTATCGTCTTGGACCCTTTGGTTTTCTTGGAGGAAATGCAATTGCCGATGAAGGGTCTGGAAATCCAGCTATTTGGGATGTCGTTAATGGGTTTAAATGGGTACAAGACAATATTGCCGATTTTGGAGGTAATCCAGATCGCATTACTGCTTTAGGCGAAAGTAGTGGTGCGATGATGATCACGCATACAATGTTATCCTCAATTTGGAAAAGAAAACCTCTCTTCAATGCTGCGGTTTTGCAAAGTGGAAGTCTTTTGCCATTTGGACCTGTTGATGCCCCTAAAGCTACAGAATTATTTTGGTTTTTTGCAAATGGTGCAGGTTGCGGCACTACATCTTCTGGTCAAAAAGCTACAGAAGAAGAAGCACTTAAATGTTTGAGATTTTCCAATACTAAAACACTTTGGGATGCACAAAGTTACAATATGAATCCTGGTGAAGTTTATGATATTGCAAATGAGTTTATTGTTTGGGGCCCAAGACAAGATGGTTATATTCTTGAAAAAAATCCACTCTTGTTAGCAGAAGAAGGGCGGCTTCCAGATATCCCAATTATTATTGGAAATCAGGAAGATGAAGGAACTTTAATCTCCCTCATTACAGCGACTCGTTCAAACGAAGAGTTTGAAAGTTTAATGAGAAAATGGTTCCCCAGTGGTGGTGAATGCCTTGAGACAGCCTTAAAAATGTATCCAATGGATAAAGCCGAAGGAGCTCCATTTAGAACGGGAAACGCAAATGAGCTATATCCAGGCTTTAAAAGATCATCTGCATTCCTTACTGATCTTTTATATGTCAGTACTAGAAGACAATTTCTTAGTGCAACTGAAAAAAATAGGTCTCCAAGATACACATATTTTTCTGACTCTCTTCATAACAAAGTTCCGTTTTTGGGAACTTTCCACACTAATTGCATTATTTTTGAGTTTTTTCTTGATAAGTTTTATCCTAGCAACGCCTACCGGGGATATTTTATTTCTTTTGCAAACCACTTTGATCCTAATACAAACAATGGAGGTCTTATCCAATTTCCTCAATATCACGAATCCACTCAAGATGCAGTAAAAATATCTTTTAAAAATGGAAGCTTAATGAAGGATGATTACAGAAGAGACCGAACAAACTATATCCTTTCACACAAGGAGTTTTTTGAAACTTATTAAGTTAAACAATAGGTTAATTGATATACTTTTCCAATACGAAATATTTAAAGATATTTATTTTTTTTAATTTTTGATGTAATTTTTTCGCATAGTTTGACTTTGGAAGCTAGAAGCGGCGTGACCAGTTCTCCTTTCTCAGCAAAAAAAGATAAATTAACAGCATTATGCAAATAATCTGCAAACTCTCCGAATGCCCTTAAAGTTATAGGTAAGTATATGCGAAAAAAAATTTTCAAGAAGTCACAGTTTGTTTATGTAATAATATCAGTATTGTTATGTAATAATTTTTTAGTATTTAAGGGTAAAAATTTTTTCGTAGACTTTTGCTTTTTTTTCTACATTATCTCAAATTATTGTGATAAACCAACCCTTTATATTTCCAAATCTCTCAATTATTAAATTACAATGTCTACTGAGCTCACTCACCCTTCTATCGTTGACGGATGGTTCCGCGAAATTTCTGACACCATGTGGCCTGGTGAGGCTATGACTCTTAGAGTCAAGAAGGTTTTACACGCCGCTAAGTCTAAATACCAAGATGTATGTTTAAAAGTTTTTTTCATTCTCAATTGTTCCATTTGTTAACATTTTTTGCAGGTTCTTGTTTTTGAGTCTACTGACTATGGTAATGTCCTTGTTTTGGATGGTGCTATTCAGGCTACTGAAAGAGATGAGTTCTCGTATGTATTAAAAAGCAATCTGGCCAGTTAGGAATCTAGTTTATTAACACGTTTTTAGCTACCAGGAGATGATCACTCATCTTGCCCTCAACTCTCACCCCAACCCTAAGAAGGTTCTTGTCATTGGCGGTGGTGATGGCGGTGTTCTTCGCGAAGTTGTTAAGCACAAGTGCGTTGAAGAGGCCGTTCTTTGCGATATTGACGAGATGGTTCCTGAAGTTTCCAAGCTTTACCTTAAGGAGATGAAGAAGGGTTTTGAAGATGAGAGAGTCACTGTTCACATTGGTGATGGTTTCAAGTTCCTTGCTGAGTACAAGAACACTTTTGACTGCATTATTACCGATTCTTCTGATCCTGAGGGCCCTGCTGCCTCTCTTTTCCAGAAGCCTTACTTTGAGCTCCTCTCTGACGCTCTCACTGAAAAGGGTGTTATTACTACTCAGGCTGAAAGCATCTGGCTTCATCTCGATATTATTAAGGATCTCAAGAAGGCTTGCAAGTCTGTTTTCCCTACTGTTGAGTATGCTTATACTACTATTCCTACCTACCCCTCTGGTCAAATTGGCTTTATGGTCTGCTCCAAGGACCCCAATGCCACTCCTAAGGTCCCCCTTAGATTTTTTGACGACGAAGAGAATGACAAGATCAACAAGTACTACAACAAGGAGATCCACTCTGCCTCTTTTGTTCTTCCCACCTGGGCTCGCAAGGCTCTTAATGAGGCCTAAATGGCCATAATGACTTTATGAAAAAAAAATAATGTAATGTTTCTTTTTTTTTCAGGCCATACAATGATTATTTTTACACATATAGATTACGTGTAAAAGTATGGCTCTTTCTTTTATGTTTGATGACCCCCCTATTGTTTTATGTAATGAATTTTCAGTTTTATTTCTTTTATTATTAAATTTTTTTTATAACAATTGAATTCTATTTTATAGATTTCAATGTTATATTTTTTTATAAAATATTTTAAATCGATTTTAACCTTTGTTAATTTATCATTTTCAAGCCTTCCATTGTATTGTAAATATTGTAAATTTATTGTACCGCTAAGCTATATGGCCAAAGTTGACAATCCGCAAAAAACCCTTACCCACCAAAATTTTTTGTTGATCTAATATTTTTCTTCAACCCTCACATAGATAGTAAGTTATTAATTTCAAACCAAAAACACATATAAGAATGACATCTAAACAAATAATATTTCCCGGTGACTCAGATACTCTTGAGCATGCTATTGAAAAAATTTCTTCCCCGGTAAAACTCGGTCCTAATATTTTTCAAAATCCTGTTACTGCTCCAGTGCCTATAAAAGCGGGCTATCTTTCCACAAAAAAGATCAAAAATGGTGCTATTATTTATGTGGAAAGCTCTAACAAACGAGTAAGTTAATTATTAGGATAGTATTATTTGTATGTTTTATATATTTATAGTTGCTAATTTTTTTACAGTATACGCCTGTTTTGGGTGACAATGTTATAGGAATCGTTTCATTGCGACATTCAGAAGGATTTCGCGTAGTGTTACAAGAATACAGTCCACCAGTCCAACTAGGGCAGTTTGCTTTTCATAATGCCACTAAAAAAAATAAAGTGAATCTTTCACCAGGGGCTGTCGTTTATGGAAGAATCTGTGCCGCTGACTTAAATATCGAGACGGAAATGGAATGTGTCAATTCGACTACTGGACAATCTGATGGCTACGGGGAGCTTAAAGGTGGACATATTATTGACGTTCCTTTAGGTTATGCTCGGATGCTTTATTACGAAGGTGGGCCTGTGCTGAAAGCCATTGGTGAACATGTGAGCTTTGAAACCGCTGTTGGATTAAACGGCAAAGTCTGGGTGGTTTCAGATGATGTACTCACAACTTGGAAAGTAGCTAGGTGTATTGAAAATGGCCAGTATTGGAGTAAAGATGAAGTTGAAAATAATGTGGCATCTATTTTTGCTTCTACATGATACAATATATCATTTAATGCTATTGATTACTATAATTGATAATATATTACATGATATAAAAAAATTATATTATTATTAATTTTCATTAAGCCAACTCGAATAAAATCGTATATTTTCTTCGGGGACAACATTCATCAAACCCCCCAGCCCCATATCACATGCCTCTGGTTCCGAATAAGAAAGGCAAGGAAACATGTTATTACTATTATCCAAAAAATGAGAAATGTTTGGTTGTCTCCTTTCAACGGTCTTTGGTGGATTCATGTTACTAAGACTATACGCAAATTCATAAATGCGTTGATCTTGGAAAGGAACATCATCAGTAATGTGGTCATAAACATTTAACGACTTGGTATATAGATCTAAGTTCCTTAGGTTTGTAGTACTTCCATACTCAGTAGGATGTAATAGGCCAGTGTTAACAGTTGAGTGAGAAACACTGTAATCAGAAATTTCTCGATTGTAGTTTTTCTCGTTGTAACTTAAGGGTACAAACTTTTGAAAAGAGGTGGTCGATGATGGATCAATAACTGGGGCCATAAGCTCTTCAAATCCAGCATACTTTCTATATATATGCATCTCAGACTCCGGAACAGAGGGATTTAATAAATCATCTAGCATGGTTTCAAGAGGCTTCTCATTGTATGTGTTGTCATAACCCGAATTCATGTATGGGTCTTCAATTTTAGAACCTGTAACAAAGCTCCCACCAAGAGAAGAGTTAGAACTGTTCCTTCTGTTAGGCTTGTCCTTAGAAGTATCACCTTTCAAACCTCCCCAAAATCTTTCTGAAAGCCTTGCCGGTTCGGAAAGTAGCCGATGAAAGCTGGGCTTCTTATAAAATCTAGAAGAAGCTTGGACAAGAGCGCCAATTCGAGTTGAAGGTGTATTTGGTCGACTTTTTACATCGGTTCTTTTTGGATGAAGGTCATGAAGTTGATGAGATACAGCAAGAGCCGGAATGTCAGCACAAATGTCCGATTTAGTAGTTGTAGGTTGTTCGCGATTACGAATAGGCTTTTGGGCTTTTTGTTTTGCTGTAGTGGTAGATTGCTTGTCTTTTGACTTCTGTCGATGAGAAAATGCAGGTTTTCGGGTTTTGAAAGGGCCTAAAAGATAGGCCTGTTCATCGTAATTTTGATAACGAAGCGTGGAATTCATTTCAAATGCAAACAGTTTATGAAGTGAAGTGTAGATTCTTGGCTTGTAGTATTCATTCCAATAATTATCAAACACTGGGAGATAAGTCAAAATAGCCCTTTGAATTAAAAATTCATTAATTTGAGGATTCTCTGAAATAACAATATTTTCGTGTAACGATCGAATCTGATGAAGCACTCTTTCTGGTGCTGACTGCAAATGGCTAGGAGTCCACCATTTAATATAACTTCGGCGGGGCCCATCATTGATAGATAAATTATTGTGCAAATAATAATCAGTAGATAAATCCCAAAGCCTTGGGATACCTTCTTTCCATTGAAAATTTCCCAGGAAAAGATTGATTGCATCTTGGCGTTGAGCATCAATAAATGAATTGCTATAAAAACGTCGGATACTTTCGATTAGATCTCGTGAATGACTTGACCATTGATTAATTTTGCGATAGGTTTCCACAGTGTTGACAAGATGTGATCCGCCGTACTGCAGTGCAATTGTATCGCCATGGTCATGAAACATTTCTGTTAATAGATCAACTGCATCAGAGTCATACTCAATATCAGTGTCGCTGATGACATTTAAAACATGAAGTTGATAGCCTAAAGCTTTTTTTGCAATCACAAACTGAGCTGCATTAGTTCGATCTAAGCAATCAATGCAATTAGTCCGGCAGATACCACTTTGAATCTTAATGCTGTCCACGCTTCCCCCATTATGAAAAAACCCAGTCCGCTGTAAAGTTTCGTCAGAATATTTTTCGAGAAATTCAATGACATCTTGGTCATGTCTTGATGCACGACTCATATCCCATGCAGTGTAATGCAACTGATTATCTTCAGGTAAAAATTGGTTGAGATATTTGATACACTCACTAAATTTTACACCAAGCTTCATTTCCCTAGCATGTTTTTCCCTCCTTTTTATCAAATTAAGAATTCGAATGTTAGGTCCGTATCGTTCAAACATATCATCGAAATGCAATGCTGCAGCAGCAAAAAATGGATCTGGTGCATTTAACTCAATTGGGGGCTTAGGTGACATGTTGGTTACATCTTGGGACCAAAATAGCGGAATGCTTCCTCGATGTTGCACATATGAAGTGTACCTATGATTGTTAAACAATCCATCAAATGGGTCATGAAAAGATGAAACATTAATGTCGGCAACTATCTGCTCAGTTTCCACCTCATTAGCAACTCGACCATGCACATTTGCACCTCTTTTCAAAAATCTTGCACCAGCAAAATATTGAGATCGTCTTGCAATAATTGTTATGTAAACTGTTCGACCATATATGTCAATTTCTAGAAAAAAAGGTTTCGTCAGTAATTATGTAAAAAACAAATCAACGCCAGACTTACTTGCTTGGTCCATAAATCCGTGAATAATTGGCAAACACCATCTAATCGAATTTTCAAAACTAGATATGAATGGTTTTAAAAGCGCGTGATTCCAAACGAACATTTTATTGTAGTCTTCGAATGACTTTCTTTCTTTTCGAATTTCCAAATTATGTTTTTCGCGAACCAAGTTCGTTTGTAAAGTTTGAGTAATATCATAAGTGTAGCTGTAATAGAATGTCTTGCTCAAGTCTAAGCTTCGAAATGTTGTCAAATATCTGTTCTCTTCAGACCTCCGATCAGGTTTCCTGTACAAACTGCTGTGACATAACGGTATCAACTGCGTTTCATCAATATGATAAACGTAATGTCCTCCAATTAAAGCGACAGTGCTGCGATTCGTAATAACTGACATATAATACCCCATAGTGAATCGAACAAATCCCATAATCCCCCAAGCAGTTAACTTCTTGGTAAATCCACCATTATTTTTGTTCACATCTTCAAAAAGAGCCAAAACTTGCATTACCTCATGTCTATTGTATGGCCCGCCATACTCACGAATAGATAATTGATCTTTTGGGACTCTTAGGTCAATTTCAAGAATTCTAAAACGAATCTCACGAGCGTTCGAGCCGACAATATAAAAATGTGTTCTGGTTTCATATAATGTGAACTTTTGTAACAAAAATAAAACTTTAGACTGTTCTTTATCTTTCCTTGGAGGCACTTGTTGATTGACTGTGTATTCAGTTTCTGGTTCTGGACCTTGTGTCTGATTATTGTCATTGCCATAGATAACTGGGTTTTCGTTTGTCTCTGCAGAACCAAGACCATCAGATCCAAAAAAATCTCTGGGTTGTCCCGAATGACTTTCGGGAACACTTTCGTCGGGAAATAAATGATCCCTATTCCCCATGATAAGACTAATATATAAATTATATTTGAATGAATTCACCAAAAAGTGCGAATAGTTGAAATGGCAAGTGTCTTGTTAATTACCCGGCTTGATAACAATCAATATTAAGTGCCCCGTGAACTTAAATAATCTCAAATATATTATGTAATAAACGATTAACTTAACTACATAATATAATCATTATGTAATATTTGGTAATGCTTTTTTTTTTTTTTAAAGTTGCTTCCTTTTTCGGCTATTTAAAATTTTGAAAATAAATTGAAATTATCTCTGATCCTAAGCATATTTGACTTAATACGAAAGCTTGACTATCAGATTTTTAAATACATATGGCTCTCGAAGAACCCAAATTTCCCAAAAATTTGCCCGATAATCAGCAAAAAATCAATAAGAGCAAAGATGAGAAAAAACAGCGTTTAGTTAAATCAAAAGTCACTGCGCGCAATGAGAAGATTCAGGGCACAAACGATTCTTCTATAGTTTCCAAGCGTTCCGTCGAAAGGTTATATTGGTCTAAAAGAACTCCTGGAATTAATGGGAAAATAATCCAAGATCAAAAGTCAATTGTTGAATTTTTTAGACCGTTTGTCTCTAAGCCTCAGCGAAGATCTCCAACCATCAACCGAGGCTATTGGACAAGAATGGAAGCTATTATGAATCATATTGAGTTCACAATCAAGTCTAGTCCATGCTCTAAAAATGTTGTTGTTGGTCTTGGTGCTGGCTTTGACCCATATCCATTTCAATACCTGTATAATCATGCTCAAGAAAACAAAAACTCTGAAATCGTTTTTTTGGATGTTGATTTTCCCGATTTGATTAAACGTAAAGTAGCAATGATTAAACAAGCTCCTGAGATTTTAAACGTTATTGGGGAACAATTGCCAGTATCTGAAAAACTTAAAGATGCTGTTCAGCTTAGAACCAGTTCATATATTGCACTTGGCTGTGATTTGACTAAATTAAACGATTTCACTGCTGCTTTAGAAGGTTTATTTGATTCAGAAAATACCGTTTTTACATTTACAGCAGAGGTATCTATTACCTATATGCCTCAAAAAGATGCTGATTCTGTTATTGAATGGGCATCTAAGTTTAAGCACTCTCGATTTGTGCTGCTGGAGCAAATTCTTCCGTCGGGTCCTGCCCATCCATTTGCAAAAACAATGTTAAAACATTTTAATCAACTAAATACGCCATTAAACAGTGTATTGAAGTATCAACAGGTAGCGGACCAAAAACATAGGTTTAAATCTCTTGGCTGGGCTACAGTTCAAGCATCAGATTTAGCTACATTTTATGATACAGCTATAACGAATGAACAGAAAGAGTTTTTAGACTCGACCGAAGCATTTGACGAATGGGAAGAATTTATTCTTTTTTGTCAACATTATGTTATTCTATTTGCTTCAACAAACAAATTAGATCAGTCACCATTTATTAACGAGTTTTCTTTGGTGGACACTTTGATAACAAAACCCCATTATAACATTATAACTAAGGCGGCACCTGTTTCATTCCACAAACGATTTGCGGGGGGATCAAAATTTTCATCAAATTCACTTATTAGTAATGGTGGTCTTTCCACAAACAGAACAAATGATAGCATTTTGATTTCAACTGACAGCTCTACTTCTTTTGTCATGGAGCAAGAAACATTACAAGAACGAATGTGTCATACCCTTACATATCTTGAAAGCAGCAAACAGATCATGTTGGTAGGTGGACGATTGGCTCCAAACAAGCCTCTGAAAGACTGTTGGTTATTATCTGATAGTAAATGGGAAAAAGTTCAGGATCTTCCATCTCCTCGATATAGGCATCATACAATTTCGACCAAAGATGATGATGTTATTGTTTTTGGTGGTCGTGGATTAAAAACAGATTCGATGGACTGGGTCAAATTTGCTTCTGGTTCTTGGAAACCGTTAAATTGCACTGGTGATAAGTTACCAAATTTATACAGCAGTGCAGTTGCATGGGATAAATCAAATTCAAATGGCTATATTTTTGGAGGTTATATGAATAACAATACCCTTAATAAAAATGTTTTCTATTTTGAGATATCATCATCAGGTGTTCTAATAACTGATATTTCTAACAATTTTGATGCCGACAGTAAACTTTTACTTAGCAGAATTGGAGCCAAGGCAAGCTTTTTAAATGGGTTGATATATGTGGTAGGAGGTGTTAGCGACAGTCGGACCAAGAATATGAATTATATGGTTGTTGAACTTAATCCTAAAGACAACAAAGTATCTCCTCTTCGATACACTGATAATCTGTTAAATTCTAGTTCGTTGGAAACTTCACCTATTTTGGTTGGTTTCAACATGGAAGTTCTTAATGATTCCTTAGTTACATATGGCGGTGGCGCTGTTTGTTTTTCATTTGGCTCTTTTTGGGATGATATAACGATTTTCCAACCTCAAGAATCTAATTTGAAAAGTCTTCATGTTATTCACAAATCTGCTAAATTATTCAGTCATATTCCGCTAAAAAAAGAACATTGCAAGAAATCCGACATCCCTTTATCTGCCACAGAAGTTGATCTTGATTTGATAGGTGCATCCTTCCAAGATTTCTTGGAAAAGGTTTATATCAAACAAACACCTAGTGTGTTTCGTCATTTAGACCTGGGACCATGTTTAGAAAAATGGAAAGATCCAAGTTATCTCAAAAGTACCGTGGGTGAAGATTATGAAATTATTGCTCATATTTCTGAAGCATCTAATATGAATTTCGCTGCTAAAAATTTTGAATATAAAACAATGCCATTTGGGGATTTCGTTTCCAATGTTTTTGCACAAAATAATTTAAAGAAGTATTATCTTAGGTCTTTGTCAACAGATAATCCTAAAACACATCCAGCTATTTTTCGACAAGATTTTCCCCAACTCGAAAAAGACTTCATTTTACCACCTTCACTTGCAAATCTAAATCAAATTCAATTCTCTTCCCCACTTCGTATAGCAACACCCAATACCGCAATTTGGTTGCATTATGATGTTACAGCTAATGTTTTGTTTCAGATTGTTGGTCGCAAAACTGTACGCCTTTATGCGCCTTCAGAAGTTTCTCATCTACATATATCTCCGGGCGCCTCAACGTCTGTTATCGAGGATATATTTGCATATAATACCGAAGATTTGGCTCTGAACTCACAGCCTCTTGAAGTTGAACTGCACCCTGGTGATGCAATTTTTATTCCAGCATGCTGGCTGCATGCTACCAGGTCTGAGGAATCATCTATCTCACTCAATTATTTTTGGAGAGATTTGGACGCTCGGCATTATGCCGCAGGAAAAGATGTATACGGTAATAGAGATCTGGCAGGATATGAACAAGGCCGAACATCAATCAATAAACTTGTTAGTTCATTTGATGGAACTCCTCCCGAAGTAAAAAAGTTTTATTTACTACGCTTAGCAGATGAGCTGAACAGCTGTATCCAGAATCTGTAATAAATTATTAGATATGATAGATAATCAAGTAGATTTACTTGGTATTTAAATAACATATTAATTCATCTAGTAATCAAAGGTATATATACTGTATTAATTGTGTGTTAGTAACGAGGTTATCAAACAGAATTTCCTTTTGCAAAGCTTGATAAAAATTGGGCAATTTTTGGATCCAGTCCTTCAAATCCTTTTATATTAGAATCAGGTCCTTTACTCGTTTGGGTTGTATTAGTAAAATTGCCAGATTCTTTGTTTAAATCTTTTTCACCAGCCTTTAGTTTTTGGCGCTTGAGAGGGTGAGATCTCTCGTCATCACTCTCTTCACTTTCAGAGCTCGATGCATATGTAGGCGCCGATGTGTCAAATGTGACAGACTTTCGGCCGTTGTTTCGATGGCTGGCTTGAGATGTAGTTGTTTCTTTTTCGTCGTCGTCATCATCAACTATTGAAAATCCACCAAAAGTTTTATCAGTGGGATCCGAAGGAGGGGCAGGAGGTGTCGAAGTACCAGTAGCTAAAGAATTTCCCTCAGAATCATCTTCATATAAAAATGTAGATGATTTAGATGTAGAGCCTCCATGCTTTGAAATAGGCGGTTCGAACGGTGGAGTAGTCGATCCTTCTGTAGAGTGTTCTGATTCTTTTGTTTCTTCTTCATATCCCAGCATTTCACTTAGATCGTTTCGAAGGTCTTTTACTTTAAGTTGCTTTTGCTCCAAATCCTTCAGTTTGTCTTCATCCTCCTTTAAAAGAGACTCGCTAGATTCAGCAAGAGATTTAAGCTGATCAATCAAATCTCGTCGAGCAGATATTTGTTTTGATAGGTTAGCATGAGCAGATATTAGTCGCGGCTCCAAATTGCTCAGTTTTTTGGAATATTCCTTTGGAGCTGGTAAAGAATCACTTTCTACAAGAGCCGTGTAGTCAGCTAAAACTGTTTTAGATGAAAGATCAGAAACAGCGATACTAGCAGTTAAAGATTTGTGCATTGTGAGCAATTTGCTTAGAAATGCCGGCAATTCAGCAGGGGTTGCTGATGTTGATGATAATTGCCCAAATCTACTCGATGATCCAGCAGCAGCACCAAATTTCAATGACCCGCCTAATCGCTTTGGTTCTGTAAAAGCCTGTTCCACTTTATTTAAAACGTCTTCTGAAAAAATATTTCGTTGGCGCCAAACATCTGCTACACGTTTAATTCTTGATTTAGTATCAGCATTAGATGTTTGCCGAAACGTAAACCCCATTGCTTCAGGTACTACCTTTGCAAAAGCTTTAACAAACTCATCCCGCTTTTTTGCGCGAGATTGTTGAACAACCTCGTTCGCTAAATATACTAAGGCAAGGCGCTTGTTTTGAGGAGCTAGAACAAAAAAATATATATACAATTAGTATTCATATTTATAAATATCTTACTGTAGTGTTCTGATATATTTTCAAACATACCTGTTCTAATCGCACGATCCCATATTTCAGCAATAGGACCGGCGTATCTGCGATGAAACATAACCTATAATACAATAAAAAGTAATATTTTTCAATAGAAAAATATTTCACCACAGGTTAATAAACAATTTTGAAAATAACTTCGGCATTTGGTGATGCCTTGAATTTGAACTACAAATTTCAAATTTTTAAAACGTACCCATTGAGCAATACTAACAATGGAGTCTTGTGTTTCCGCTAATGCCGAAAATTTGGCCAAAACGGCATCCTCATTAAAAGACATAATTAAATATATATTTAAAAACTCTGGTCTAAATGATTTTCTTGTGACGAAATCAATAAAAAAAATTAATAAACATATGCTTATGGGGTATTAAAAAGTAAAAAATTAAAAAAGATGGAGGTTTTTTGATGACATTTGATTTTGTGTCATGACATTTTAATGTTTGTAATATATATTTTGTAATAAAACTAATTAATAAAGAGCCACCCATGAGCACAAGTCATCTGACTATTTGAAAAAGTATTGAGCTTTTTTTTGCATACAATCGATCCCACTTGTCCAGTTCTTATAAGAAACCTTAAGCAAAATGAAAATTGAAGAAATTCCTCAAGAAACCGAAACGCCCGTCGTAGCTTCGAAAGAATCAACTTCACCTGAAGTTGATAATTCACCTGAAACTATAGCAAAAGAGCGTGCAGAGCAGGCTTCTTTACCCTACATTTGGCGTCAAACTTTACAAGACGTAACTATCACTATTCCATTACCTACGGGAACGCGCGCTCGTGATTTAGCTGTGGTTATTGGTAAAAAGTCAATATCAGCAGCTTTGAAAAAAACAGGTAGTGAACCTTATATAAATGGTGATCTTTTCAATAATGTTCAAACAGAAGAATCGACCTGGTCTGTTGTTGATCAAAAAGAACTTGTCATAACTCTTGAGAAGATCAACCAATCTGAATGGTGGCCCCATGTTGTTACTAGCGCACCGAAAATTGACGTTCGCCGCATTGAACCAGAAAATTCTAAGTTAAGCGATCTAGACGATGATACAAGAGCCATGGTAGAAAAAATGATGGTGAGTATATAATCTTTTTTTTTGACATTGGTATCATTATTGGTACACTTGGCTTACTTTATTTTTAGTTTGATCAACGACAAAAGCAAATGGGCATGCCGACTAGTGAAGAGCAAAGAAAGCTTAACATTTTGGAGAATTTCAAAAAACAACATCCAGAGCTCGATTTTAGCAATGCCAATATTGATCTAAAATGATTTAATTTGTAAAAAAAAGATTGTATTAATTTATATTTAACCATTTTATTTGCTGTTTACTAATATATTTCGCGTTAATAATGAGATTTATTTTTCTTCTGTCTTAAAAACCAAATTTAAAAGCACTCATATCAGGTTCTTTGAACGCAACAGCGGGTGCTGGCTTAAAATTTTTGAAAGGGTTATTCTCATTGGATTCCGTTTTAGTTCCACCGTCATTCCCTTGACCAGTTGCTGTTCCATTTGATACTTCGGGTAATGGAGCTGCTGCTGCCGCCGCAAACGCTGCCATGGCTGCTGCATTTCCTCCAAATAAGGAGTTTCTTCGAGCTGCAACTGCTTCTCGAAGCTTTTTATTGTCAAGTATAGATCCACTTTGTGAATTCAATAACGAGATATTTGGCGAATCTTTTTGGTCAATGGGGGTAGTTGCAATAGATGTTGGCACAGTGATTTTTCCTAACAAAGCAGCTTTATCCAGTATAAAAGTCCAATTTGTCACTAATGCCAATGCCAGAATATCGCATCCCATTCGCCTGTATATGCTCGCTGTCTTAAGAACAAAGTTAAATTCATCTCGAGGCTTTAGTTGAACAGCACCAAGTAAATTCTTAAGGTTTTGTTTGCGAAGGTTTCGATAAAGCATTATCAAAACTGGATCGTCAACCAAAAACGACTTGTTGTCAAGAACTTGGCAGTCTTCTTTTGCCATTTGAATTGAATCTTGACATTTATCCAAGATTTCCCGTGGAGATTTGACAAGTGCTTGAATGGATGATTCACGATCACCTAGCCTCCAAAAGGCCCAGCTAGTAGTCCAGCGATCTCCTTCCAGCACAGCCTTTGGTAAAACATAACGCTGTAAAAGTCCTTTAAAAGCTTCATGGTCATCACCCCCATAAACTCGTGCAATTGCAATTGCAAGTGGTATATCATTCATATCTTTGGCGATGACATTAACAGCCTCTCGAAGAGAGTCGCCTAGCAAAAAGAAAGCTGCAGCATATTCAAACCGATGTTTTCCTAACAAAGCGTACGCATTTTTTTGTGCAGTTATTTTATACTTCTCAGTATTAAAATCATTTGCAAGAAGTTTCATGGTTTTTACTTGTTCTTTATGCCAAGATGCAGTTCTCCAAAGACCCAAAAGCACTTGTTTTTTCTTCAGTGCAAAATAATATAAAGAGCACTTGGTGGGGTCTCTGTTATTTTGAATGAAATGGTTTCGGGCAAGAAGCTCAAATACTTCACGAAGTTTATCTGTCCTAAGCCAATAAGCCATACCAGTGTCTCTGGCGACAGGCCACATAAATTTAGTATCAGAATTTCCTTTAATGAGATCAAAAAGAATATCTTGCGATTCACTGTGAAGAGCCCAGTTGAAATCTCTAATATTCATTGACTCTTGGACGCCTCTATGAATTAAAAACAGTCTGTACCCAAGAAGAAATTTGATACCATTTGCGTCAATAGAACGCAAATTTTCTTGAACTTTTGCAACCCCTTCGATTACACTTGCAAGAGTTATCTGTTGATGTTGGGTTAAAAAAGGCAAAGATACTTTTTGAAGCCATTCTTGCAGCTGCTCGGCGACAGAAGAATCAAATTTTTGGAGGTCATCAATCGAGGATGTGGGAACTGCTGAAAAATGCTCCTTTTTCTCTGTCTTCTCTTTCATGAGATCCAAGACCTTTTCTGGTTCAAGATCTAAATTGCTTGAAATATCAATGACATTATTGTCTAAAACAACTCCAAATTTGATTTTTTGTAAAAGAAGAACTAATATCCATTTAACCATATCAAGTTTGTCCGCGAATAAGCACTGGATTAAAAATTGAGGATGATAAACCGGTAAAGGGCCATTAAGAATTGCGCAAACTTCAAATAGGCCATTGTGATGAGTTGTTTGTTTCGATTTATCTCGAGTAGAACCCGTCAATATTTTGGTATTAGTATCGGTAATATGAACTTCGGGATCAGTGATGAAAAACTGGTTACCAGCACCAATAGCCAAACTACCTCCATATAGCCATATCGAATCACCAATTCCATGAGTGGTATACATAGAAATATCGATTTTTTTAACTGGTGTCCAGCATGGAGTTTTGTTGGTATAATCAAAACGAAGTTGTGAATAAAGAATAACTTCAGAAGAAAGACCAACAGCCAAAATCCCTTGAGAATCCGGAGTTCCAGTCCAATCTAAATCTGATATGGGAGATTCAAATCGCTGCTCAAATTCAAGCATTTGATTTTTCATGTCCCAAATGCTTAAATTGAAAGAGGTAGAGCATGTAATTGCAACTTTGTTAATCGAAGAAACTTCTACTCTCGATGCATTTTGTATTCCAGTTTCAACTAAGTCGATTTCTAACCACTCAACTTCATCTTTAGACAAGCATGCCGACCAACTTCTAAATACTCCAGAAGGGGACATTGTAGCAAAGACAACATTTTGGCTAGGTTCCTTGCTGTAGTTCAATGTAGCATTCCAGCTCACTGGGTCTACTCTAACAGCAGTTAACATATCATCTTCTAATGGAAGTTTGAAAGTGCCTAAATCTTTAATCATATCTCCATTATCAGTATTTTGGGAGTTGCTCTTGGGTAAGGATATCTTCCAAAGATGACCGGTTTTATCAGGGTAAATGGCAACAACTCCATGTCCATCAAGTACATTTTCACTTCCAGGTAATGCAAATAGCAATATGGCTTCTTGCTTAGATCTTAAAGGTTTTTCAGATATTTTAGAAGCATTGAAACGTTTGCAGTCCCATAAGCAAATACTGTCTTGTAAAATAGTCAAAAGATAATCACCGTTCCCCAAAATAGTTGCTCTCTTAATAGATTTGTTTGCATCAGTAAGAACAAGCGAACACCGTTGCAGAGTAACTGAACCTTCAAGCTTATGTATTTTCCAAACATAATTCTCGTTAAATCTGCTAATAGAGAGCAAATGTTGACCATTAGCTGTTCTAAAAAGTCGTTGCACTGATTTGTTATGACCTGTAAGGATTGCATTAAGTGACCAATGTTTTTTGGTAACTGTGGGATCAAGCATTCTATCAATGAAAGCAGTATAATGTAAAAGAACACCACGATAATCGTGAACTATGATCGAAATATCTTTTAGTCGGGTGTCATTGGCGTCTTTAGTGAAAGTGGAGTTAAAAAATGAAAAAAAAGTCAAATGTCTTGCATCGCTGGGAAATCTTGAAGGTAGGTTGAGATCTTTTACAAAAGGTTTGATGGAAACGCTTTTATCATGCTTGTGGCCCAAATTTTCGACGGTATAGACATCCATCTTATTTTCTTCTGTTAAAATAACACATAAATCTGGCGAGATCTGTGCCAAATCTGTAATTCGTTTTATGGATGAACTTGGAACATCATGTGAACGAATGATGGCATTTTCAATTCCTTTTGCTAGGTCACCATTATCAAGCATAAATGCAAATCTTCTCAGTTTTGGATCATGGTCTATCCCTTGAAATAAATCAATCTCACAGCAAAGGTTTAAGGTAGATGATTCGCACACATCAGTTGGTTGCCAAACGCGAAGATAATTGTCACCGCAAGATGTATATAATGTGTTTGCAATCGATTGGTTGGGATATAGTGACTGGCGCCAACGTAAAGTAGTGACAATGTCCTTATGAGGAAGATATGTGAAATCAAAATCTAAGTTGTCATGATCAAATGATAGGCGATTCCATATTTTGACATTTTGGTCATAAAATCCAATTGAAGCAACAAAAGAGCTATCGGGAGAAAAAATTGCTGTATGAACTTGAGTTGATAATTCACGAGACCATAGTTTTTTGCAGTCTGTTTCTTTTACATCCCAAAGGTTTAAGTATTTGGAGCCAGTCAAAAGCTCGTGTTGAGTTCCCCAAGAAAGACTGGTAATAATGCCTTGACTTTTTTCGTTAGAAAACTCTATTAGTTTATCCCACTGTAAATGTTAGATTTTAATAATATTAATGAAAGGGGTTGTTTCTTACTTTTGGAGGTTTGTCAAATCTCTTTGTTGGGGCATATATCTGAACAGAATTTTCCTGTGACACAGCAAGCTAGAGCAGGTTAGTGGTGCTTCGTTTCTTTCGAGTCAAATATCAAAATGCAAAGCATACCCAGCCAGATTCTCTATCAATGGAAATAGAGATACCATCGGAGTTGAGATAAATAGTTTGAATGAGGTAAGATGTATCTTGTAAAATTATTAAGTTGTTTCCGGAACAGTAAGCCTACACATAATTAATAATTGAGATTAAAAAAAAAAAAATGGACATACTAAAATTCTGTTTCCATCCCAATTGACGGTACAGACAGAGTTAGGATATCTGTTAGGCTCTCCAGGTAGAAAGCTAATAGTCATTCTTGTTTTCAAGAAATTTAAAATACTTTATATTTGTTAAAAATTAATCAGTTGATGAATGAATGTTTAGTTTATGTGAAAAAAAAAAATAAGGTGATGATGATAGTTATTGATAAATTTAAGTGGTGTATGTGTTGTACGACACGTACTGCAAAATAATAGAAGCGATAGACATTTTTGCTACTAGATGCTTTAAGCCAAACAAAAAACAGTATAAAGGAATACAACTTGTTTTTAGCTCTCTCAAAAGTGATGATATTTTTTTACCTATGTCTTTTACAAATATGTAATATCTTATATAATCCATCAAATAACCATTCGACAACCTTCTCTAAAAGCTTTTGCAATTATGATGTCAAAAAGTTAATAATTTAACAAGGATATTGACACAATCTCTGCCAAGTTGCTCTTGGCTTAGTTAAAGTAATAAGAATTTAGAACAGTTTTCATTAAAAGTATGCTGGGGAATATAAAACAGGTAGATTTTTATGATCGTCTTGCCATAAAGTCAAGATACTCATTATTTCTGTATCTAGGTCTTTCGCTTCCGAAAACCTATTTGCAAGATCAAGAATACCTCGAGCACCAACATAGGCTTCTTCGTGGTTATCTTTAATTTCAACATTGATAACATGCACTAGTTTATTGATGTTGGCACCTCTATTCATTAGATCATAACAGACAGCATCAAAACATCGTTCTTCACATGTGAAAACTACGTCAAATATCCTTTTATGTTCAATCCAACGCTCAGGATGATCTTTAATCTTGCGATTTCGATCAAGCATCGTCAATACACCATTTGCTGTATATAGTCGTATATCCTTTTTGGATAGGTCGTTGTACATGGTTTTATATGGTGTACCAAACGAATAGGTATTTGGACGGTCTATACTGGACCCTGGTAAACGAACAGCAGAACCAGTTCCATAAGATTCAACAATGTAGCCGGCCTTCTTTAATACCCGATGAGCTTCCATTGATCTATTTTGGTTTGAAGCACATACGGTGCAAAAGCGAAGATCTTTATTGGCTGACATGTTCAAAAAACAAAAGTTTAATAAAAAATTCTGTTGAAATAATAGAATGGGGAAGTAGTATGGTGGCGATAAGACGTTACTCGCTCGCATTTTTTTTCAAAAAAACCCTTACCTTTAGCTATTTTAAATGAAAAACGAACCAAAAACGAACCACATAGTCGGAACTATCCTTATCCATATTTTTTTTGATTTTCAAAAATCCCGGGCAAAACTAAATACTCAAAAAAAAAATCTAAGAAAAATATAGATAAATATGAGCTTTGTAGATTGGTACTTTTTTGAAAAAAAAAAAAAAAAACACATAATTGTGTTTAATAAGTAATTTTTATCAAACCATCTAATATTAATAATTTAGGGGAATTATTAAACCGAATTTTTGAAAATTTGCGATAATACAAAATTATAACTAGTCAAGTAAAAAAAACATATCTTTTGTATTTTAAACTCACTTAATTATGTGATCATTAATACCATATTTTGAAAATTTATCTTATCTTGAAATAATTTTAATTAAACAGAGAGTTTAAAAAACTGCAAATAGATTAGAGATTAAAAGTTATTTAACAATTCAATCCTCATGGTATATTTAGATTTTGCAAGCATATGATAAGAAAATTTTTCAAGAATTTTTATTATTGAAATCATCATTTTAAAAATATTCCATTGCAATGTAACTTCAATTACGACTATTGATTAGATCAACCTTAAAAATCTAACATCTGTTAAGGATACTTTACAATTGAACTCATAATTACAAAGATACAGCCTGCAAACAGTTTAAGCTTGAAAATTTTTCTAATGAAATTCATTATGCCTATGGTTCTGTTTAAGAAAAATTTCAACGTTTAAGTAACCATGTTTTTTTTTTTTTTTTGAAGGGTTTTAAACTAAGAATTAGTTGAAAAGAATAGCCATTTACATATCATAAGCACTGACTTGTTTCATTAAAAAATATCCAAAATGCACCAAATGACTAAAGTAAAAATAATTAAATCTTTAGAAAAATAGTTAAATATCTAGTAAAAAATGGCTATCTTAATGAAATTCAAGCCAGTTCAGCCAGATAAATTTACAATTTATAATTAGCAAAAGTATTGACACAAAATGCCAAAAATGAAGCTATTATTATTTAGTCTAATAGATATATATATTATCTATTTTAATAACAAATGTTTATTTTTTAAGCGAAATTTCCGTAATGATTAGCAGATTTACGGTATTTTGAAAGACTTTTCATTTTGCAACGCTGTCGAATCAATTTAATCGAACAAATATGCTAATTTTTTTTTCAAAAGATCTCTGATGACATAATCCTGTGGGGAGAACAAAGTTTACTACTCTTAGTCTATTTAGCTTGTATGCAGAAAACAGCCGCTTTTACCCAAGTCTAGAATGCAGTGGCTTAGAAATGCTAAATTTTGACCAATTTTTATTCATCCATTATAAATATTTCAAACCCATTTATCAAAATATTTGTAAGAATTTAGTGACGTGAAAACCCATTCACCAACTGATTTTCCAATCTAGGAGTTAACCAAAAATATACACATGTTGATTTAATTAAGTTATAACTTAAATAATTATTTATGAACGTAAATGTCTTAATACACACTCCCCCTGAATTATAAATTGTAAATACTTGCCATATCATCTGAATACCGAGTATATTGATTTTTATAAAAAGCTAATAGAATTAAGAGATTTAGTTTCAGTGTTTTGAGAAGCAACGAAAGTATGTCAAAATCAAAAAATCAAAAATCACAAGGCAAAACAAAAAATAGGTAAATCACCAGTTTCCTTGATAAAAGGTAATAATGGGGGCCCATAATCATATTTTTCTTCAATTGCAAAATAATCGAACTTTTTCCATGAGCTTACCAAGAAAAACAAATGGGTCCATCTTAATTAATTTGTATCTATTAAAATACTAGTTGCCTAAACTGAAGCCGCCTTTGTTTTTTTTTAATAGCAATGCCAAGTAAAGTATCAATAGTACGACAAGTTCGTATCCTCTTAAATCTTCAAAAACTTCGGAGCGCTTTTAATCTCAAATTCCGTAGGTTTAAACAAAATCCTGATTAGAAAACCGTCATTCAAGTCTCATTTTTGAATTTATCTAGACAGCAATTTCTAGGAACTTAGCATATAATTTCTTATTTTTTTTTTAAAAAAAGTTATTGAAACTCTCACATTAACAAAAATATAGGCAACTGCAGCTCTACATTATGATAATTGAATCAATTAAAATGATAGCATCAATTGAAAAACTGATTAGTGTCTAAGCCTTTCAAAATGAAAAATTTAACTTTATGTTTATAAAAGAGTGATTGACTTATTTAACGCTTGCCCAGCATGATTTTATACTGTTTTTGAATGGTTTAATAATTATAATTATAATTATATAGCCTGAGAAGCCCATCTAATAAGCAAAAGAATATTAAAGGTTTTTTGATGTCCAAAAAAATATTTACTTGATTAGATGAATTTTTTTTATTAAATCTTTAATAGTAAAGACATCACAACTTAGTCAAATGATCGTTCTATCGTTAGAAAGCAAAGAGAGAAAACATAAATATAAAACTATGAAGCTTAAAACAACTTTGAGATTCTATACATTGAAAAAAAAAACCCCCAGAAATGATGCTCTTTGAAAGAAAAAGAAAAAGAAATATGCATGTTAAAGTGACATGAGAGTAAGGCAAAATTCAAAGCCAAGGAAAACTAAACACTGGGTTTACAAAATTTAAAGCAATTTCAATTGTATGAAAATGATAATCCCTAGTCAAGTTCTTGGGTTTTGAATCGATGAAAAAAAGGGTTAGGTTTTTTATCTATGAAAAAATCTATTTATATCTGAAGCTGCAAAAAAAAAAAGTATGAAAATAACGGCTGAAAAGGAATGGTGGGTTTTAAGCCTAAGACTAAGCGTGAGCGAGCCGATCCGATTGTAAAAGTACTTATCCGAGAGTATGCCCACATAGTCGGGTATCATGGAGACAAGATAATTTTGCCAATTACTACAATAAAGGTTTGTTAATAATAAAATCTATAAAGAAAACTTATTAAATATTTTTTTGATAACTTCAAATTTTGGAGTTTTTATTAATTGATGGCAAAGTAAACATTTAAGACTGACTTTTTTTTTGTGTTTCTCTTTCAAGTGACTTAAGAATGGTGACGAAGAAAAACGATTCTTGCAATGCCAACTTCTGTTACAATGTTTAAAATAAAATGCTATATAATTAAACATAACCATGTTTATTATAACATTAGTTAAACTGGATTTAGTTGTATTATCACGTGAATAACACATGATTTTTTTTTTTTCCAAACATTTTCTTCCAGTTTTTTCTAACAGGTCAAAGACCGAAATTCGCCTTCCTTTTTTTTTTTTTTTCAATAAAGCTAAATAAATATCTTTATAGATCAACCGCATCACCATTGACTATCTAACAACAAAAATAAAAATATGCCTTCCAGTTGCAAAGATTTGAAAAATGCTGTTGCGATTTGCTTACAGCGATCCCCTTGTGTTATGATTGATAGAAACACTCCAAAACAATGTATTGAAACTGAAGAACTGCGACGCGAACTTCCAGAAAAATGTCGACTTCAACTAGCATCATTTTATAAGTGCAAGTATGTCTAATCTATTTTCTTGATTTGAAATTCATTTTGATATGTTGTTATTAACATTGATAATTAATTTAGACACGGACTTGTGGATATGAGGTGAGTTAAATTATTTGGCATATAATAAATCAAGAAAAAGAAATATTAATATAATTTTTAGAAAACGATTTCGTGGAAATGCACCACTTTCTACAGGCCGTTACGATGCAGAACTTGCCAGATTATCATCTGGAAATTTTAACGTTGAAGAAGAACAAGCCAAACTTGAAACTCCACTTACAGTGAAAAGCCATGCTTCAGGAATAAAACCTACAGATAGAACTAAGGAAGCTTAACCAGTTATTTGGACATTTCAGAATGTCTGAGCACATCATATGTTTGGGTTTTCCCATTTTTTTGTTTTTATTATTCTCGTCATTATCATTTTGTTTTTATTTTTGAATCATAAGTTTTCTTTCTCATTCTCTCTGTAAATGAATTTTTTATTTAAAATTGTATATAATCCCCCCTCATGAATCACACATCTATCCTTATACTAACACAAAAGGACTGTCCCCCTCTTTTTATTTTATTATTATCCTTTTTTTTTTTGTACTCATCTAGTTTGGTACTGTTGTCCAAGGGTCAAAATTGAACTTATTAACTCGTCAATAGAATCGCTAGTCACACTAAAAAAATGTTAGAAAGATAAAAAAAGAATGATAAACACATACATTGGTGAGTTAACCACAACTCTGAAAAATTCACCGCGACTATCTTTTCCATGTTCAGGTGCATAATCAACCAAGAATTTTCCCGTTTCATGTAATCTCTTAGCAATAAATCGTGTTGCATTGGTATTTTCATTGGGAATTTCAGATAATACGCCATTTGGAGCATAATAAAAGCATATTTGAAGGAATGGTGGAGGAAATTCCGAAACCAAAACTAATTCGTTTTTACTAAGAACTTGTTCAGCAAGGTATTTAGAGAGACTAATCGCATAGTCAATGCGATCACGGTATCCTTGAGTTCCAAACCATCTCCAACCAAGATAAAGCTTAACAGCATCGGGACGACGACCACAGCCCATAGTCCCATCTGCCAAATCGTAATTTTCTTCAGACGAAAAATTGTTATGGAAAAGATAAGGAGCTTGCAAAGAGTTAGCCTCTTGCAAAACTCGCTGGTCAGGAAATAATAAAAAGGAGCAAGTAGCAGGAACGCCCAAAGCTTTATGAGGGTTAACCGTGATGCTGTTAGCCCTTTCTGAACCACTCAGCTTATATCTGTATTTTTCTGAAAAAGCGATGTTTCCTCCCCATGATCCATCTATGTGAAACCATAAGCCATATTTTTCAGCAATATCAGCAATAGCATTAAAGTCGTCAAAAGTTCCGTAGACCGTAGTTCCTGCTGTAGCATTAACATAAAGAGGAGTAAATCCATTTTCTTTTGCTTGAATGATTTTTTTTTCAAGGTCTTCGGGTATCATTCGCCCATCTTTAGTGACGCTGACGCGAATTACAGCATCTGATCCAAAACCGCAGAATATGGCAGCTTTCTCTATACTATAATGAGCATGTGAGCTAGCGAAAATGACAAACTTATGACTTCCATTGCCATATCGTTTTGTTTCAGGGTATAACTTGCTTCGAGCAGTAGTCAAACTTGTAGAATTAGAATAGGATCCACCAGGGAAAGTAAGACCTCCAGAATAAGGACTACTGAATCCAAACAATTTAGCATATTCATGAGATGTTTTCTTTTCAATTATAGTTAAAGCAGGAGAAACGGCTAAGAAAATTGTTAAAAAGTTTTTTCAAAAAAAAAAAAAAAAAAAAAAAAAAAAAGAAAAAGAAAGATTACTTACTAAAGACATGCGAATTAGTGTTAAGAATAGAGAGAAGCAAATCGGATGCAATACCAACTGGGTTTGTTGATGCGTAAAGTTTATCCATGAATCCCTTATTCCAGGTAACAACGGAGTGATTCAAAATATTATCTACTTGATCAAAGAGGTCTTGTAGACCTTGTCCTTCTTCCGGAACATTGAACAATTTAACTAAATTATGCGGGGTTTGTGGTGTTCCAACAGAACCGTCTTCTGAATCGGCTTTGGTCACATATGTTAAAATTTTCTGAGTAAGAGTTTCCAAGATCAATTCAAGATCTTGAACTCTGTTGGACTCCAGGTTGGTTTGTATAGGTCTCTGAGCAGTTGTCACCATTATTCTAAGAGATATTTGCTGAGAATCGGGATGCAGAAAAATTTCCTAGAAAAAAAATTTTTTTTTACCAATCAAATTTAAATTGATGCACACCTAAAAAAAATATGACTCAAATATTTAGTGTGCAGAGTGCGATCCAGAAATAAAAAGTGGGGATGTAGGATCTTAGATCAGTAGTAACCTAGTAAGAAAAATTATGAGTGTGTAATCAGTCAAAATTGATCTGGTCCAACTTAGAAACGAAGATTTAAAAAAGAGTGGGAAAAATGATAATCAATTAAGATCAAGACTTTAATTTAAGGATATTTAAGGATATTTAGAAAGATAAAAGTTTTTTTATTATTTTATTATTTTTCTTAACTCTTAATTCTTTATTTTTTATTTTAATTTTATTTTAATTTTTATTGTACCGTTTAAAACGAAATTTCATCATCGGCTTTGACATTGTGAAAGCAAAATTACTTATTATATAAGCTTACAAACACAGTGTTTGGATTAGTTATTTCACCTGCTCTAGATTACCTAATATATTACATACGTTTTAGGGTCCCAAAGAATTTTAAATTGATACAGTTACATTAACTTATTAATTATGTAACTATAATGTAACTATATAAACTTTTTTTATTTTTATAATTCGTGTCACAAAAGTCTATATTTTTCTAGAATCATCCAGTGATTTCTATGCGGCTTTCAAAAGACCTTAACGGGTCTGTTGAAAGGCCATCACAAATCTCGCAAAAAGTTATATAAAGGGGATGGATCGCTCTCAATCACTTTTTCTCTTTCCCTTTCTCTTTCTTTTTTTTTTTTACTTCAATATTTCTAAATTAAATAATCAATCAATCTTTAACTAAAGATTTAATATAATAATACATCGAAAAACAATGAGCAAAGCTATTGGCATTGATCTTGGTACCACATACTCCTGTGTGGCCCACTTCGCTAACGACCGTGTCGAAATTATCGCCAACGACCAAGGTAACCGTACTACCCCATCGTTTGTCGCTTTCACCGACACTGAGCGCCTGATTGGTGATGCCGCCAAGAACCAGGCTGCTATGAACCCTGAAAACACAGTCTTTGACGCTAAGCGATTAATTGGTCGCAAGTTCACTGACAATGAGGTTCAGACTGATATCAAGCACTTCCCCTTTAAGGTTATCGACAAGAATGGCAAGCCCGCCATTGAGGTCCAATTCAAGGGTGAGACTAAGGTTTTCCAGCCTGAGGAAATCTCTTCTATGGTCCTCACCAAGATGAAGGAGACTGCTGAGAGTTTCCTTGGCACCAAGGTTTCTGATGCCGTCATAACTGTCCCCGCTTACTTCAACGACTCTCAAAGACAAGCCACCAAGGATGCTGGTTTGATTGCTGGTCTTAACGTTCTCCGTATCATTAACGAGCCTACTGCCGCTGCTATTGCCTACGGTCTCGACAAGGGCGCCAAGGAGGAGCGCAAGGTTCTTATTTTCGATCTTGGTGGTGGTACTTTCGATGTCTCCCTCTTGACCATTGAGGATGGCATTTTCGAAGTCAATGCTACTGCTGGTGACACTCACTTGGGTGGTGAGGATTTCGACAACAGATTGGTCAACCACTTCATTGCTGAGTTCAAGCGCAAGAACAAGAAGGATCTTTCTTCTAACCAGCGTGCTCTTAGACGTCTGAGAACTGCCTGTGAGCGTGCTAAGCGCACTCTTTCTTCTTCTGCTCAGACCTCTATCGAGATTGACTCTCTCTACGAGGGTATCGATTTCTACACTTCCATCACCCGTGCCAGATTCGAGGAGCTCTGTGGTGATCTTTTCAGATCTACCCTTGAGCCCGTCGAGAAGGTTCTCCGTGATGCCAAGATTGACAAGTCTCAGGTCCATGACATTGTCCTTGTTGGTGGTTCTACCCGTATCCCCAAGGTCCAGAAGCTTGTTTCTGACTTCTTCAACGGCAAGGAGCCTTCCAAGGCTATCAACCCTGATGAGGCTGTTGCCTACGGTGCTGCTGTCCAGGCTGCCATCCTTTCTGGTGATACTTCTTCTTCCAAGACCCAGGATCTGTTGCTTCTCGATGTTGCTCCTCTTTCCCTTGGTATCGAGACTGCTGGCGGTGTCATGACCAAGCTCATTCCCCGTAACTCTACCATTCCTACCAAGAAGTCTGAGACCTTCTCTACCTACGCTGACAACCAGCCTGGTGTTCTTATCCAGGTGTACGAGGGTGAGCGTGCTCAGACCAAGGACAACAACCTTCTCGGTAAGTTCGAGCTTTCTGGCATTCCTCCTGCTCCTCGTGGTGTTCCTCAGATTGAGGTTACCTTCGACATTGATGCCAATGGTATCCTGAACGTCTCTGCCGTCGAGAAGGGCACTGGTAAGAGCAGCAAGATTACCATCACCAACGACAAGGGCCGTCTTTCTAAGGAAGACATTGAGCGCATGGTTTCCGAGGCTGAGAAGTACAAGGATGAAGACGAGAAGGAGGCTGGTCGTATTGCTGCCAAGAACGGTCTTGAGTCTTATGCTTACTCTCTTAAGAACACAGTCTCTGAGGAGAAGTTCAAGGAGAAGGTTTCTGAGAGCGACCGTGAGAAGCTTGAGAAGCAGATCACTGAGACTATTGAGTGGCTTGACAGCAACCACACTGCCACTACTGAGGAGTTCACTGACAAGCAGAAGGAGCTTGAGGGTGTTGCTAACCCCATCATGACCACCTTCTACCAGGGTGAGGGTGGTGCTCCCGGCGGTGTTCCCGGTGGCTTCCCCGGTGCTGGACCTAGCGCTGGACCTAGCGCTGGACCTAGTGCTGGTGAGGGTAGCGGCCCCACTGTCGAGGAGGTCGACTAAATATAGACTAAAATTTGTAAATATTCCATTAATTTTTAATTTTTTTTATTGAAGTCCTTTGAGCCTTGATTACTTTGAACTATGACAAATACCTGCTTCTTTTATATAATTCAGATTCTCTCTTGGGAAAAGGAATTTCTACTTCTTTCCATAAGCAATTACTACTAAAAAAGTTTTTGATTTGCAGCTTTTTGCTAAGATTCAAAAAGAAATAGGGTTATTACAATAACTGAAACCTCAGGTAAGATGTTTTTTTATGTCGTCGTGATTGTCTTTATTTGATTCCTTCGTAAAAATAGTTTATTGGATGTTTTTTAAGATTTTAATCTGACTGGGTTTTATTACACCCTCTTGGAGACATGTTTTTATCTAAACCCAGTTTCTTTTTTTTTGTCAGATAAAATTTGTACTTGACAATATCTTCAAATTCTTCATTATGAATTAAAATCTTTTTAAAATAAAAATATTTACTTGAAAATTTGGCTTCAGCTTAATTAAAGTTGCTAAAGCTGCATTACTAATTCTAATAAACCGCTGCTTTAAGTCTATGGTATCAAGAAACCTTACATAAGCCTAATATCACATTATTTTTATATTTTTTTTTAGCAAAAATCACCATAAATTTATTTAAAAAAATGTTCATTTTTTTTTAAATACAACAAACCAATTCACTCAACAGTTGATTGATTTTCTTAAAAATGTCGGATGATGAGCCTCTTATAGAAGAGGCTTCTTCACATGACATATTAAAAAATAATAAATTACATTCTGTTCCAGCAAATATTTTTAACGAAAAACATGACGACACCAATGAAACTTCTGAAAAAACTTCTGCTAATCCAGAGAACGAATTAGGAATGATTGAAACATGGTCTATGGACCAAGATCAGCTAGAAAGGGATTTCGTTGAAAAAGCTGATAGAGCTATTATTGAGCGAGAAAATGAACTTGATCAAAAGCGCCTTGATAAGACTATTCTTAACAAGGAACACCATTTACGACACATCCAGCGCCTTGAAGAAAAGCTATATAACTCTAGGACTAAAATCAGCGAAAAAGAAAAAATTCGAAAAGACATCGATAAACTTGAAAATGTTGATATAAAAGCTCTTGACAATGATATTAAAGATATTCAACAACGCATGAAGCAAAGAGAAAACACCTCGGCTGGCCAAACACAAAATGCAGATGGTCAATCTGGAAGACATACCGGAGAAAGTGAACATGACTATCTTGTAAGAACTGGCAAAATAACTCCTTTTTCATCAACATTTATGGGGAACCCAAATCTTGAAAATGTTATCAACAATACTACTGAGTCTGGAATGACTCATCAAAAACTTCGGCTTCCAGGGCTCGAGCTCGAACAGATCTCGGATGATGATGAGAGCGACGGTGGCTCATTTACCGACAAAACTTTTCCTGCTAAGTCAAAACTGAAGAAAGGAAGGAATATAGATGATAATGATGATTATGAACCTATTAGTTCTAGTAATACCGAAGATGAAGATGAAGATGAAAATGAAAATGAAAATGAGAGTAATTATGAATTAAGTGATGTCGAGACATCTTCAGTAAAAAAGCGAAAAGCCAAAGCACCTAGACCAAAAAAAATCAAGCCTAATTCGACTGAATTAGAAAAAATAGAAGATCTAGATGATGGTGATATTAATGTTTATAAGAAGCGATTAGCAAGTTGGGTAAACAAGCGACAGCGATACAGAAAAAAGTTTAACCAGAAAAAAGGTATAATCGAGGATACTGATGATACAAAACTAGAGTGGATGAAGCCCCATCCTTTGCACAAGGATTTTAATCTTGACGGCGAGTTCAAAGTTCCGGGTGATATTTACACAAGTTTATTTGATTACCAAAAAACTGGAGTTCAATGGCAATGGGAGCTTTACTGCCAAAATGTGGGGGGTATTATTGGTGATGAAATGGGTTTAGGTAAAACTATTCAAATTGTTTCTTTCATTGCTAGTCTTCATTACAGTGGTTTGTTAACAAAACCTGCAATCATTGTGTGCCCAGCCACGGTTATGAAACAATGGGTAAACGAATTTCACCGATGGTGGCCACCTCTTCGAGTGGTTATTTTACACTCAATTGGATCTGGTATGGACTTAAAGAAGGAAGAAACTTTTGAAGATTCTTTAGAGAATTCAGAAAATGGATCATTAAGCTTAAATTCTCTTAGACGCATGAAAGGGGCACAGGCAATGGTTAATAGTATTGTCAAAGATGGTAAGCTATACATGGTTTTTTTTAGATGAAACTAACAATCATAGGGCATGTCATAATAACGACGTATGTTGGCTTAAGAGTTTATGGTAACTTATTACAACCGCAAGAATGGGGATATTGTGTACTTGATGAAGGGCATAAGATTCGAAATCCAAACTCTGATATTTCTTTAGCAGCAAAGGGTCTCAGAACGTCTCATAGAATCATCCTTTCTGGAACACCAATACAGAATAATCTCACTGAACTATGGAGTCTTTTCGATTTTGTTTTTCCGGGGAAACTAGGAACATTACCTGTTTTTCAGTCAGAATTTTCTCTTCCAATTAACATGGGTGGTTATGCCAATGCCACTAATGTCCAAGTTCAAACCGCATATAAATGTGCGGTCATTCTTCGCGATTTGATATCTCCCTATCTTTTAAGAAGAATGAAAGTTGACGTTGCAGCAGATTTACCAAAGAAAACTGAAAAAGTTTTATTTTGCAAGCTTACAAAAGTTCAAAAGGATGCATATTTGGCATTTTTAAAATCTAATGAGTTAAAATCCATTCTTGAAGGAAAACGGAAGGTTCTTTTTGGCATTGATATTTTGAGAAAGATTTGCAATCACCCAGACTTAGCTGACCGAGATAAACTTGCTAATGACCCTGGATACAAATATGGAGCTCCTGAGAAATCTGGAAAGATGCAAGTTATTAAGGCTCTTGTAGAGCTTTGGAAAACTCAAGGCCATCGGACTCTCCTTTTTTGCCAAACAAGACAAATGATGGATCTTTTAAATTCATTTTTGATAAAGTTAAATATCAAGTTTTTACGAATGGACGGCACTACACCTATAGCGCAGCGCCAAAATCTTGTTGACACTTTTAATGAAGACGAATCATACCACTTGTTTTTGTTGACCACTCGTGTTGGAGGTTTAGGTGTTAATCTGACGGGTGCTGACCGAGTAATTATATTTGATCCTGATTGGAATCCATCGACAGATGTGCAGGCCAGAGAGAGAGCCTGGCGTCTTGGACAAAAGAAGGAAGTTTCGATATATCGACTAATGACAGCAGGAACCATAGAGGAAAAGATTTATCACCGACAAATTTTCAAGCAGTTTTTGACAAACAAAATCTTGCAGGATCCTAAACAGCGCAGGTTCTTTAAAATGAATGATTTGCATGATCTTTTTACTCTGGACGAATCTGAAGACCGTGATACTGAAACAGGAAGAATGTTTCTAGGAACAGAAAAACGGATTGCTAAATCAAGCAGTCCTCCAGAAGTCGAATCATCCAAAACATCTTTACCTCCGAAACCAGCTCCTCATAACGATACCGAAAACGCTGATGGCGATGATTTTATGAAAGTAGCTAGCATGAGTGGTGTGGCGGGGCTTGAAGATTATCATAATAATGAATCTGAAAAACAAGCAAACATTGTCGAAGACGACGATTCTAACAGCTCTAAAGAACCAAATACTGAGGATGATCGGTTTATGGAGGGTCTTTTGGCTAACTCTGGTGTTTATAGTACTTTAAAGCATGACTCGATCATGTCCGAAAATCACCCAGAAAAAGTACTTGTAGACCGTGAAGCCTCGCGAATGGCTAGGCATGCAGCTGAGGCATTGCGTGCTTCTCGCCGCATTGCAAGAAAGGCCGAAATTGGTGTCCCTACTTGGACAGGTAAATTTGGGGAAGCTGGACGACAAATAAGCAATCGCCCAAGTCCGCAACCTGTATCTAAAATCGGTGCAGCCATAAGTGAGAATCCTGCTCATCCAAATGCTATTACATCTGCTAGTCGACGTGCCAAAGCAATTCAGAAAAATACAGGAAGTGTTGTTGATACTGCTACAAACATATCTACGGGAATTCGTGGCAGTAAAACCTCTCGATCACTTCTTCAAGGTTTACGTCAAAAACGTGATTTGGAGCGGGGACCGGGACTAAATACATCTCAAGTACCGGCTGCTTTAATAACCAAAGATGATGATGTGGAAAACGATGGATTAAATAACATTAAGCTTGTACGGAAGTTTCTAGCGCAGGCGCCCGGAAACTGCGCAACGTCACGGGACATTATCACCAACTGCGGAATTGCCATGTCTGGAGTCCAGGACGTTGCTAATGTACGTGAGATGCTCAAGCAAATTGCAACTTGGAATAAAGCATCTGGAACATGGACTCTAAAATACGAGTTAAATTGATTAAGAATAGAGTATATTTTTTATGTAGACAAATGTGAAGTCACTATCTAACATCTTATCAGAACTTTGGATATTTTTTATCAAGTGCCCGAATACCGTGCTATCCGATGCGTTTATTTTTTTTTTTTTTTTTTTTTTTTTTTGACTTAAGGCTATGCAGATGTTGAGTGTGGTGTCGCTGATGGAATCGTATTTGCAGATGAAGGAATAATACTAGAATCAGCAGTAGTCGAATTATTTGCTATAACTGGAGTGGAATCGGATATCGAATCTGAAGTTGGGCTCGAACTGGTGGAACTAGCTTCCTTATTTTGTTTTTCCCGAGCTGTGCTACGGGCGTAGCGATCATTAGACACTGATAAAAAGGATGAAGTACACAGGTTATCCTGGCGTTCCCATGAATTATCATACATCTCACTGGTTTCTCTGTGAGCTAAAAACCGGTTGATTCTTTCCTCCTTGGAGAAGCCAAACCCATAATTTGTGAGAGCAAGGGACAAATCGTGAAATGTTTTTCTAGAGGTTTCTTTGCGAACTTCAACAGCATTTGTTGCATGATTCATAAGAAAGCTAAATTGAATAGCACCGACAGCTAAGGAGCCAATAAGAAGATACAAAACCATTTTTTTGTGAGCTTCCCATTGGGATTTTTGATACGCAGGATCCTGCTGCTGCATATGTTGGCGATAGTCATTGTGAAAGGCAGCCCAGCTGTCATCCTCATATGTGATATTGGTCTTATATCTTGTAGCGCGGCTAAAGTCACGACCATAGACGTTTTTTGAGCGGGATCTTGGCGAATCCTCCCAGCCCTTGTTGAAAAGATCAAAATCACGGCGTTTCGCGTCGTCTTTTAAGATATCGTAAGCAGCAACGATCTTTTTGAAACGATCTTCTTTAAGTTCTGGCGTCAGACTATCATGTAATCCGTCTGAGGCAAGAGTCGCATCAGGATGATAGATCTTAGCAAATTTATGAAATGTTTTTTTGATGAACTTTTTATCAATTTTGGTGCCTTGGGAAATATGAAAGATCTCATATGGTGTGGGGTGTTGGACGGTAGGCCAAGAAACATTAATAGGTGGCTCCTCAGAAGGAGCTTCGCTAGAAGAAGCAGTGGCATAACTCCGCTTTGACAGTGTTGGACCGCAGTACCATTTTATATTTTCAGATTTTGAAGAGATCAAACCAGCGCGAAAGCATGGCCGGTACTTCCGTGCGGTTGAAGTTTTAGAAAACAGTGGAGTGGGATGTAAAGAGCATCCTTTTCGTAGAAATGAAGATGGAATCCGATAAGACATAATTAGCTTTTTTGTAGGGTAGCGATTTTTTTATGTGATATACAATAATATACCAGTGGTTTTATATAAAAAGAGAAAATCAATAACAGAAACCAAAAGAAAAGCTTAACAAACGTTGAAATTTTTATTTAGCGGGGGTCGATGGTCAGCAGTTGAGAGAAGCTTTGGGGGCTCGCGCAACAAAAATGGGTAGAGGGGAATGGGGTTTGGGATATCCCGTATGGGAGGTTTAAAGACCCGTAAAATAATGTTTATTCAAAAGTGTAGAAAAAAAATTTTTTGTTACGAGGGAATTTCAACACATTTATAATTATAATACAAGAGCATCACGCTACAAAACCCCCAACCTCTAAAATACCATTATCTATATTTCTCATTTTTATGCTCATTTTTCAATGATTCTGGACAATCTTTTTTTATCTTGAGAAGTTTTAATTGCTAGTTTTGGCTGTTTTATTTTTTGCACTGCAAGCCGAAACTACCAGCCGTATTACACCGAGACGGACCAAATATTAGATCACGTGAAATCATAGATATGCTTTTTGAGGTAGGGTAACTCAAAGCCGGTACGTTACCTACCTAAGGCTCGTAATAAACCTAACTGTTTTCTACCCGCCAACCCCACAAAGACATATCGATTAAAAATTACATCTCAAGTGTTTTGAATATTCTCAGTTGTAGCTTTTTTTTTTTTTTTTGATTCATTTCTAAATCTTTTATAGGCTTTATCAATTCACTCTTTGTTCTGCTTTTTTTTTTCTTTATTCCATACACACTTATCTTTTTAATGTCGCACTCCCATCATGACTCGACGTCCGTGGTCAGGACTCACTACGATGACATTCAATTTGCAATTGATAGCAGATACAAAGTTACACGCGTACTAGGGAAAGGTACATATGGTGTGGTTTGTTTAGCATATGAAGCCAACGACAATAGCAACCGTAAAATTGCAATCAAAAAAGTCATGAAGATCTTTACCAATGAGACTCTAGTCAAGAGGGCTATGCGCGAGCTTAAACTAATGCGCCACTTTAGAGGCCATAGAAACGTATCCCTATTTCAATTTATAATATTTTTGCCTTTATATTTGATTTAACATTTTTTTAGATTATTTCTTTGTTTGACTTAGATATGGTCAAACATGCTCCATATGATGGCTTGTATTGCTACCAAGGTATGCTCTTTTTTGTTTCAAAAATTTTTAGAAAACAATTATTAACTAATTATCCTTCTGATAGAACTTATGGACTTGGATTTGGCCCGAGTTATCCAAGGCCCAATTGAATTAACGGATTTTCATGTTCAAAGTATTACCTACCAGATACTTTGTGGAGTTAAATACATCCACTCGGCTCGCGTTATTCATCGTGACTTGAAACCTGGAAATATTCTTGTTAATTCTCAAGGGGTAGTCAAAATTTGTGACTTTGGTCTTGCTCGTGGAATCAACGAAGATACAGAGAGTGAACGTATTAAAATCACACGCTATGTGGCAACCAGATGGTATCGTGCACCAGAGCTTATTATCAGCATGAAAAACTATTCCACTGCTAGTATATCACTTATTTTATTTTATTTTTTTGAATTTGCTGATGTTTCAATTTGACTAACTTCTTTTTTTTTTTCAGTTGACATGTGGTCGGTCGGTTGCATCATTTGCGAATTACTTGGAAGAAAGCCAATATTTAAAGGAAGAGATCATCTAACGCAGCTAACCGCGATAACTCAGGTTCTGGGTACTCCTCCAAAAGACCTGGTTATTCGTATTGCCTCGGTCTATGCCTGGGACTATTTTGCTGCATCTGTTCAATACCCCAAAATTCCCTTTGGAGAACTTTACCCAATGGCAAACAATGGCGCACTTGATTTAATCGAACTGCTTCTTCAATTTGATCCTTCAGTCCGTCCCTCAGCTGTTGATTGTTTGAACCATTCATATTTTAACTTTGTCCGGTCTATTGAAGATGAACCTGTGTCTAAAGAATATTTTGATTTTTCTTTTGAAAAATTAAGTAATACGGAACTTGAAGGTATGAAATGGAAAGGAAAAAAAAAGTTTTTTTGTTGGATTTTATATATCTAACTTCATTTTTAGTGGAACTAAGAGAAGAGGTCAAATCGTTTAGAAAAGAAGTGCGCAACGAACCTTATACCCCAACTAACTATACCCGTGGTAAACGCTCGAGTGGGGCTCGTAGTAGTCAGTCACAGTATCACTACCAGCCTCGTACTCAATTTGCCAAGTACTAAAAAGGAGGAAAAAAATTCCTTATTTTTCAAATCAAATACTGTATTTCGATCAAGTAACCATTATGTATACCTAGATAATCAATAGTAAACATATTGAGTCTTTTTTTTAAAGATATTAGTTTTAACAAAAAAAAAAAGAATTAACTCCGATGCGGGGAGTCGAACCCCGGTTTCCACGGTGAGAGCGTGAGGTGATAACCGTTACACTACATCGGAATTGAATAAATAAAATATTTTTATTTGTTTATTTAAATCTATTCAAGAAATAAAGGTAAAAAGCGACCTCTGTATTTGGACTAAAAAATGGAATAAATATTTGTCTAGTTTAGAAGGAAATGACATTTGGAAGATTTTGAAGTATATTAATCCAAAAAGCAATGATACCATTATACCACAAATTAGAAAAGAAGATGGAACTCTCACTACTACTGTTGACGAAAAAAGACATGAAATATGGAAGGCACTTCTACCTGAAATTGATCATGGTCTTGATAGAGAGTTTGAAATTGATGACGATTCTCGATGGCCAAAATTAGAGCTTGATGAAGTTGACTCTGCATTGGCTGATACCCCAAATGATAAAGCTCCAGGAGACGATGGAATTACTGGCAAAGTTTTAAAGATGGCATGGCTAAATAAAGACTTTAAGGAAAGGTTTTTCAAGCTTCTCCAAGCTTGTGTGAAGTTTGGATACCACCCAAAAGTCTGGAGACATGGCATTATTGTTGTTATACCTAAACCTAAGAAACCTGACTATTCAATGCCAAGAGCATACCGACCAATTTCCTTACTTAAGATTCCATCTAAAGTACTGGAAAAAATTATACAAAAAAGAATGACCAAGCTTACAACACACTTACTTCCACCAGAGCAATATGGGGGAAAACAAGGTTATTGTGCTACTGATGCTGTTTTGGAACTTGTCCAAAGAATTGAAACTAGTAAAGAAAAAAATTTCAGCTATGCTCATTGATATTCAAGGAGCTTTTGATAATGTTAATAGAAATATATTGGCACACACAATGGAGGATATGAAACTACCCAAAGCACTTATAAACTGGACGTACCAATTTGTAAGTGAAAGAGAAGCTAGTATGCTCATGGACCGAAGAAAAGGATCAGTGCAAAAAATTAGTACTGGAATTCCGCAAGGTTCACCTATTTCACCACTACTTTTTTTGATATATTCCACACCAATGTATCATGCCATTAAAGAATGGGGTGGAACTCCTTTTGGCTTTATTGATGATGTGACTATTACCGTTGAAGGTAAAATTGAAGAAAATACCAAAAGCTTAAGCAACATATTAGAAAAATGTTGTAATTGGGCTAAATCAAAGATGACCAAAATTGATTTGGGTGATAAATTGGGTTTTATTCATTTTACAAAAAATGTGAAACCTAAAGATGAAAAAGTGCAACTTACTTTACCTAATGGAGAACTTCGTGAACCCCAGAAGGAAGTTAAATTGCTTGGAATTACTTTGAACAATCTGCTTGATTTTAAATTTCATATTTTGAATAAAATCAATAAAGCAAGAAAAGCTGTTGGTGCTATTTGGCATCTTGGAGGCGTGCATAAAGGTATGCGAGGGTCTGCAGTCAGATCACTGTATATTGCTTGAGTGAGACCAATTGTCGAATATGGCTTAGAAATTTGGCATCATAAAATCTTGAAAGGAGAAATCCACAAGTTGGAAGTGATGCAGAACATGGCTTTAAGAAGAATTGTTGGTGCTTATCGCACAACTCCTATTGCGGTACTACAAAAGGAAGCTGGTATTATGCCATATAGTATTAGGCTAAAATTTATGGTGGCATGAAAAGCTATTCGTTTACACCTAAATATTAGCAAAACTAATCCTATTAATGGTCATTTGTTAACATTGATTGAGAAATCTCCAATTGCAAAGCTAACCACGCTTTACATGTTGGCGAAAGATGATAGAGACTATATGATTAAAAAGGATGAAAAACGAAAATGCAAGAGGGTTGAACCTCTTACACTGAAACAACAACAAAATCAGACGATTGGAATTTTGAAGAAACAAGCAATGGAAGAATGGCAAGAAATGTATTGGAACAGCAGTAAGGATCTGTGGTATCATAATATCACAGTGGAGTCGAAATGTACTGATAATCTTTCCAAAATGGTCACGGGAGTGATCATGAAGAAAGATAGTCGAAGGATCTTGAGTAATATTACTCAATTTCGCACAGGCCATGGCAACTTTGGCGCATGGTTTAAAAAGTTTGGAATTGAAAAGGATAGTTACAACTGCAAATGTGGAGAGCTGGAAACAGTTCATCACATTTTAGCTGAGTGTCCTTTGCTTGAAGAGGAAAGAAAAGGACTGAAACGGATATCTCCAGAGATGGACATGTCGACTCTCTTAAACAGTTTAACTGGCTTACAAGAGATTGTAAGCTTTATCTCTGCTTGGAGGGATTAAGAAATACAATTACAGCGTTGATGAAGACAAGTGGAGATAGGTTGGGAAGGTTTGGTTATTTTTAACCCCCTGTTCCTCGTAAGCTGGCATCAGGACTTATTTTCGGGCTGTTGGAGATGCAATGTTGAAGGCAAAATTAAAAGTTTATTACCAAAATGAAAAGATATATAGTATGGACAAGAAGGATAGCGCAGATGCTGATGTTATATAATTCTATAACCCTTGAATAAAAACAAACAAACAAACAAATCTGGACTAAAAGAAATTTGGTTGATATATTCTGGAAATTATTTTTTTGAATACAAAAGTTACTGGGCTTAATTCCCAACTACTTTCATTTTCCTGGGGAAGTTTATGAGTGTACACACTTCAATTGAATCCCCAGGCTACCCTGGCAAGCAGGAAAGTCAAATTTTCTATTAAGAATAATTACCTGGGAAGTAACTACAAAACATATATCTGTCTAAATGTATTAAAAAAACTTGCGTCCCTGAAAATAAGTGAAAATGGGTCGGGTAAACTTAGGGCCGACACACTGGATACACAGACATCAGGAATAAGGACCTGTCTTCCAGGATACCTTGGGTGCACAAATCAAAGCCAACCGTACTGAAAATGTACATCAACAAGACTGAAAGTCATAGGCACATATAATGATAGCGTTGTACTTCTATCATTTAAATTAAAAAAAAAAAAAAGTGTGAAGAAACAGTGTTAAAAGTGAGTGTTATATATGCCTATAACCTTTAAATAAAAACAAACAATTGCAATGAAATTTTTAAATTTTTTGATAAAAATTAACCAAGTATTAATATAATTATTTAGATATTAAAATATTGAGATGATGATTCTTCATAATTACTTTTCGCCACTTGATAACATCTAATCATATCGTCGTGCCATAATCTACTGTGTCTGTTTCAGAAATTACACAGTGACTACCTGCGTCACACATCTAAACAAAAATAAAAAAATAAAAAAAAAGAAGCGCCCCCCCATACCCTCCTCCACGCCTTATAATCTATAACTTTTCGAACTGTTATTTTGTCCATGAACACGAACCTCTTTCATTGATTCAACATTTGTCACAGTAAATGGGCAACCAACTCTCGCTTACGACTCATACAGCTGCCACAGTGGCTATTGATGCGTACATTTCGGAGCTGAACAATGTGCAATATGATAGAAATTTGGGAAATGCCCGTTTTTTGAAAACTGTAAAAGGTGTTAGCGACAACTCCTTAGCGGTAGTCAAAGTTTTTATCAAACCATCACAAGATATAGATCTTAGCAATTTTTCTAGTGAACTAATAAGTATGTATAATCACTTTCAATCAATGCTTAAAATTTGAGAATTAACATGAAATAGGACAACGTGATATTCTTTTAAAGATTGAAAATGCATTACCATATTCGAGGTTTTTAGAAACTGACCGTGCCGGATATTTGGTTAGACAATATATCAAAACTAACCTATATGACAGAATAAGGTAAAAAAAAAGTATTTTTTATTTTGTATTTTATTTTTAGCTTTCTAACAGTTTTAGCACACGACCATTTTTAGAACCTATTGAAAAACTTTGGATAGTTTTCCAAATCCTAGTTTGCCTAGATAAATGTCACCAAAAGAACGTTTATCATGGTGATATCAAATCCGAAAATATACTTGTGACATCTTGGAATTGGGCTTATCTTTCAGACTTTGCACCATTTAAGCCTGCTTATATTCCCGAAGATGATCCATCTCAGTTTTCCTTTTTCTTCGACACATCCCAACGACGTTCTTGCTATGTTGCTCCCGAGCGATTCACCTCTAGTGGAGAGTCAGTCGAAGGAGGTCTTACTTCTGAAATGGATATTTTTAGTTTGGGTTGTGTTATTGCAGAATTATTTCTTGAGGGTTCCCACATTTTCTCTTTAGCCCAACTTTTTAAGTATCGTCGAGGAGAATACACGCCATCCTTTGCAGGGATTGAAAATGAAAATGTCAAAAAAATGGTTGCTAGTATGATTAGCTTAAATCCAGATGATAGACTAACTGCTTCGGAATATCTTCAACAATGGAAGCACCGCATATTTCCCGATTATTTTTACACATTTTTACATGAATTTATGAGTGCAGTATCGTCAACTACTGTTCAAAAATTTTCAATACAGTCTATTTTAGATAATAGAATGTCATTTATATATCAGCATTTTGAAGAAATATCTTTAGCATTTGGATTTCAACCAGCAATTGAAAAAATTAAATGGGACAGTTCACAGTCAGTTATTCCTGGTGTATTGGAACTTCCTGGAACACGGCACTTAGTTAAACAAAATACAAATACACTTGATTTATCCAAAGATGATGGTGCATTGATTGTCTTGGCAGTTGTATTATCAACGGTTCGAAACGTGTCCAACTCATCGCTAAGACTTAAAGGCTGTGATTTAATTTTAGCACTTGGAGAAATGATTAATGATGAAGCAAAATTAGATCGTTGCCTTCCTTATCTTCTTTCATTTTTAGACGACGAATCAGACATTGTCCAAGCGACTGCCATTAGGAATATGACTGAACTTCTTGGAATGGTCACTGTCATTACACCTTTAAACGGCGAAATCTTTTTTGAATACATTTTTTCTAAACTTGATTCAATTTTCCGCAGCAACCCGGGGAAATCCACATTTGTCAGAGCAATGTATGCGTCTTGCTTTCCTACACTATCAACAATAGCATCTCGCTTTTTGGAAATGAGCCAGATTTTGAAAACATCGGGAATGCTAGATTCCTATGACCCAGAAACTGAGAATGGGGCACGGTTTGATATTATTCCTTATGATGTGAATCGTCAGAGTATTGTTGAAAAGTTTGAAGAACATACCATTGCCTTACTCTCAGATAACGATAGCGCTGTGCGTAAAGCACTTTTGAAGGAAATCATACCATTATGTCTATTTTTTGGGAAGCAAAAGACCAATGATATTATTCTCAGTCATATTCTCACATATCTTAATGATCAAGATTCATCTCTAAAGATTCAATTTTTTGATTGCATTATTGGTCTGTCGCCTTTCATTGGGCCTGTTGGCTTAGAAATGTATATATTGCCATTAATGCTACAGGCACTGAGCAATTCTGAAGAATTTGTCACATCAAAAACATTTGAAACGTATAAGGCATTTTCGGATCTTGGTCTTATTAAAAAACAGCACGTCTGGGATCTTCTTAGAGTTGCAGTGAGATATACGGTTCATCCAAATCCATGGATTCGTAACGCAGCATTTGCTTTTATTTCTTCAACGACTCGATGGATGCCTCAAGCTGAAATTTACTGTTTGCTATATCCAATCATTGAACCATTTCTTGAAAACGATATCATCGATTTTTCTCAGGCATCTCTTGGCAGTAATTTTAAGCCGCCACTGTCCCGTGCAACTTTTAATGCTGCTATATCTTGGGCCACAAAAGCCCAAAAGTCACATTTTTGGAAAATTGCTGCAAAAAGCTCTGGTGTGTTTACACCCGATTCTATTGCAACTCTTCCGAGATCAATTGACGATGTGAAACAGTCAGCAGAAGATAAAGAATGGATAATGAATTTGAAGGAGATGTCTGTTAGTGACGACGATTTTTGGAAAATGGCTGTTCTTCGAGAGCATCTTTATAGATTGGCAGAAGCCTTGACATTAACTCAGAAGCCATTAAGTAATGATGGCAATGTGCCAACCGTTGGACCAGTTTCAGTAAAGGCATTGAAAATTCCCATTAATTCTTATGAATTTCCAAACAATGATTTTGATTGGAATAACAATAAAACCAACGATTCGCTTTCCAATTTTGAAGATATACAAACTGCCCTTAGCGAGACAACAAGCAAGTCAAGTGGTCCGAGTCGACGCCCTGCTGATATAACTGTTAATTCAGATGGTGCTACAGTTGAACTGTCACCAGCTACTATTGGTACTGTCACTACAGATGTTTATGGAACAGTCGAACAGCCTTTTTCTAGTATTTTACCCAAAAATGTTGAAGATTCAGAACCTCGATATTTGACAAAGAGAAAAATTCAACTAAAGAAAGAACATGAGTTTGACCCCTATGTTGCAAAACTTTTAGATTCGGTAAATGTTACACATGCTCGTGCAGAACCATCTGATTTTGGTCCTCAGGTTATTCCTGTCACGCACTCTGAGCAACTTCATAAAATCAGCTCAACCACTACTCCTCTTCCAAAATGGGAACCCTCAGGAGTTTTGGCATCACAATTCTCTGAACATCAGTCCGCAGTTAATAAGATTGAAGTGTCGCCCGATCATTCATTTTTCCTATCTTGCTCAGATGACGGCACAATTAAGATTTGGGACTGTTTACGGTTAGAAAAGAATGTGATCAATCGCTCTATACACACTTATAAGTGTGGTCCCACAAAAGTCAAGTTCATCTGTTTTATGGAAAACTCTTACACATTTGCGGCTTCTTACACCAACGGTACTGTGGAGTTTATTCGAATTGAAGTAACTTTAGCAAAGGGAGCATCTCAAGTTCGATTTAAAAAGTTTGTTTCAATTCGAAAGTTTAGTTTACAACAAGATGAATATGCCACTTTTATGAAACATATTAAAACGGCTGATGCTTCAATGTTAGTTATTGTCACAACTAAATCACGAGTTATTGGGTTTGATGTAGGTACATTGGAAGAAACCTTGGTTCTCAAGTGTCCCGTTAGTCATGGAATACCAATGTGCTTTGTGGTCGACAATGAAAAGAATTGGCTTCTTTTGGGAACATCTCTGGGGGTTTTGGATTTATTTGACTTGGGTTTTATGATTCTTGTCAAAACATGGACATTTGAAAATCCAGCACCCATTCGCAGCCTTCAAATAGCACCAAAATCTCAAGGTGTATCATTTTTCATGCTTGGTGGAACCAGTAAACTTGAAGCCAGTGTATGGAATCTTGAAAAAATGACTTGCTTAGAAGTTTATAGCATTGCTCCTGTTATTGAGCAAAGAAAAAGTTATCGCCCCATCAGTTTTGAAGAGAGCTTGACTGGAAGAAGTAAGGTTAAATTTCCCCGTATGGAGGATCCTTCTGTCAAGTCGGAAAGTTTGCTTTGTATGGCTGTTGAAATTGAGCCTTCTAGAAAAGTTGATTCTTCTGATAGAAGGGCTCTTCATGACATTAATATTTTGGCTGCTGGAACAGACCATAAAATCCGGTTTTGGGATTCTGAATCTGTTGATTCTTGTTTTATTGTGAGTGGGCTAACTTCAGATTCGGGTACTCCATCTTTTTTCACTACCTACAATAATTCTGCAATCAAGATTGTGGGAGAGCGCTTTACCCATAAAGCTTCTTCAGGTGACAATAAGTCATCATCTGCCTACACACCAAGACCCCCACGGCCTTCTGTAATAGGTTCTGAACAGCAAGAGCTTTCTAAAAACCACCAAGCATCTATTGTTGATATTGCTATTTTATATAGACCGTATCAGATGATTGTTACCGCAGATAGAGCGGGTGTCATCAAGGTATTTATTTAACTGTGTATATATGAGTACAGTGTAATTTTAATCATATGTGGATTTCCACATCATCACTTATTTTTTCAGTATTTACCTCATTTCATTACCGGGTCATCCTACACAAAAATTATCACAACGAGGGGTTTATTCGGTTTTTAAAAAAATATATCTAAACAAATTTGTCTCTTTTTTTTTGATTATTTAAAATAGACCGCTTGAACAATGAGTGGTTTCAATCTTGGGGTACCACAAAATATTTCCAGAAGACTTTCCACCATTAACCGCGACGATGCTGACGATATACTACCTGAAGAATCCTCCCAGCATTTGGATAGTATGTTATGCCAGAATATTTAGTGTGTATTTGTCCTAACATTTTTAAGGTATAATTCAAGCGGTGTCTATGGAATGGCGAGAGCTTATGGATGATGACGCTAACACTCTCGAAGCTGCTCTTTCTTTAATGGATAATTCGTCAATCGGAAAAGCCAAATATTATAACCGTTTTGAAGGGCTTAAAAATGAACTTCAAGAAATGCTTAAGCTTATTGTGAACAGTGAGTTTTTTTTTTAAAAAAAAAAATATCAATTTCTAACTTGAAATTTAGATAACTATCAGGGGTTCAACACATCTATTGGTTCCTACCGCAGTGTTGTACACTCTGTTTCTTCAACACAAAACAATATCAATGAGATTAAGGAACAGCTGACGAGTGCTCGATCTGATCTGGCAGCACGAAGAACGGAGTTAAGAGAAATGCAAGTTACATCGGCACAGTATGACCAAATGATTACGATTCTGGAAGATATTGAAAGCCTGAATTTGGTTCCGGATAAGTTGGAGCAACAAATTTCACAAAAGCTTTTTTTGTCAGCATTCAAGACACTTTCAATTGCAACTGTTAAAGCGAATCAAGAAGACATTGCTCAGATTCCAGCTCTACAGGCAATGAAGAGTTATTTACAATCTCAAGAAGTTAATCTGTACTCTGTACTGGTAGAGGAACTGCATAACCATATTTACTTAAAATCACCATATACAGACTCGCGATGGCATTCATATCGACAGGGTGTGGATGACTTTGGGACTGTGGAACAAGTTTTGGAAAACAAGATTCGGTTTGAGCTTTCTGAAAAGACGACTAGCGAAACATCCCAGCTTGATGAATTTCTGAAAAAATTAAAGAAGGACGATTTTTTTGTTGAAATTAATTCAGAAACTGCAGAGTCTGATTCGTTTTATTACATCCGACTTCTTATTGAAACCCTGGGAAACTTAAACCGGTTACCCAATGCGTTTGAAGAAATCATTCAACGTATGCCTTCGGAGTTGCATAAAATGATTGACAAGACAATTGTCGAGGTTGGCCAGCGGTTCCCTAAAAACTTAAATATCCAGACGAGCAAGTCGCCATTTGCACTTTATGAAGTTGGACTGCATGCAGGAGATAATAGAATGGCAGCACTGAAGGATCTTACTTGGACGTTATATTCCAAGTATATTGCGATTTTACAAGCTCATAGAGTGATCTACGAGGTGACGCTAAAGATTTCTGATGCTCAGGGCAAGAGTGGCACTTACGACTTTGGTGGAATTTATCAAGCTATTGAAAACGACATCAAGACGTTTCTTAACAGTTACATTCAAACTAGTAAGAGTGAAGTTGTCAAAAACACTCTCGTGGACGCAGTAGTGTTATCTGAAAAAACGCGATATTCGTTTGACAAGATTAATCGCAAGAAAAACCATTCACTGTTTAAGTTTTCGAAAATGGACATTTTACAAGATGGCGTTAAGGACGAATACCAGCAATTACAAGTAGCATATGAAAAGTCAGTTCCTGGTCTTGTTGCATCTGCAAGAGAATCTGCACATGATGATGAAGATGGGCTTAATCCATATCTTCCTGCAGACTTGAAGGTTGCACATCAGCTACTTGTTTCACCCAATGTATTTAACATTCGTGTCATGTTGGAACCGACTGTTCAGTTTATCCAAAAGGCTGATGCCATTTTCCCTGGCGAAATTGCAAAGCCGCAAATGTCATTTGTGGAGAATTTTATGATGAGCTCGTTTGTGCCGCAGCTCGAGTATGCCCTCATAGAGGTGTATAACAAGGTGATTGCTTCGATTTATGATGGAACATCCAGTATTCTTACTGAGACCAGCATCAACTGGCCTCGAATTTCCAAACTGCCTGTGCTGGACGATGTTGTCCGTTTTTACGATTACTTGAGACGAACATGTTACTTGTTAAACACATCAGCGGTGTACCGAGAACACTATGTGCGTCTTGTTCTTCGGGTAGTTGAACGTTTTGGCAAGGCTTGTGTATCAAGTTTTGACTCTAAAGTAACATTCCAAGCAAGAAGCGCGAATGATGATTCTAAGTTGGTTGTCAAGCGCAAGCTTGGAGCTTCTTGGGTTGGAGATCCTACATTGAGAAAGGTAATCAGCAATACCGATTACCACGATGCCAGCACAGTAGTTATCATGGCAACGCCTACCAACGTGGTGACTTCGACAGTGAATGGACAAAAGCTGTCGCCGTACCAGCAAGAAGTTAACTTTTATTTAAACAAAAGAGCAAGCCAAAAGTTGCGCCATGTGACTGGAGTTTTACGTAGCGACCTGCTATCTTATGCATCATTTCAAGGGATTGCTACATTGGCGACGTCACTGCGGTGGCTGGTACTTAAAATGAAGCAGCTGATGCGTGTGATTGATAAGGGCGCGGAAGATGTGACAGTTTCTGCATCTGGAGAAATGGCTGGTGCTGAAGGGTTTTCGGCGTCATTGCGCAAGAAGTGGCTACTGATTGAATTAATTCGGCCTGTTGAAGATGTTTCTGTTTTGCCAGTTGGCAACTCGACGTCATTGTACGGCGGACCAAACAGCAGTGCATTAAGTCTTGCGAGTTCGCTGAGCAATGAAAACAATGACAGCGAGTCATCCACAAGCCAAGAGGTGAAGCTAGGCGGGATTTTTGGGGGGAACATGGAGAGCGTTGCACTGACGCTTTCTGGGACTACGGTTGACCTATTTGAAAAGGCAGTGGACCAGTTGGAGCGGTTGGCAGAAACATGCGTGCTGACCCTCAAGGCCGATGTGCGGTGCCGGGCACTGTACTATATGGACGCTACTGTGAAGCGAGGGACATTTTATGTTGGGCAGAGTTCTAAAGTGGGGACACAGGATGCGAGCGAGGTGCTTGTGGGACAGCTGGACACGGATTTGACGAAGCTTGATGGAATTATGGAAGAGACTCTTGTGCCGCTGGACCGGCGGACGGTTTTAGGGGGGCTTTCTAAGTTTATGGATCTGCTTGTTGTTGGGTGCGCAGATGGAATTGATTATATTAATGAAGGCGGGATTTCAAAGATGGGCCGTCATTTGGTAGTTTTACAGCAAATGCTTAAGGGTCTTGAGGATTCACCTGCGGATGTGGACTTTAGTCAAAGCAAGGCATTTTTCAAGTACGCAGAACTGACGCCGGCCGCGGTGCTAGATCAAGTAAAGCGGCGGACGGATCTGGCTGTTGCGTTTGGATATGACCAGATTAAGACACTTTTGCGGCTGATTCGGTCCAAGAATATGCGCCGGTTCCAGTTGACGGGTAACCGGGAGGCAGAGCTTGCGGAAAAGGCGGCATATAATGAGGACTTGGTCAAGTTACATGAGTATTACTGGGGGTCTGAGAAGGTGAATGTTTAATAAGAGTATATATATATATAGTAAGTAATAGATATATTTATTTTATATTTATATTATTATCATAATCACCAAAAAAAAAAAAAAAAAAAATTTTTTGTAAAAAAAAAACAAATGTCTAAAAAATTAAAGAAATTTATGGATATGAGGGAGTGTACTCTGGGAGAAGAACACAAGTCTGGTCAGGCTGGGACTCGAACTGGGAGAAACGGGCAAATTCGTACAGTGACATTTTGGGGTCATTGAGAAAGAGAGAGACAGAGAAGCCTGCGGGAGTTTGCAAAGCAGGCGATGCGGTAACGGAGTTCATATAAGAAGAGGAGGATGCAGTAGGATCATCAGGAGGCGAATCAAGGCCTGGATAGTACCAGCCATCATTGGTGGTGTTAGAAGAAGATGATGAAGAAGAAGATGATGATGATGATGGGGTAGATGAGGTAACGACCGGAACAAATGGGGGTCCGAGGGCCGTGCATGCAGCAGCAGGTTGGAGTGGTGACGTGACTGCAGACCCGTCAAGAATGAGGGGTCCCTGGTGAGCCCTTGAATGGAGCGGTGCTGCGGCGGGTACCGAAGACTGCTGAGGGTCGGCAAAAAAGGGAGGGTTGGCCACCACGATGTGAGGCGGGGCCGGAGCCAACACTGCATCCGAGGCCATACTAGTGCCATGGAAGTACGTAGCAGAAGTCATGTCAGGAGACCCTACGGATGTCAAGTCAACATCAACAAGGTCCATGTAGAGAGCCGGGTTGCTTCGGGGGTGCGCTATGGGCGATGCAAAGGAGATACCAGTTGTGGGGAACTGCGCGCCAGCCAAAATGTCCTTGTAAGAGAGGGTTGCCATGGGCTGTTGAGGGTGACAAGCCGGGGCTTCAGTTACTGCTGCAAAAGTGTACTCACCTGTTGCAGCTGCCGAAGTCGCAGCAGTAGCCGCGCCATCAAACCCAAACCCTGCGATGGCGGCTGCCGACACTGGCGATACCGGGATGCTAGCAGGAGTTGACGAGGTCATGGGCACATGCATGGGCATTGCGGTGGATACCGATGCTCCTTGGTCCATAAAAAGCGACGTTGCGGATGGTGACGTGCTGAGGGGCGGTGATGGGAGTGTGGAAGCGGCATTGAGAGGGTAGGATGAGCCAGAAAATGAAGCACCAGTGGCAGTTACAGCTGGGAGCGGAGCGCCGGGCATGAAGGAGTATGCAGAGTAGATGTCACAGGCAGTTGCTGTGGCAGTTGCGGCAGCGGTTTCAGCAGCGGTTGCAGCAGCGGTTGCGGTTGCAGTTGCTGTTGTTGCTGTTGCTGTTACAGTTGCTGCAGTTGCTGCAGTTGCTGCTGGGCGCAGAATGTGGGGGGTTGTTGGGGATGGAGGGAATGCATAGAAAGAGGAGGAGGAGGAGGAGGATTGAGTTGGGGCTGTTTCTGAAAACCCTGGACTGCGGAGATAAGCTGAGAAAAGATCAACTGCTGCAGCTGCAATTGCCGGGTTGACCGGGGCAGGTGGGGGCGGAGTGGCGAGTTTGTCACGAGCCGCAGCGGCGTCGGGTTCCGATTTCGGAGTGACGAACGCGGGGTCCATGGGGTTAGTTGGGTTTTGGGGCAGCTGGGGGTAGACATTTTCTTGGGATGACGACAATGACGACAATGACAAATCAGTTGGAACCGGTGCTTTAGGTGTCTCAGGAATCCGGGTCTGCTGCTTAGAGGTTTGACGTGAAGTGGCCAAGACAATAGCAGCAGCAGCAGCAGCAGCAGCAGCAGCAGTAGCAGTAGCAGTGGCCGTTGGAATTTTGGAAGGTTTTGCTGGTGCTGCTGCAGATTTTGAAACTGCGGCAGCCGCGCGGTTCTTTATAGGAGAGTTAGCAGCCGCAGAGGGGAGGTTTTCATCTGAATCAGCACCAGATGATGACGATGATGATGATGATGATGATGATGATGATGATGATTTGGAGGCAGAATTTTTGCGGGGCTTTGTGCGACGTTTTACAGTTGCTGGAGGAAGCTGAACGCCATGGACTCTATTGAGATGACGAATGGGAGCAGCAGTTCCCCCAGAAAGCAGGTAGGAAGTTGTTTTGTCCTGGCATACAGAGCAAGTCCAAATGGCCTGGCCGTCTGCATTGACAGTTATTGGTTCGTCAGGGTTTTGTTTAGAGTAGGACCAGATTGGAGATGTCCGTGGGCGTCTTTTAGCGGCAGATGATGGAATTGAATTAGAGTGTGAATGTTTTTGTTTTGTAGTTTTTGAAGATGAGGATTCTGTTGAAGAAGAAGAAGAGTGATTAACAGAATTAGCAGGAAAATCTGTGTTAATTGTAGAAGAAGTTGGTACCGCAGTAACAATGACTGTTGGTGGTGCTTGGATTGTTGATACTGGGACCAGAGAAACTGGTTGTGAAGCCATGGTTTGTTCTTGTTCTTCTCTTATTGCTGGTTCAGAAGAATTGAGTTGTTGTAGTTGCTGTAGTTGCTGTAGTTGCTGTTGTATTTTTGTATTTGTTTGTATCGAAGGTTTGTTGTTGTTGATGTTAGCTGACAAGAAAGTTGACGGTACTCGGGTTTTGAAGATTGCAGGAGTTGAAGAAGAACCGACCAAAGCTTGTTGTGACTTTGACTTTAACTTTGACTTTGATATACGGCTCAAAGTCTTGACGGGGACTTTGATAGAAGTGTGCATAGCAGCGGCCGCAACAGCTGAAGGCCCTGGATGGACGGCTGGAGCTGGTGAGATTTTTTGTGGGCTGCTTTGAGCTGCAGAAGTTGGCATTTGTGAAAGATAGAAGGAAGAAAAAAAGAAGAAAGGAAGAAGTGCGATGGAGAGAGAGGGAGGGGTAAAGGCAGTTAGTTAGGTAAGTAAGTAAGTAGGTAGGTAGGTAGTTATCAGTTATATGATAATGATAATGATGATGATGATAAGATAAAGTGATTAGAAAATAGACTTGAAAAGTATAAAGGAAGAAATTGTTATATATATATATATAAATATAGTAATTGTTAAAAAACAAATCTTTTTTTTTATTTTATTTTTCTGTTAAAAAAAGGCGACCCTCGGGAGTTTTTATAAAAAAAACGGAAGACAAAATATTTGCTGGGGAAGTAAAAAAAAAAATGGATGGATGGCTGGCTGGCTGGCTAGCTAAAATTTTTGGCGAGGTTTTTGAATATGTTGGATATAATAATTATAAATTATAACCTTTTTTTTTTTTAACTCTCTCTCTCTCTCTCTCCTGAGGTATTCTAAGTTTTTTTTTTATTTTTTTATTTTTGGCGAGCCTTATGTCTCACTATACTCTATAAAAGCTTTTTATTATTAAATAAGACCTCGATATTAGCCGGTTGGTTGGTCGGTGTATCTTTAGACGCATGCAGCCCAAAACGGGAAGAAAACGCTAAAAGACTGGTGTGGCAGCTTTTTTTTTTATTTTTTTTTTATTTTTTTTATTTTTTAATGTTTTTACAAAATAGTCGAGGTAATATGACTAAGCAGATTTTAGGGCGCATATGGGTATGAAAAAAAAAATATATATATATTTTATATATATATATATATTAATTTATATATATTAATATCAAAAATTATTAATCGCAACAACATCAACTAATAACCCTTACAGCTACAGGTGTTCAATTTCTCGATATATATATATGCTCCCCACTCTCTTTTTTGTTTTTTTGTTTTTTTTTGAAACGTTTCTAATGACCTTAGACGTAGTAAAGTCAGTTCTTTTCTGAAAAAAAAAAAAAAAAAAAAAAACACTAAAAGTCTGACCAGTTCATTGCACCCAAGACTTAAGCTGGTGTTGTAAACCTCATGAATAAATATTATTTCACCCCTGGCAAAGTCCTCAAAAAAAAAAAAAAAAAAAAAAAAAATTTAATGCAAGGCCTATGTGAATTTATATATATATACCCTAGTCACCCCGTCGGCGGCGATAAACACACAGAAAAAAAAATTAGGAATTGAGCTTTTGTTTTGTTTTATCGCTAAATTTATATATACATTAATAAAGTTTTTTTTTTATTTTATTTTTTTTTTAAAGAAAGAAGGCAGTTGATGATGAAGTTGTGTTAGTTTAACGTGCAAAAAAAGCTTAAAAGAATGGAGAGAGAAAGGTAGGAGGAAGAGTGTGACGGAAAAGTTGTTATAAATAAAAATATATTTAGATATATATAGCAGTTAAATAGCAACCATAAGATTATATATTAAAATCGTCTTGTCTAACTAATTAATTAACTTATTAACTAACACCACTACGAAAAAAAAAAAAAAAAAAAAAAAAAAAAAACGACCTTATGGTTAGCTGAGATGAGATGCCCGATGTTTTGGGAAAGAAAAAAAAATATAAATGTTTTTATCTTTTATATTTTAACAAGATAATTTATTATATATATATATATCACATCAATATTTTATTTTTCTATTATATAGTAATAATAGTAGTAGTAGTAGTAGTAGTAATAATAATAAATGACAAACTCTTTTAAATTCCTGTGATGAAAATTTGAAAATTTTTTTTATTTCCTTTCTTAAGAAGTTATCCAAAGTCTGCAAAAGGTTTTGGTGATTGATATTCTTGCTCCTACATGATGATGATGATGATGATGGTGATGATGGTGATGATGGTGATGATGGTAATGAAATAAAAATTATTTTATTTTATTTTAATATATATATTACATGATTGTTTCTCTTCTCAGTTCCTTTGGGCAACCAGCAAAAAAGAAATAACAAAAAAAAAAAAAAATACCCCTTCTGAACCAAAATGTTTGCACATATATATGTACATATATATGTACATATATATATAATAAAAATATAAAAAACGCCAGTATCGTATGTTTTAATATTTAGTAGTAGTAGTTTAATATTTATTATTATTTGTTTAGTTTAAATATATATAATTTTTTTTTTTTTTTTTTTTTACATATTTGCCCAACTTTGGACATATCTTCATCATCATTCATGTAATTCATGTAATAATCCTCGACTTTAAACTTTTTATTTATTTATTTTTTTTCAATAACCGATATAATCTTTTTAATTTTATATATATATATATATATTTAACTTCAAATTTTTTTTTATATACATATATATGTATAATCTCACCACTTGGATTCTGTTATTTATTGCTCATCATATGTAAGCTATCAATAATTATTACTGTTTCTTTTTTTTTTTTTTTTTTTTTTTTTTAGTATTGTGGCCTGTTCTCATCTAAAGAAATCATTCCAGTCACTACACTTTTTGCTTGTTCATTCATTACTACATCAACACCTCCTTCCATTTTCATTTTGTTGTATATATATATATATATGTATTTTGTTGCGATGCGATGAGATGAGATGATAATCAAGTGGTGGTCTACATATATAAATATATATATATTACTTTTAAATATAGAATATATTTGAATTGTTGGTAATGCTACCTAATGGGAGTTTATTTATAATGAAACAACAAAAGGTATACTACCGTCAATGTAAGCTGGTATCTATACGAGATATTACAATAAAGGACTTGGAATGAATAATAATAATAATAATAATAATAATAATAATAATAATAATAATAATAATAAAAAAAGTCACTAATAATTAAATAGTTCAAAAGAAAATTTTTTATTGTCATTATCAATTTTGATAATATATCATTACAAATTAAAGGCCTTTTTAACTCCTGAAAAAAAAAATTGTTTTTAACTATCTACAATGTATTTATTTACCTCCGCCTTTAAACGTCCATGAAACTGGAGCTGACCAACTGAATGGACAATTATCAGTAAGCTTATATATATATATATATATATATAACAAGTAGACGGTTGATTGCATCCATTCAAAAGTTTCCAAAAAGAAGAAAAAGATATTGAAATATATAATGATTGCGTAGTAAATATATGAATCAAGAAACAAACAAATACAAGGTTTCCCAGAGTCTCTTCTCAGTAGGCAAAGACATAAAAAAAAAAAAAAGGGTTGATTACTGCTTCCAGCATCTGGACATCAGCAAGGCGGAAAGAGAGAGAAAGAGAAAGAGAAAACAAAAAAGAGGTTTTAAACTAAAGAATTAAAGAATTGTCATTTATTATACTTATTATGATTTGATTAAGAATTGATTTGTTTACATAACTGAATAACTTTTGTCTTGAGTGTAAAACAAAATACAAAAAAAAAAAATTACAATTAAATTAATTCAATTATATATTTTCAATTAAAAAAAAACAAGGTTGAAAATCTAATGCTATTTTTTTTTTTTCAAGATATCATTTATAAGATATATAAAGAATCTCAAAATCTCGATCACACTGGGGCTTTGTGTTGTTGTATGTTGTATTAATCTCATGAACTAAACTAAACTCTACCTAATATTTATACTACAATATTTTTTATTTTTATTTTTAATTAATAATAATATTTTAAAACAAGCCTTAGTTAAACATCTTTACAAGAGAAAAAAAAAATAATATATTATTTTGTTTATATATATATATATATATATATTTTAATTTATTTAAAAATAATTTAGAATGTTATTTTATCAAAAAAAAAAACAAAAAATTAAATTGTTTTAAAAAGTCATTATCAAAAATCAAAAATTAAAAATTAAAAATTAAAAAAAAAAAAAAAAATTCAAAATGCCCACTTTTTTTCTCTTTTCTCTCTTTCGCGTTTTCTTTTTTCTCCTTCTTGTTCAAACTGGCACGTGGAGTGAGGCCACCACCACCACCACTATCATCATCATCATCATCATCATTTAAATTTAAATAATTACAATCACCAAAATTAAATTAAAATAAAAGAAAAAAAAAAAAAACTACTCTTTTGATTTACAAAAATCAATTTATTTTTTTTTTTTTTCTAAATAATGAATATCAAAATAAAAAAATAATACTTATGAGATTGAAAATAATTACAAATACTTTTCAAAATGTATTATAGTATTTTTTAAAAAAAAACAAATGAATATATTTGTAAAACTCCTATTTTTTTTTTCTCTCTCTCTCTCGTTACCAACATTTACACCCCCCTTATAAACCTTATGAAATAGGTTAAATCACCGATTATATATCTCATTATTTCTAGTTTTTATAGTCATTATGGGAAAATATATACCAAAGTCTAGGTTCAAGAATTAATAAAAAAAAAACTTGTTGTTGTTGTTGTTGTTGTTTTTTAAAGAATATTGTTAATTAATTCTTTACTAATACCTTTATAATATATATATATACACCAGATTACTTATTACTAAACTGAAAGGGGATTTTCTTTAAATTCAAAATCCTTCCAAATCGCCGTTTTTTTTTCTTTATTTAAAATTTTTTTTTTTTTTTTTTCATTCTTTATCTATATATATATAAGTTGCATATACAAGAAAAGTCTTTAAAATTACAAATTCTAATTTCGTTCTAACTTTCTTTCCAGAGTCTTGGTATTTATATATATATATATATATATATAAAACGTTACTACTTTAAACACCAAAAACGCGGCTCTCAATCTTCTTTTTTTCTTTTCTTCTCCTTAAATTTTTTAATTTTTTTTTAAATTTTTTTTTTTGTTTTCTTTTAACAACAGTTTAATTGACTAGCCATTAATGGTTGTTAGTGTATGAAATTATAGTTGATTTGGCTTCTCCGAGCTAATGTACAGAAAGTCTTTTCTCCAAGCGGTGGGGTCAAACGGCCATCTTCCCGCTTGGGTGGGGGTATTTTTTTTTTTTTTCATATAGATATCTCTTTCTTTACTGTAAATGTACCATCATCATAATCATAATCATCATCATCATCATTATAAGGGGGTGATGGAATATATTTACTATTTACTACAAGAAAAAAAAAAAAAAAAGGGAGAAGAAGGAACCACAACATCCGCGTACTTAACATATTGGATTATCTCTCTTTTTTTTTTTTTTAAAAAATTTTTTAAAATTTTTTTCTTTCTTCTCCTGTTTCTATTTTTTTTTAAGGAGACACGGTTGTAGAGGAAAAAATGATGATATTGAGGAAAGAAGGCGTTGCCATGAAGAACAAGGGAGAAAAAAAAACAATATTTGGAAAATGATTCAGATAGGCTTCGGAGGAGGGATCGGAAAGCTGGATCATTGAATAAAAAGAAGAAGGAAAAAAAAACAAAACTTTAATGGAATGAAATAAAATGGTTTGCTGGAGTCGTTGTTGTTGTTGTTGTTGTTGTTGTTGTTGTTGTTATTTTAAAAAAGAAAATTATATATAAAAAAAAAAGTTGTTTGCAACAAATTAAAGACGATGAATAAGTGGGAGGCTGTTAACAATAAAAAAAAATAAAAAAAATAAAAAGAATTTGGAATATATATATATATATATATATATATATATAACTATAACAATAACAACAAGAATTTCAACTTTCTTCTAATATTAATTTCAGTTACTTTTAAATTAACCAAAGTTTAATATTTCTTTCAGAAGTGCGGGGAGGGGGAGGAAAGGAAAGAAAAAAAAATACCCGTTTTATTATAATAATATAATAAATATCAATCAATTAATCACCACCTTGGGAAAAAAAAAAAAATTAACTATTTATACAACCTGATAATAATAATTATAATAATAAACCCTGTACCTTTTAAAACCACATGGAAGACAACCCGTCTTCTGTGGAGCCTTGTTTTATAAACACTGTGTCTATGAGAAAATATATATGTTGATGATATAAAAAAAAAAAAAAAAACAAAATTAAATATAAATAGAAAATACCAACCTTGCAAAGAAGACCTCCGGATGATTTGTAGGAGTTTTTTTTTATTTTTTTTTAATTTTTTTAAATTTTTTTATTCTAATGTCTGATGTTGGTCTCAGAGTTTAATATTGAAAAAAAAAAAAAAAAAAAAAGAAAATAAAGAGTATTCTTAATCTTATTAGATCGAAAAAAAAAATAACCCATGAAAAGAAAAAAAAAAGCATAACCCATGAAAAGAAAAAAAAAAGCAAAAAGTATATACCCAGTTATTTATATATATATATATGTCTATGAACATTTGAAGTCTCTTACATATATACTTTAAATAACAAAAAAAACCAAAAAAAAAAAAAAAACAAGCGGATCAAATATCATCATATCATCCTTTTTGGACCAAAAAGAAATAAAAACCCAATCAATATACCCGATCATTCATCTCTTGCGCCTTTTTTTTTTTTTTTTTTTTTTTTTCTTTCTTCTTATTATATTAATCTTTTGTTTTATCATCAAAGGCGGTTATGGAAGAAAAAAAAAATAAAAAAAAATGAAAATCCTTTTGGAAGCGAGATGAGCAAAGCAAGCAAACGAAAGACGTTGTTATTTTTATTTATTTATTTTTTCATCTAATCGTGCAAGTTCTGGGTTATATTAAAAATAATATAAAAAAAATAAGCGTTTCTAAATCAATTTCGTTTCTCAATCTTTACAAGATAAATCTTTTTTTTTTTTTTTTTTTTTTTTTGCCATGTTGTTGCATATCTTGAAACTCGTTCCTGATCAATGTCTAAAACTTGCTTTTAAATATATATATATACATACATGTGTATGATGAAATAGAGTATAAATTTCATCATCTTCTACTCAACAATTGGCTTATTTTTGGCCTTACCATGTGAAAACCTTGTTAATATATATATATATATATATATATATATATATTTGGAAGAGAAAGAGATTTTAATCTAAAAAAAAAAAACAAAATTGAAATAATAGCGAGACATAATAACAAAGTTAGATCTTTAGCGATTATATTTAGCGACAATGACGACTTTATATTAATCTTTTTTTTTTTTTTCTTGTTCTTGTTATTTAAAAAAAAAAAAAAAAAAAAAAAAAACCTCCCCTCACCTCTCATATCCCGATGATGATGCCTTGTTTGTAGTATTTCAAAGATCTTCTATAAAATTTCTTTGTTAGAGAAAGGAATATGATTTCTTTATTTAGTATCTTTTTTTCTACAACATATACTTTTCTTCTTCTTCTTCTTCTTCTAATATATATATATATATATATATATATAGATCTCTTCATTACCTTAGTCTATCTATCACGGTTAGAACCTTCCATTTCCCCTAATATTTATACAACATAAGTTTACTTTTTAGTTTTTAGTTTTTTTTTTTTTTTCTTCTTCTACAAAGAGTCTTATGCACTATGGATTTGTGCATCAGGAACAAGGCTTTTTTTTCCTTCTATTGATAAGCTCAAAAAATCAAAAATAGAGGGGGTGGGCGGCGGTTTCTGTGGGGTGTTTTTTTTTTTAATTTTTTTATTTTTAATTTTTAATTTTTAATTTTTAAATTTTTAAATTTTATATTTTTTAATTTCTTAATTTTTTTTCTGGTGTTTGTGTGCCTGAACTTGGAGAGGAAGATGAAGAAGAAGAAGAAAAAATTATTTTTTTTTCATGTAGGTACTGGGACACACATTAAATGGAAGAAGGAAGGAAATAATAATAATAATACAAAAAACAATTACTTTGATGATGATGATGATGATGATGATGATGACTATTAAAATAAAAAATATCTCCAAAAAATCTGTGGATTTGAAATTTTTTTTTTCTTTCTTTTTTCTTCTTCTATTTTCTCGCGATATATATATATATATGGTTGAAAAAAGATCTTTAAAAAAATCTATGAAAAAAACAAATAAAAATAACCCGCCATTATGCCTTTTAAACTACCATTTTATAATTATATATATTAGCTTTTCTTTTCTTGCAATAATCATACCCATATGATAGATATAGATAAATCATCGTCACCCACATGTTCATATTAAACACTGTGCCTTTCGATACAATTACCACTTGAAAAAAAAAAAAAAAAAAAAAAAAAAAATTACATTCCTCGTGATAGTAGATTTCAAAGAGATTTAATGAATAAGAAGATCCAAATAGATCTTTCATATATATTATCAATAAAAGAGATGGAAAAACACATGTTAAAGATGGCTTTTTTTTTTTTTTTTTTTTTTTTTTCTTTTAAAAAATGATGAATGGTCTTTTGATTAATTATTTAATTAACATCACCAAAAAAATATACTTTTTTGCAACATTTTGAAATTTTTTTTTTTTTTTTTTAAACATTTGAAACAGAAACATTAAAGAGAAGCAATTAAGTTATTATTCTTTGAATTGACAAACAGAAAAAAAAAAATTCAATAATGAAACTTCTTCTTTGTTTAAGGCCCTGAAATTTATATATATATATATATATAAGACCCGAGATTTTAAAAGGCTAATAATATACCTACTTTCCTTTTTTTTTTTTTTAATTTCATTTTAATTGATTCCTAAATAAAAGAAAGATAGAAATTTAAAAAATAAAAATAAAAAAAACAACATTTTGTTTATATTACAAAGAATCTTGTTTTAATTGAAAGATTCAAAGAAATAAGAGACCCTTTTTTATTTATTTATTTATTTTTTTATTTTTTTATTTTTTTATTTTTTTATTATTTTATTATTTTTGGTTTCAGCCAGATTTTGGGAAATTGGGTGGAGCATGAAAGGTTGAAAAGAAAAATTTTTTTTTTTCTTTCTTTCTTTCTTTTAAGAGGATTATATATATATATATTTTTTTTTTACTTTTTTATTATTTTATAAAGATTAAAAGATATATGGGGACCCAGTTTGTCATCTACACATATCATATAATATCAGTTATTTCAATGATTCATTGATTCATTTAAATAAAGGATAATTTTTTTTTTATTATTTTAAATACATTTAAAAAAAAAAAAATTATATATATAAAATTATATATATGTATTAGAGTAACAAAAACAATATTTCTGTTAATTAATTAATTGCTAATTACTGTTAATTAAACAAAAAAAAATAATAATCTTTGTATTATTTTTTTTTTATATTTAAAATCTATTGACCTCCTTTTTTTTTTTTTTTTTTTTTTTTCCTAGTTAATTAAAAAAAAAAAAAAAAATCATGCCAGAATTGCATATATATATATTTAACAATTTTTTTTTTTAGCAAAAAAAAAAAAAGAAAAAAATTGTTTACCATAACTGCCAACTTCTCAAAACGAACTGATTATTTTTTATTTTTTTTTTTTTTTTGGTACTAATGTTCAAGTATTAAATAAATAAATAAATAAATAAAAAAAAAAAAAAAAATAAGCATTGCACCCAAAATGCAACTCTGGAGAAAGCTAGCTGGCTTAAAATTTCCTTTTTTGGAAAGTCATGTGGTGTGCGGAATCCCTAAATATCTTACAGTGATTGCCCTAAGTATATATATATATATATATATATATATATACTATCAATTTATAAATTTAAACCAAACCAAACCAAACCAAACCAAACCAAACCAATCTATTACTACTACAACAACTATAAAAAATATATCTATTTGGATGATTTTTATTTAATCGATCCAATCTATCTATCTACCTATCTTTCATTTATTTATCCATAATATACCTTAGAAAAAAATAATATATATATATATAATACCAAGTTCTGCAGTTTGCTCAAAAAGAAAAAAAAAAAAAAATAATAATAATAATAATTAAATGTAATACAGACTAATTTCTAATTGACAATAAAGAAAATGAAATATTCAAATATCCAACATTTGGTAATTATCACCTAGTTAATCCTAATAGGATTATTATTATATATATATATATTTATACGATAACAATCTTTAATATTTGTTAGTAGTACATTTATTTTTTTTATATTCTTTATTTTTTTATTTTTTTGTTATTTTCATTATTACTCCTTATATACCTTCTCTTTAAATATCATTTTCTCCTTTTATCTTCTTCAAGTTGGACCCATAAGAGCCTGCATCACTATTTTGTATGTTTGTTCGGTTAATGCTAATCAAAATTTTTTTTTTTTTTTGTAATCTGCAATTATAGTTAATGTGATTTGAACATGTGAGATGAGCATATGCCCTTGAAAAAAAAAAAAAAAAAAAGAACAAAAGAACAAAAACTATATATATATATATATATATACAAGATTTGACGTGCCTTATCGAAACAACAAATACAATTAGAAAATTAGTCAACGGAATTTAAACAAAGCTATTAAAGCAATCTACAAAAAATACGATACGTAGTAGATTTGAAGGTTTATAAATTATGTATTGATATTAGTTTCAATGGCTTGAATTCCGTTCTAAAACAAGAGTAGGGAGAAGGGGAGGGAAAAATTGAGTTGAAAAGTTATTTTGTTTTGTTTTGTTTTGTTTTGTTCTGTTCTGTTCTGTTCTGTTCTGTTCTGTTCTGTTTTGTTTTTTTAATTGTTTTTTTTAAAAATAAGCATCAAGACAAAAAGTTAAGTATGTAATTGTAATATTTTAAAGATTGATTCCCGGAATAAATAAATAAATAAATAAAAGGGTTATTGATGAAAAGGGTTTTTATTTTTAAAAATATAATAAAATAAAAAATATTATCAAATTGATAATTTTTTTTTTTTTAAGACCAAAAAAAAGTTCAAATGAGAAAAAAAAAATTTTTTTTTCTTTCTTTCTTTCTTTTTTATTTCAAAGCCATAAAGAGGTTGCTTTTAATTTTTTTTGGATTTTATGATGGCGCATAATTCTAAATTGGAATAAATGCAGTTAATCATTTTTGAAAAATGTTTTAATAAAAAAAAAAAAAAAAAGTATTTAAAGAATAATTAAAAGAAAGAAGCCGAGCAAAGTCCGGAATATATATATATATATATATAAACACTATCGAAGAGATAATAGAAAGAAAGAAAAAAAAAAGAACGAATATATATATTCTTTATAAAGATAAAAAAAATTCTAAAAAGATAGAATTAGAAAAGAAAGAAAGAAAGAAAGAAAGAAATAAAAGACGACGACGAAATTGTAAATTTTAATATAAAACGGAGGAGAGTTTAAGAAGAAAAAAAAAAAAAAAAAAAAAAAAAAAAAACGATCCGAAAGAAAGGAACAAACAATTACGCAAGTAGAAGTAAAAAAAAAAAAAAAAAAGAAAGAAAGAAAGAAAAAAAAACGAGTTTTGAATACGCAATCGGATATCCCATTTCAAAGTATATATATGGTTTTAATCTATTATATAACACCATAATGTTGGGGAGAATATATATATTTATATATATATTTATTTCAATTGTTTAGATAGATTTTTTTTTTTTTTTTTTTTTTAAAAAAGAAAGTGATATATAATAAAATATACCGTTGTACATAATTTTTTATTTTATTTTATTCCATTTCCTTAAAACTTTATGACAGAGTAGAACAAAAAAAAAAATATAAAAAATATGGGTGGTTAAGATATAAAATGAGAAGTGGATATATATATATATATATATATATATATATATTTTTTGTCGTTTATTTTAATAAGAATTGGAAACAACTGCTGCCCACTCAAGAAAGTCATATATACTTTGAGATGAAAGGGAAATTTAAAGATGAAAGTGGAGTTTTTTTTTTTTTTTTTTTTGATTTTATTTTATTTTATCATACATTTTGCCCTTATTTTATATATAACAAGAACAATAATGATAATAATATTTTTTTTATTATTATTATGAGAATAATAATAATAATAATAATAATAATAATAAAAAAAAAAAAAACAGAATACTAAAATGATTTTATCACCAAGTGATTATTATTATTATTACTATTATTACTATTATACCCACCATTATCCAATGTACATCTGGTCGGAGGTTTACCAAAAAAAAAAAAAAAAATACTTTAAAGATAAAATGAGAAGGGCTTTTAAATATGTTGCTGTTGTTAAAAATTTTTTTTATATATAAATCGACTAGTTATAGGGTCTTTTTTTATTTTATTTTATTTTATTTCAATGACCGTTAATTATTAATAATAAATATAAAAAAAAAAATCTTTCAATATTTATTTAAAAAAAATAAAACAATTTGAAAATGAAAATGAAAATGAAGTTAAGTATAAAATAAATAAACCAACAATAACAACAACAAGATTTTCTTATTACCTTTTATAAATCATATCATAAACTTAACAATTTCTTGATTTGAATATTTAAACACATCACTTTTAACTCCAATCTTTTCTTCATCTAACCCCCTGAATAATTTTTTTTTTTTTTTTTTTTAAAAATTGATTCTCGATTCCAGTTTCTCGGCACAGTTATATATATATATATTAATTTCAAAAGAAAAGATTGAAAAAAAAAAAAAAAACTCTTTTTAGCTACATGATGAGAATTAAGATATTCAAATAAGAAAAGGAAAGATAAAGAATATTATTGATTAAACTAATATGAATACCAGCATACTCATTATTATTATTATTATTATTATTATTATTATTATTATTATTATTATTATTATTATTATTATTATTATTATTATTATTATTATTATTATTATTATTATTATTATTATTATTATTATTATTATTATTATTATTATTATTATTATTATTATTATTATTATTATTATTATTATTATTATTATTATTATTATTATTATTATTATTATTATTATTATTATTATTATTATATTTGCATCTTTCCAAAATTAGCCATATATTGGCTTCTTTTTCTTTTGATTTTTAAATATATATATATAAAAAAAATAAAATAATAAAAATATTAAAAAACTGCATAATTATTGAATTGTAGTAATTCGTTTTTTTTTTTTTTTTTTTTATAAAGAGAAACAAAAAAAAAAGAGGACTTCTTATTCTTTTTTTTTTTTTTTTTTTTTTTTCTTTTTTCTATTTTCTTTATTCTTTATTTTCAATTTCAATTCATTGAAAAGGTAAATCACAAGTTATTTTTTTTTTTTTTTTTTTTTGTTAATTCAATATTCTGCAATTAGATTCTTTGGGAGACCAATTTGAAGAAGCAAACTTTTTTTTCTTTTTTTATTTATTTTTTTTTTTTTTTTTTTTTTTATACGCTCATCAGAGACATTCAAATTGACTTTGGTGAAGATTAGAAATGATGAATTCTTGATTTTTAAAAAAATCTTCCACTGTGTAATTAAAAAAAAAAAAAAAAAAAACTTTTTTTTTTTTTTTTTTTTTTTTTTTCTTTCTAAGCCGTTCCAAGTCTGTGTGATTAAAACTCCACCCAGACAGACAAACAGACCATGCTGCCAAACACATGCTCACTAAGGTGAGGAATAATCCATTAAATTTTCTTGTTTATGGTTTTGTTCATCTGCTTTAGAGCTTTTTTTTTTTTTTTACTGGTCCCATGTGAACGGAATCCCTCGTGCTTGTTTCTCGTGTTAATCATCATCATCATCATCATCATCATCAAAAAAAAAAAAAAAAAAGGAAGGAAAATGAAGGGGAAAAAAAGGCTGGCTGCTGCTGCTGCTTTTTTTTTTTTTTTTTTTTTGTTTTGTTGTCCTTTTAAACCCCCTGAAAATTTTAAATGGTTGCTTAAAAATTAAAATCTAAGACTATACGGCTAACAAAAAAAAGAAAAGAAAAGGTACTTTTATATATATATGTAATACTTTGTCAAATTGACTTTTTGAAAGACTTAAACCCATAGTAAAAAAAAAAAAAAAAAAAAAAAAACCCTCTTTTTTTTTACTAACTACTTAATAAGAAAGAAAAAAAAAATTATTAAAACTTCTTAAAAAGCAATTTTAAGGTTCATCTAAAATACTCGTTTTTTTTTTTATTTATTTTTATTTTTATTTTATTTTTTTATTTTGGATGAATGATTGAATAATAAATTTATTAAATAAATAAAAAAAGCATTAGGTCCCGCTGCAGAACTCTTAAAGTGGTTTCATTTTCCTTTACAGAGTCTTGCAAGCAACCAGACTCAGTTAGTATATATATATATATATATAGTAGATATGGTAATACAAACAGCAGAAGCAATTGGCTTGAATAGAAAGAGAAACAGAAAAAAAAAAAAAAAAATCTTTTTAAAAAGAGTTTCTCGCATTTCTCAAAAAGTGAAGATTTTTATAAATATATATATATATATATATATATATATATATATATATATATAAAACACAGTGATATAAATATAAATGTCTTTGATGATGATGTTGTTGTTGGACGTTTTGGAACTTTTGTGATTTCTCTATTTTTTTTTTTTTTTTTTTTTTTTTTTTCTTTCTATGTTGGTTTTATATTGAGACCAACGGATATGCGCCTTCATCCCTTCTTTTTTTTTTTTAATTTTTCGTGTTTCCCCCTTACACATGTTTGACCATGTGAAGTCTTGTAATTATTATTATTATTATTATTATTATTATTATTATTAAGCTTAAGGCTATTATATTATTAATTATTAAAAAAGAATAAATAATTCTCGTGATATTGTTTTGCAGCCATTTTATATCACATGCACACACACACACACACACACACATCACACTCACATGGGATAAAAGGCTGAATCAATCAGGTCACGGGATCCTCAAGAAATTCAAAATATTTTTGAATTTTTGAATTTTTGAATTTTTTATTTTTTGAATTTTTTATTTTTTTTATTTTTTTTTGATTATCATTGCATGTGGTCTTATAATGAAAATGAAAATGAAAATGAAAATGAAAATGAAAATGAAAATGAAAATGAAAATGAAAATGAAAATGAAAATGAAAATGAAAATGATGATAATAATAATAATATTCATCCATATATTCTTTTTTTCTAAAGTTGGCAAGACAAATAAAAAAAAAAAAAACGTAATATTTATTTAACTTTTTTCTTAAACAATTAAGCATGATGAAGAATAGAAATAAAATGAAATATAATAGAAAAGAAAAGAAAAGAAATTCGCTGGGATCATATATATTCAAAATATTCAATCTCACGTTTAATATATATATTTTACAACAGTCGTTCTTTAACAAAAATTAAAAATAAAAAAAAACAATTCTCATATGAATATAATAACTTACTCATTAAACTTTTTTTCCCATTATTATTAATTAAAAAGAAAAGAAAATAAAAATGAAATAAAAAAAAATGAAGTAGCCTAAGTTCACCATATAAAAAAAAAAAAAGAAAGAAAATACCCTATTAAGACCTTAAAAGTTAATAATTAACAAAAGAATTAAAAAGAATTTAACCTCAATTGACTTTAAAATGTTTTCATCATTCCAGGAGCAAAAAAAAAAAAAATAATAATAATAATAATAATAATAATAGACTCAATTAAAGCAAAACTGGGCTGGGCTCGGAATATATTTTAGTCTTTATTAAAACTCTGTTATTCGCTTTTTTTTTCAACTAAGCAACTAAACCATAATTTAAACATTTTTATTAATTTATAATTTTTTTTTTTTTTTTAAAGAATAAAATATAATAAAATAAACACGAGTTCTGCAAGGTTGTTTCAAGAATTAGAAGCGCCATTGAAGTTTATTTCAGACCTTCTCTCTTTTTTTTTTTTTTATTTTATTTTATTTTATTTTATTTTATTTTATTTTATTTCAAAAAAAAAAAAAAAAACCTTCAATTACTTTGATATAATCATATTAAAAAGAAAAAAAAAAGTTTTCCCTTAACACTAAAGGTTATTTCAGACATACAAGAAAATGATCTTTCAACCGCCTTTAAATAATTATTATTATTATAATTGTAATAAATATAATAATAATAATATTTCTTTTAAAATAAAAAACAACTGGAACAATTGCACATTTTTTGTTTCCCTTCGTCCACTTTGTTGAATTAAGCTTGTTGAAGAAATGAAAACAAAAAATTATTATTATTATTATAATATTGTTTGTTGTTCACGTTACACATAATAAAAAAATAAAATATTTACTTCTCTTGAAAACAATAAAAACAAAAAAAAAAAAAAAAGCTTCGAAATGATGGAATAGAAAACTAATTGAAAGAAAAGAAATTACTTTCATCATTCTCAAGAAAATAAAAATTTTTTTTTTTTTTATTTTGTATAATTGCATGAACAGTTTGATGAAATGATCTTTTAATAATTGATGATTGTGATTTGTGATGATGACTCCAGATGGCTCATTTTCCTCTCTTTCTCCTCCTATTCCCCCAGAATTTTCATCTTAGATACTAAGCAAAAAAAATAAAAAAAATAAAAAAAATAAAAAAAGTCAGGTATATATATATATATATATATATATATTTAATGTTTCAAAAAAGGCTTTTGAAAAAAAAAAAAAAAAAAAAAAAACAAAACGCTTCATATTTATCTAAAAATACTACTAACAAAAAATAATAGGTTTACCACGGATCGGCAAAAAAAAAAAAAAAAAAAAAAAAACACTAATACCTCGGGTATTAGCTCCATATAATATTTATTAAAAAAAAAAAAAAAAAAACTAAAATCTTAAATACCTCTCTTATTGGACCTTTTTACTCATGAGGTAATTCTTTTTTATTTTTATTTTTATTTTTTAAAATTAAAATTAAAATTAAAATCAAAATCAAAATCAAAATCAAAATCTTGTTGGTATGACGATATCTAAAAAAAATACTAATATTATGTCTTTAAACTTGTATAATCATAGAATGGAGAAAAGAAAGAAAGAAAAAAAAGAAGTCAAAAAAAAAATATTATTTATTATTTAAATGAAAATCACAATAATATTGAAACTACTCCGCATTTAAAATTTATTTTTTTTCACATCATGTCGTAACTACAGACTTTTTTTTTTATATAATTATTATTATTATTATTATTATTTCAAAAAAATAAAAAAATAAAAAAATAAAAAGCCAAAATCATAGTATTTATATTAATCATTGTCACACTGCTTGATTTTGTTGAATATTATATATAAAGAATAATATATATATTATTCTTTTCTTTCCTTAATGAGTCCCAACCTGCATTTCCAAAGTTTACGACACTGGAATTGATTTTGTTCAATTTTTTTTTTTTTTTTCATTCACTAGTTGTATTCATTGAAACCATTGATTATAATATTTCCTCTATTAAAATTAACAAATAATAATAAAGATATCCATTTGAATATAAGTTTAGTCCATTAGACTATTAATACATTAAAAGAAAGAACTTCACAATGGTCAAATAAATAACAATTCGGCAATCACTTTATTCACAAACAACTCCTAATTAAGAGTTGTTTGATTCATTATAATTATAATTATATATATATATACTTTCTTTCGATATAATAGAATCTCAGGGGTTGAAGTAGCAAGACTAGTTTGTCTTTTTTTCTTTTTCAAATAAAAAAAAAATTTTCAAACTGAGTTTAACTAACATGATATATGAATTTTTTTTTTTTTTGATATTAAACTTACGATATAAATAATGAATCTTTGTATATATATACAAATATCATTTTTAAAAAAACAGATAATGAATTAAACCAAAAAAAAAAAAAAAAAAAAAAATGGCCTTATCTATGTAATTATTATTAAAACTCTCGTATTTATTCCTTCTTCTCTATCCTTTTTCCCTTTCTTTCCCGGCAAATCTTTCTTTCACATATCACCGACAATGATCATCATATCATCACATTAAAAAAATAAAAAAAATAAAAAAGTCTTTCTGCACAGCTCCTGGCCGCATATCAGTTTCGAAAGCAACGGCGCAGGAAACATGTGCTTATCCAAACTTTTCACTTCTATTTCTAACAAATTTTGAAATGAAAAAAAAAATAAAATAAAATAAAAACTTATTTGAACTTCTGCTTAAAAAGTTTGACCAAAGGTTTTTTTCTTCAGGCCATTTCAAACCTCCCCTCCAATTACCAAATATAAACAAGTCCCGCTGCCGTTACCCAACATTGTTTTAGCAGCACATATAATTGCGAGAAAATAATAATAATAATAATAATAATAATATCTCCTAGTAACCGAAAATAATATTTAAAGAGATGAGATGTTTAAGGAACAAACATACGGTTGGTATTTCTTTTTCTTTTTCTTTTCTTTTGTTATTCTCAATTTCCATGAGAATACAAGTAAGTAAAATGGAAAACAAAAAAAAAAAAAAAAAAAGGCAGATAAGAAGAATCCCGACAATTCAAAAATCATAATGTGATGAGAAATATCAGATATTAAAAAATTTTTAAAAAATTTTTAAAAAAAAAAAAAAAAAGGAAATAACATTTATTGTACTAATGGTATTTTGTATTTGGGAAACGAACCAAGGGTATACCGAACATTTTATTAGTTTTTTTTTTTTTTAAAAAAAAAAAAAAAACATTTTGAAAAGAAAACAAATTTCTTTCTCAGTAACAAGAATAAAATAACAATCAGGGCGCTATTTCCAAAAGTGGATCTTGTACCTTACACAGCATAATGGTAAAATATATATTAGTACTTGACTTTCCCGTTCACAAAATCATTCTATATATATATATATATATATATATATATTTGAAAAAATTATTCTCGAATCTTATAAAGATATATATAAAGTTCCCTGGTAACAAGACATACTTGGTCCAGGAACGAAGCTCTAAAGTCGGATGATTATATATATATATATCATTAAAAGAAGATTTTTACCTTATTGAATATATACTTTTCTGCCCCTGGACCTGAATAAGACCTACGATTTTTTTTTTTAATTATAATAAAGGGTTTATTGTTAAAAATTTTTTTTTTTTTTTTCTGTGAAAATCTTTTTATTAACCCTAATTTCCTAGGCTGTAATGGTGATGGTGGTTCTAGTTAGTTTGTTCCCTCCACCCCCCAACAAAACAAAGATTCATTATTTCTATGCATAATTGAAAGAGAAAAGAACAACAAAAGGCAATATTAATTTGAATAAAGAGATTGTTTTTTTTTTTAAAAACAATCAAAAAGTCATAAACATAAAGTTTGGCATGTTTTTTTTTTTAACCGCGTTTTGTTTTAAAAGGTTTTATTGGCTAGGAACACGTAATCTCGCGTAGGTTGTAACGAAATTTCTTGTCACATCTAATGATTACCTAATTACACATATTATAATTAGCAAATAACAACAACAAAAAAAAAAAATTCACGCGTTCTGAAGAAAAAAAAAAAAATAAAAATAAAAATAAAAAATAAATAAATCAAAATATCTAACCTGGAAATCATCAATCTTTTCAATCTCAAGACACAAGACACAAAGTTAAATAGATGAATTATATCTCATTATGCCATTTGAAGCTACTGTAATATCAGATGACTCTGATATCGACGAGCTACTTTTCGAACCAAAACAAAAAAAACCAATCCTTAGCAAGTCCAAATCGCCCGGCGCGAGTTTTGCTACAACCAAACCAACGTAAGTAAGCATTCTATCTCTCTCTCTCTTTTTTTTTTTTTTTTTTCTTCTTTCTTTTTTTCTAGGAACCATGATTTAACATTTTATTTTATTTTATTTTTAGAGATGTTATAAATATTGAAGAAAGCGACGATGATATATTCATCAGTGGGTCGCAACTAAAGTCTCCAGAAAAAATACAACAGCAGCAGCAAAGCAAAACAACAACAAACAATAACAGCGACTTTGGCAGGCCCAGATCGCAGAGCAGTTCGTTTAACTTTCTCAATGACCAAGACTCGTTTGAATTTTCTCCAATTAAACTGGCTCCTCCACCTCTTGTAAAAGCAGCAAGCGGTACTAGTGTAACGACAACAACAGTAACTACAATGACATTCAAAGAGCCAGTAAAACGTACAACCTCTAATATTAATAATACCAATTCCATATCTCCGTTCCCCTTTTCTTCATCACCCTTATTTGTTTCCAATAATAATCCTGATGAATCTGACGACTGTATGATTTTGGATACACCTAAACCTGTTTTAAATAAGAATACCAATGTCAGTCCACTTAACCGGTTTAACACCATGGGGCCTCTGTCACCCTTAAAAAAAACCATTTCATTACCTGTGACTACTTCATTGTCTCCCAGTAAAAAAGATTATTCAACTACAAGAAAAGATCCGTATGATTTTTTGTCAAGTTCACAGTCTCCTCCACGCTCGCAGATTGCACAACCAATAATTACATTGGGGAATGATTCAGATGACGAAATTGATATTGTATCTATAGCATCAACACAGCAAAAAAAACGAAGGCTTACAGTAAATGGTTCAAATACATTGAAATCTGCATCTACAATTACTTCATCCTCTTTAACGCACACAAGCACTTCGACGTTTTCATTTAAAGAGTTATCTAAAAGTACCTTTTCATTGAGTTCTAATGCTATCAAATCAAATAATGCAAGCTATGGATTTTTGGATAGTGATGATGATAATAATGATAATGATAATGATAATAATAATGATAATGATAATAATGATAATAATGATGGGGAGCCAGAAAAGGCTTGTAAAAAACGTTCAAAATATGAATTTTTGGATAGCGATAGTGATGAAGAAGACGTTGAATTTGGGTTTTTTTCTCGACCCATTATTAATTCAGGAGTACCCAGTCGAAGTAGCAGTGTTGGAGCACCAGCAAATAAAAAAGTACGTACAGCAACTCGAGCATATAAAACGACTTCAGATCTTGCTAAAATACAGCGTGAGCAAGAACGAGAAAGAAAGAGACATGAGAGAGAACAGGAAAAATATCAAAAGGCTTTGGAAAAAGAAGCCAAGAAGATGGAAAAGGAAAAACAACGTGAATTGAATCAGGTTAATCAGGTGAAACGTACTACTAGGGATAATGCTGTTCACGAATTGATACTGCAGTGTCACACTAGTCTCATTCAAGATTTGGAAATGGGGAAATATATAGTTCAGGAAATATCAGAAAAGTATTCGTTACCCTTGCAAAAGATTACATCCAGTGAACGGTTAGTGTTTGACAAAGCACAGACTCTTTGTTTATATCGCAAGGTGGTTGCAGAATTTGACAAGGATGAAGGTATGTTTAAGCCCAGGCCTGAGAAAATTGTTGAGGAGCCTACAATAATTGTGATGTGTAAGGCTGATGATTATGCCAATATTGTTAAGACGGAAGAGAATCTTGTTAAACATGCAGTAGCCATCAAAAAAAGGCATCCTAATAAGAAGGTCATTTATGTTATTGAAGGTGCTGAGCAACTTATTAAAAAGGTTAGAAATAAAGCTAGCCGTGATATGCAGAATCGGGTACGGCAGATGATGGGGGAGTCTTCAAATCGGCGGAAACGTAATCAGAATGAGAGCAATTCTGAAGATATACAACATATTAATACGTCCCACTTTGAAAACACATATATTCTATTACAAGTACGATACCAGTTTCGTGTTGTTCATACAGGTGGTGTTGCGGATACTTGTGAGTGGTTGGTAGATATGCTTCAAGATATTGGGACTGAGTATTATAAGAAGTTAAAAGCTGAGGCCAATCCAGATTCAGATGTTAGAGTCAGGAGTGGTAACAATACTAAAGAAGAGTTTGTGAATGCTTTGGAACATATCAAGTTCGTAACACCTAGTGTATCTTTGACTGTTTCAAATGAGTATAAAAACATTTATGAGTTATCAAAGGAAATGAGGAATCCTGCTGGGGTCTCTGAGTTGGCTAGTCTGAAAAAGGGCAAGGCGTCCCAGCGCATTGGAGGGGCCCTTGCTGAATCCATTCATTTATTACTGACTAGTGATAATCCCAATGTGTTTCTGTCGGAGTCTTGAATTATGTTTTTTTTTTTTTTTTTAATGTGTGTGTGAAAGATTGACCCACTAGCATTTAACCAGGGGGGGTGTGGATTTTTATTATTGAGAAATATATATATATATATATATATATATATATATATATAGTGAATACTATATACACTTACACTATTGGAATAATTAAAAAAAGGATAAATAGTGATTGTTCAAATGGATATTAAGAAGGTGCATGGTTGTGGTGGTTGTGGTGGTTGTGATGATAATAGTACGGTTATTTCACACACACACACACACACACCAAGGTTTTATATATAATTATATATGTTGACCCTGGTCGGCTCAATTTGAGAAAAGGGACGGGGGGTTGTTGTTGTTGTTGTTGTTGCTGCTGCCTTAGGGAAGCTCAATTGAGAAGAGTACATGGATTTGGTGGTGGTGATTTCCTAGGCTAATTTTATAATATATCAAAAGGTAATTAATAATTACTTTAAGTTATTATGATTTGATTAAGATAGATAGATGAAGATATATATATATATATATATCTTGAGAATATTTTGAATTGTTTTTTTTTTTGATGATTTAGTTTTAATTAATCAAAATATGAAGTTTTTTTTCTTTCTTTAATTTGATAAAAGTAAAAAAAAATAAAAAAAGATTGTAAGATGGAAAATATGGAGAGAATCGTTTTGAAGAGAAATTAAAAATATCCGATATTATTTAATAATAATGCATATATATAAAAAAAAAAAAAAATAAAAAAATCTAACCGACATGATGATATTAATTTTTAAAAAAAACCAACTTTTTAGGATTCACCAAAGTATTTATGAAATATATATTAATATAATTAATTAATATAATTAATATAATAAATAAAGTTAGAGAATCCCTTTTTTTAATATCATTAACATGAAAATGCTCTCCTTCTTTTTTTTTTTTTTTAAAAAAAAAAAAAAAAAAAAAAAATTGCGTGATGAGAAAAGGTGGATTTAAAAAAAAAAAAAAAAAAAAAAAAAAAAAAAAAAAAAAATGCCAAAGAAAAGAAAACAGACCCACAATTGCCTTAAAGGAGAAATAAAAAGGTTAGATTGAAGAAAATTAAAATAAAATAAAATAAAATAAAATAAAATAAAATAAAATAAAATTTCTTAATATATATATATATATATATATCCATTCATTTTTTTTTTCTCTCTCTGTTCAAATGAATCGGTTTAGATAATAAGAAATGATAATGAGGAATCATCGATCTCTCTCTTTTTTTTTTTTTTTTTTTTGGTTCTCAATTTTAATTTAATGGAGTAGTAGGAACTTGTTAAATTAATTAATAATTTATTCAGCAAGGGCAAAACATTAAATTAATAAGTAAAATATCAACAATATGCATCATCATCATCATCATTTTTTTAGGCTTTAAATGGTGATGATTATTATTATTATTATTGTGATGGTAGATTTTGAAAAATGATAATAATAATAATAATGATAATGATGATGATGATGATGATGATGTTGGTGGAGCTGGAGGTTTTAAGATGCACCCAGAAAAAATATCGTTAGAAACAACAACAACAACAACAACAACCCCCTTTGATAAAAAGAAAAAAAAAAGTTGGGGTTTTCTTAAATAAAAGAAATAAAATAATAGCCATTTAGATGGTTAAAAAAAAAATTTTTGCAAATTAGATAAATTTATAAAAAAAACGTTTTTCATTAAAACTATTTAAAAAAAAAAAGAAAAAAAAGAAAAAAAAAAAAAAAACAACTTTGAGATATACGACATGAAGAATAAAGAAAATATTATTTGAAGTATTTGAAGTATATTTGGAGAATAATTATTATTATTATCTATATTATTATTATCTATATTATTATTATCTATATTATTATTATTATATCTTCAAACGATTATGATGGTACACACCCCTTTTTCTCTACTAAACTAATGCATCAAAGTACCTGAAAGATTCTTATGCACATACATAAACACATAAACACACATACACACACACACACACACACACACACATACAAAACCCTTAAACTTTTTTTTTTTTTTTTTTTATGATACACCTTCATCATAAAGAGTGCCATAACCAAACAAACAAACAAACAAACAAGGTATTCAAACATCTTTGTAAAATAAATTTTTTTGAAAAATAAAAAATTAAAATTGTTTCAACATTTGGAAATTGTTTATCAATACAAACAAACAAATATATATATGTGATATTGTTTCTATTTTTATTTTTATTTTTTTAATGAGAGTTTGTTTGTTTGTTTGTTTGTTTGTTTGTTCGATTTCTTATAAAAAGCCTTTGATTCTCCAGATTTTAATAACATTCATTCATATTCAACTATAAATTTAATAAACTAAAAAAAAAAAAAAAAAAAAAAAAAAAAATTAAAGTCCAAATCACCTTGGGGACTCTTAATATCTGACTACATATATATATATATATATATATAAACATTAATTGTCTCTAACAATTGTGTCAAATCAATCAAAATCATTTTGAAATCAATAAATGTGTCTCCTTCAAATTGTTCAGTTTAATTGTGGTCATAGTCGAAGTTTCCTATTTCCATGTGGGAAAAAACCTCAACCATGGGGGTGTCATGCTGAAAGATCACATTGTGATAGAAATAATGGATGTGAAAAGTGTAAATGATGAATTATTTGAAAATAAAAAAAAAATAAAAAAATAAAAAAGGATTTTTTTTTTTTTTTTTTCAAATTTTTATATTTTTTATATTTTTTTTTTTATTATCAAGCAAACCAACAAATGTTTAAGTTCCTCCTGGCCCCTTAAACTATCCTCATAACGACCCAAGTCTTAAAAAAAAAAAAAAAAAAATCACAATCTAATGCGAGTTTACAAAAAAGAGATTTACTAGATGAAAAATATAACAATATATATATATATATATTTGCATAGACGCATATGAATATATATATATATATAAATATTTATTTATTTATTTAAATAAGTAAAAAAAGAAAGAAAGAAAGAAAGAAAGAATATTGGAGGTTGAGGAGTGGAAAAAGGAAAGTTGGGAAATGTACATTAACTTTTTTTTTTTTAATTATTTTTTTTTTTATTTTTATTTTATTTTATTATTTCTTGTTGTTGTTTTTTTTTGTAATTAAATATATTTTGTTAAATTAATCCTCTAATAAAAAATATCAATTATTTTTTTTATTTCTTTTTTTTTTTTTAAAAAAAAAAAAAAAAAAAAAAGGTCCTTTATCTTAAATTGAATCCATGAAATAATAACAATTAATAACAATAATTATAATTATAATAACCACACTAAACCTTGTTATTTATATTAATTTCAAACTAAAAAAAAAAATAAATATAAATATATTTAAATCGCTTAATACTGTAAATTAGTTCTCATGACTCTCTGTTGCTCTTTCTCTTTAGGCTATAATGGGAAAAATCAATCATAATGATATTATTAATTAGATAAAAATTACTTTGCTTATTATTTTATTTTATTTTATTTTTCAGTATTATTAGCAACTTTTAATTCAAATTATATTTAAACTGAATGAATACTAACATGTGAAATTCTTTAATTCCCTATCTTTATTTTATTTTTTTTTATTTTTTTTTTGAGGTTCACCGTCATGGATGATAATAGATCCTCAAAAAAAATAAAATAAAATAAAATAAAATAAAATAAAATCTCTCTCTCTCTACTATCCCCCACACACATTTGTTTATTTTCTAATCATTTTTACCCTCAATGACGTATTTCCTACTCAATTCTTTTTTTTTTTTTTTTTTTAAATCAATCTTTTCCTTTACTCCTTGCCCCCCTTGGTTTGTGGGGTAGATAGAGTATATTATTTTAAATAATTGGTTCACAATTGATCAAATTCATGTCATTATCACATAAATCATCATCCCTCATATTTAAAATATCGATAAACCTTTTTTTTTTTTTTTTGCTTCTATTTGTTATTAATTGGTTTAATTCAAAAAAAATATATATATACTATTTTGAATTAATCAATTATTAAAAACTATTTTATTATTATTATTCAAGGGTTTTTTTTAAAAAAAAAATAAAAAAAAATACGCAAGATTAGTATCAACACTATCCTCTTTTGATCTTATACTGTATATTATAGCTTTCCCACTTCACAATAAACTTTTGTTTTAACTTCAACTATTGCATTTTCAATCAACCTTGAAAATAAGTCCTTATGCCAGTTCATGGGAAACACGAGGTCAACCAACATTAAACTTACCAAACTTATTATTCCCACTCATCTTCATCAATTTTTTTTTTTTTTTTTTTTTTTAATTAGGGCTATTCTTTTAAAATACAAAACTTTTAAAAGTATTCATAAACCATAAAAAAAAAAATATCCCCAAGTTACTGGGCTTAAAATTATTCAACTACCTTTCTTTCTTTCTTTCTTTCTTTCTTTCTTTCTTTATTTTTTTTCTTTCTTCAAAGTCACTTCTGAAGACAGTTTTAGAAAGATTGTAAAGTACATTTCAACTCTATTTTAAAATAAATAAAGTTATGATATATACCACTTATCGTTCTTACTGTGCTACTAAGTTTCTTGCCAATTCTTTACTTACTACTTCTTCAGAATGCCAATTTTTTTTTTTTTCTCTCTCTGATCCGGTTATTGCTAATATTTAAGTGTAAACCAATAACAACAGCCCTTCCCTGCTATCATAAAGTTTAGTCTAACACTATATATATATATATATATATATATAACCAAATCCCTGACTTCTTTTGTAATACCGCAATTGAAATTATTATACGATATACACAAACAGTTCTTCTTCTTCTTCTTCTTCTTCTTCTTCTCAAACTCATATTCTGAATCATTTCAAACTTGTTAAGTTCTGTTTTTCTTTAAAAAAAGAAAATGGTCTTATGATGATCCCAAATTTTTCTAAACTATATTTCATTATTAATCTTATATACAAGCAAAAAATATATACAAGTATACCTTACTTCAAACTTCTTAGTATACCTTTTTACATGTTACCAAGATTCAAAATAATATCATTAGCTTCCTTTTTTTTTTTTTTTTTTTTTTTTTTGAGTTTACAAAGTTCTCCAAATGATTAAAGTAAATTGCCCTTCTTCCTTTTTTTAGATTTAATATATATATATATAAAATGAATAAAACCAAATTTTTTTTTATCGCCCAAATAAAGTTTGGTAATACTTGACTTAGTCCAATTGCAGTATAATTTTTTTTTTTATATGGTGATATCGAAACTTCACATAACCTTGAAACCCCTTTTATTTATTTTTTTTTTTTTTCCTTTCTTTATTTTGACTCGCCATCTTTAAAAACTTTTTTTTCTCCTAGTAATTATTACCTATTAAAAACATGATCAATTTCACTTAAAAGTGCTTTTTCCATATTTCATACCTTTATTTCCCCTCTATCAACCATAGTAATTAATGTTTTATCCTCAAGTTTAATATTTTGTACAATGGTCTCAATTGCTTTTTAAAATTAATATATTTTAAAATCTTTCAAATTGCATTTCCCTTTTAATCTACCATTTATTACTATACCTGTGATTAAAAAAAAATTCTTTCTTGTTTTTTTTTTTTTTTAATATCCTCAATTTTTTTTTTTTTTATTTTTGTTTTATTATGACCAAATTATATTTGTTTTTGATAAGCTTCCAGTTTTATTTTAAAAGAATTTTTTCTCAACTTTTCCCTTAGTTTATCTTTTTTTAATAATCTTTCAACTTTATCACAAATTTAATTTTATTTATTGAATTTATAATTATTTATTTTTTTTATAACTTTTTCTAAAAACATTTATACTATAGTTATCAATTTATTCAATTGATTTCAAAAAAAAAAATAAAATAAAAAAATTACTTTTTTTGTCAAACTTTTCCAAATATATATTATTCTTATTCAATTTTTTTTTATTCTTCTATTTGCTTGTTTGTTTATTTTTATTTAAATGTTATTGACTTATATATAACATCAATATCTGTGCTATTCTATTTTTTTGTTCTTACTATATATATATAGCATTCCATTTTCATAATAAACTTTTAAATTGAGTTCAATATTACATCTCCAATTGCTCAATATTAAATTTTGATGTTAGAAAATAAAAGCAAAAAGTCAATCATCAAATATTCTTGAATTACATATAAATAAAGCTTTAAAAAAATTAATATTTTATTATTATTAACTAGTTAATGTTCTATTGCTATCTTATTTTATTCATATTTTCAATAATTACAAGACTCCGTGGCCAAGCTGGTTAAGGCGCACGACTGTTAATCGTGAGATCGTGAGTTCAATCCTCACCGGGGTCGCTTAACTTTTTATATTTTTTAGAATTGTCAATCTGTCTATAAATATTTTTTTTTCCTATTTTTTCTTATTTTTCTTAAATTTTAAATTTTAAATTTTGGGAGAACAAATACTTGTTAATGTCAAGAAAAAAAAAAAATTTAAAAAAAAAAAAAAAAACACACAAAAAGTTTTGAGTATTATTAATAAGCTTTGGGCATGGGGTGATTTTTAATCTTTATTGTGGTAAAAAAATAAACATATACGTATTATATTTAGTGCTCCTAAAAAAAATACAAAATTCCCTGTTTTATTTATTTATTTATTTTTTTTCTTGTTGTTGTTGTTGTTGTTCCGTGTAACACTAAAAATATTTAAGAAATAGTGACATGAATTTCGGCATTTAATCAACATTTAAAATTTTTTTTTATGCTTAATATTTTCAAAAGAATGAATGTTAAATCCAAAAAAAAAAAATAAAAAAATAAAAATAAAAAAATTTAAGAAATTTAAAATCAAATGATTTACTATATTAATTTAATTCACTAATAAGCATTACCTTAATTGTTAAAGTATAAGAATTAGTTATTTTCTGTTATATATAATTTTATTAACAGCTCATTAAAATTACAAAGCATTGATGATGATGATGATGATGATGATGATGATGATGAAGATCCATTAAACGAAAAAAATAAAAAAAAAAATAAAACTTTCACGTTACCCCTGTTTATATATAACTTTTTTTTTTTTTTTTTTTTTTATAGTATTCCGTGAGTGAGTTACCAATTAATGCGAAAGAGAATAAGCGATGAATGGTTTGCACTGTTATATATATATATATATATATATATATTACATTAAAAAAAAATGAAAGTATATTTACTTTTATATATATAAAGTCTAATCTGGTGATTCAAATCTTCAATCATTATTATATTTTTATTTAGTCAAAAGGAATAATTTAAATGTTTATTTTATTTATTTTTTTTTATTAATATATACAAATACTAGTGGTACTTTGAGTTATAAAATGAATGAATATTGAGCCACTTCATTAAGTAATTTGATTGACCATTCTCATAAAATGTTGACTTTAAATATCTTTCTCACTTTCTCAAAAAAAAAAAAATACTGTTTACTCAGGTAGAAGAAGGGTGTTTTTAGTGATATTTATTTATTTATATTTATATTTATTTTAATTGTTAAAATCCACAATATATATATATATTCTGCAAAAGTAAAAATTCCATTATAGCAATGAATAAAAGGCAAATAAATTCCCACCAGTCGGCATATGGCAAAAAAAAAATAAAATTCTTATACAGAGCCTTATCTAATTTTTTTTTTTTTTTTTTTTAATATTAAAAAGAAATAAATTAAAATAAAAAATATTCAAAGTATTCTGTTAAATAAATTGGAAAGTTTTGGTAGTCTTTTATTTTATTTTATTTTATTTTTCTTTATACTTTTATTAATTCTATCTATCTTTGTTTCTCCACATATATTGGTATTATTTATTTATTATTTATTATTATTATTATTACAAAATTTCAAGCTAGGAAACTATAGGTAGTACAAAATGGAGCCATTTTTTTTTTTTTTTTTTTTCTTTCGTCGACGATGGTGATGATAATGATGAGATGAATGAGTGTTGTATAAAATTATAAAAAAAAAAAAAAAAAAAAAAAAAAAAAAAAATAAGGAGAGAATTCATTCTTAATAGTGATAATATTGTTAATAATAAATATATTATCCAAAGTAGAAAATAAAATAGAAAAAAAAAAAATAAGTTTTTTCATTAACAAAAATATTTATTTATTTATTTATTTATTATATTAATTATATAATTATTATTATTATTATTATTATTATTATTATTATTATTATTATTATTATTATTATTATTATTATTATTATTATTATTATTATTATTATTATTATTATTATTATTATTATTATTATTATTATTATTGAATGAAAATAGTTTAGATATTATATTAATCTTTGAATAAAACTAGTATCTAAACTATTTTCATTCTTTCCAAAAAAAAAAAAAAACATTGTTTGTTTTTATTCAATCCAAAAAAAAAGAAATTTTGTTTGTTTTTATTCAATCCAAAAAAAAAGAAAAATTGTTTGTTTGTTTTTATTCAATAAAAATTTGTTTGTTTATGTTTGTTTGTTTTTATTCAAGGATTATAGAATTATATAACATCAGCATCTGCGCTATCCTTTTATTGTCTGACTATGTGACTTGCCGGTTTTCATTTGTACCTTTTTAGTACGGGTGGTTTCTGTTCTGTGCGTCTCCGGTAGCCCGGAAGATGGGCCCTGATGCCAGCTTACGAGGAACAGGGAGAACCAGTCTGTCGGTCCCAAAACCTTCCCAACCCATTTCCACTTATCTTCACGGACGCCCATGTATTTCTTAATCTCTTCCGTCAGAGATACGGCCCGCAATCACCTGCAGGCTATTTAGACTGTACGGAAGAGTCGGCATTCCTGTAACCAGGGTAGCCTATGGTTTTCAGTCTAGGTGTATACTCCCGTACACATCCTCAGGAAAAGGGGGTATTCTGGGAATTGAACCCAGTATCTTCCGCTTTCGAGCGAACGTGTTATCCTTTACACCATCCAGCCCTTTCCCTTTCCCTATTCAATAAAAATTTAAAAAAAAAATTTCCAATTTTTAATTTGTTTACCATATATATACTCGAAACAATCTTTTTAACAACAATTTAAATAAAAAATCGGCAATAGTTTAGTGGCTAGAATTTCCGCCTGTCAATTGCAGCTCGCGGGGGACCGGGGTTCAATTCCCCGTTGCCGAGTTTTTTTTTTAGATTTTTTTGGATTTTTTTTTTTTTTTTTTTTTTTTTTTTTTCATTTATCATTTATCATTATTTCATTTATCATCAAATTCATCTATATATATATATCCATTTTGTCTAAATGCATAAAGAGTCATCAAGAGCTTCATTTATCATCATTAGAAACTCTATTACTATTTTTCGTAAAAAAACTTTTTTATTTTTTTTTTCTCTCACATGTCTCTTTTTTTCTCTTTTCTCTTTTCTCTTTTATCTTTTTTTTTTTTTTTTTTTTTCTTCTTCTTCTTCTTCTTTTATTTTTGACGTTTTCTAGCATGCATAAGGTCTTGATCAGCCATGGCAGCAGCAGCAGCAGCGGCGGCAGCGGCAGCAGCAGCGTTATTTGGTGCTGGTCGTTTATGTGCAGTTGAGGATGAGTAAATAACATTAGACTTGATATCATTATCATCATTTGAAATTCTGCGGCTTGGGTATTCATAGCGTTGGCCTTGGAAAACATTTTCAGAAACACGAGGAGTTTCCGAAAAGTATGGGTGAGCAAGGGCAGCATGGGCTGTGATTCTGCGGGCTGGGTCATATTCCAAGAGTGATGCAAGAAGATGGAAAGCACGTTGGTTAGGAGCTGAAAGAATGTGGCTTTGGTACCATGCATCCAGATGGCATGGACATTTTTTAAGTAGCTGGAATTGAGCAAACTCCGGGTATTTAGAGAGTGAAGGCCATTTATCAATGGTAGGAGTGCCAAGGATATCAACGACTTTTTGAAACTGGTTACGTTGAAAGGGCACGTTTTTTTTGTTATCCATTTTGGCCTCTTCTCCCTTGAAAATAGGTTTAAGGGCAAGTAACTCTGCAAAAATACAACCTACAGCCCATAAATCAATGGCTGGTGTGTAGTGTCTTGCACCTAGTAAAAGCTCTGGGGCACGGTACCAAATGGTAACAACCACCTTATCACCACTAAAAAAGGATTGAAGGGGGTCACTAAATAAACGTGCAAGACCCAAATCTCCAATTTTAACAATTCCATCCGAGGAGAGCATAATATTTGCGGGCTTTAAGTCACGATGGAGGACCCAATTTTGGTGAAGATAAGATACACCATTAAGGATTTGCCAAAGTACAGACTTCATTGTAGATTCTGGAATAGGTTTGCGGTCTGGGTGGGTATGGTAATGAATGATTTGAAGAAGATCATGTTCAGCAAAGTCAAAAACCATGAAAATGGACTTGTCTTCGAGAACAATTTCAACCAAGTTAATTACATTTTTATGACGTAGCTCACGACACAGGGCCATTTCACGGCATGCTGATTGTGAAATACCAGTATAATGAACAATTTCTCCTTCCTTGTCAGCCTTAAATTTTTTGATAGCAAACAATCGTGATTTCATTTCTCTAAAAGAAAAAAAAAAAAAAAAAAAAAAAAAAAAAAAAAGGAAAAGAGTTAGAAATGTCAAGTTGAAAAAAAAAAAAAATAGATTATAGTTATTATACTTACGGATTTTGAGACTTTGCCTTGTATACTCTAATAATAGGGGGAAAGAAAAAAAAAATCATAATGTTAGAAGTTGTTGTAAATGCCATCAATGCTCTTGCAAGGCTTTCAAAAATTATTAAACATACTTTCCATAGGTACCAGCTGCAATATAACCCATGATTTCGTATGAATCCAGGAGCCGCTTTCTTGTGCGGTCTTTTCTTGATTTAAAGCTTGCTAAAGGGTTTGTTACCATTGGAGAGCGTGATGAATTAGAATTAGACGAGGAGGAGGAGGAAGAATGATGGTGATGATGGTGATGATGATGTTGTTGTTGTTGTTGTTGTTGTTGTTGTTGTTGTTGTTGTTGTTGTTGTTGGTGTTGTTGTTGCGGCTGCTGCTGCTGCTGATGATGATGGTGTTGTTGTTGTTGTTGTTGTTGTTGTTGTTGTTGCCGGTTTTGGGACAAAGCTTGTGCAATTTCTTGCGATATCGGATGTTGATGCTGGACCACTCGGGCCGAACCAGAGATGATGTTATTATTTGATTGGATTCCTACTGAGGGGATTCTAGCAGAACGTGATGCAGATGATGTAGTAGTGGTATTATTATTATTATTATTATTATTATTATTATTGATTGATGAACGAGATGCTTGAGTTTGGATAGGTAAAGAGAAGGATTGTGGAGGATGGTTATGAGGATTGATTACCTGGGGAGGAGGATAGTATCTTGATTTAGAGTATTGCTGTGACGAAGGCTGTGGGGCAATAAACTGAGAAGATGCGATGCGGTCATTAGAAGAAGAAGAAGAAGAAGAAGAAGAAGAAGAAGAAGAAGTAGTAGTAGATGATGAAGAGAGTTGATGAGAGATGTGAGAGAACTGTGGGAACTGTTGTTGAAACTGAGGAGCTGAAGAAGAAGAAGAAGAAGATGTTAAAGATGATATTTGACGAGAATTATTATTTGCAAAAGACTGTTTATTGCTGTTGTTGATGTTGTTTGATGAAGAAGAGTTGTTGTTTGTGGTGTTATTTGTATTATTGAACATTAGAAGACATGAAAAAAAAAAAAAAAAAAAAATTATGTGGTGGTGATGATGATATATATATATATATAAAATCCCTTTTTTTTTTTTTTTTTTTTTTTTCTACAAGATGCTATTATTTTTTTTTTTTTTTATAAATTATAATTATATATATATAAAATAAATGAATTTAGAAATGAAAAAGATGATTCTAAAATGAAGATAATAAATATATATATATATGAAATAAAAAAAAGTTGAAAGTTTTACTTTAATTTTTTAAATTTTTTTTTAAAAGAAATGGCAGAAAACAAATGTATTGGTCAGTCTTTAAAATAAAATCTGTCAGTCAGTCAAAAATACGGGGTTATTATTTATTATTATTTATTATTGTAATTATTTATTAACAACAATATTGTTGTTAATGTTGTTGTACAGAAAAAAAAAAAAAAAAAATTGTCAGCCTTTAAAAGTCATCCACCTTCAAAGGCAACAACCAACAACATAGAAGAAACAAAAAAAAAAAAAAAAAAAAAAAACACTAAGGGCGGCTGAATGGAAGGCAAAAAAAAAAAAGAAAGATTTGAGAGAATTTTTTGTTTAAATCAAAAAAAAAAAATCAAAAAAAAAAAGAAGCAACAGAAAGAAGGTTTTTATAATGAAATGTTGATGATGATGATTATGATGATTATGATGAAAAAAAAAATATTGCAAGAGAGATATTGAAGTGATTTTTTTTTTTTTTTCATATAAATTTATTTATATTTATATATATATATATATATAGATAAAGTAAAAAAAAAAAAAAAAAAAAATTAGATATAGGAAGTTTTAAGCGGAAAATCATTATTTTTATTTATTTTTTTTTATCAAAATTATCATCAAAATCATTAAAGTCTTTTTATTTATTTAATTTTTTTTTTTTTTTTTTTTTTTCCATTTGATTACTCAACAACAGAGCAACTTTCTAAGGTTTTTTTTATATATTATTATATATATATAATATATATATTTTTTTTATTTTTCAATTTAAATTAAAATAAGACCCCATATAAAGATAAATATAAAATCTTAAGTCCCGACCTTGTTGTTGTTGTTGATAGTGTTCCGGACGGGTCTTTTTTTTTTTTTTTTTTTCAAAACACATGACCCGTGTTGTATATGAGTTTTTTTTTTTTTTTTTTTTTTTTTTTTGGGGGAGGGAGGGAGGGTTTGTGGGCACGTGGCTTGTAATAATAATAATAATAATAATAATAAGATATCACAAAAAAAAAAAAAAATGAATAGATTATATAAGTTATGAGTAACTTCTTCTTCCCTCAATCCCCCACGAAATTCTTAAAATTTTTAATACGTCATGACAATATTAAACGCGTCAATCAGCTGCTCTTTTTTTTTTTTTTTTTTTTTTAAAAAAAATTTAAAATTTAAAATTTAAATTAATTCGTAGTGCAAAAACAACAACAACAACAACAACAACAACAACAACCCGCCATGTTCTGATTGACATTCTAATAGATATATAAATAAATATAAATAAATAAATAATAAACACAAGAATTCATCGACATTGTAGTAAGTGAAAGATGGATCCACGCGTATACTTATTTAATAAATAAATAAAAATACATCTCAAGATGATCGATCGTTAACTCTACAATGGATTCACAACTTGTAGATTTTTTTTTATTTTATTTTTTTGTTATTTGTTGTTGTTGTTAGGAGGAATTTTTTATTTATTTTTTATTTTTACAATCAGGCAAGAAAAATTTTTTTTTTTTAAAAAAAATTTTACTTACCTGGTAAATTAAATTAAACGCTTTAACAACATACCTGGTAAATAAACAAGGTATTTCTCCTACAATTTTAATCTTTCCACCTATAAGTTTTTCCCAAACACCGCCACAAAATAATAATAATAATCATAATAATCATAATAATCATAATAAAATAATCATAATAATCATAATAATCATAATAATAAACAAAAAATCCACACCACCACTGCCTATCTCTATAAGATCCTTTACATATACATAAACTTCATAGCAAATCCAGCCCAACTATCCCCATCTCTTACACCCCCCACGATATATCCACTCACCCATAGTAATCTGCTCTCCGTGTATTATCGTCCATATCAGTGATGGAGGAAGATGGAATTCGACAGATCGCTAGCGCGCTGGACGCTGTTTACAGCCCCTCCTCAAATAATAGAGCTCGCAGCGAAGCAAACACGGTATGTCCTTTTATTATCACTATCTTTACTACCACCAAAAAACATCCATCAATCAATCAATCAATCAATCAATCATTACTCATTTTCTAATCAACCAACTTGCCTTTGTTTTTTTTTTTTTTTTTTACAGTTTTTGGAGTCGGTCAAATCAAAGCCAGAAGCTCCTTACTGGGGCTATCAACTAGCTCGCCACCGCTTCGAGTCAAACGAAATGGTTCGCCATTTTGGCTTGCTTCTAATCCAAAATGCAATCCAATACAGTTTCATGTCCTATGACCAGACTCAAAAATTGGCCATTCGCAATTGGATTATAGAACTCGCCACAAATGTAGTTCCTCAAGACCCTCATTATATTAAAGAAAAAATTGCAATCCTTTGGGTTGCTGTAGCTAAACGTGTTTGGGGTTTAAACACGGAAAATAATAATAATGGTGATTCCACTAATAATAATAATAATAATAATAATAATAATAATAATAATAATAATAATAATAACAACAACAACAACACTCAAGATATTAATGATACCTCTATACAAAACAATAATAATGGCTTTTTAAAACAACCAACAATTACAAATGATACCCTTAACAGCGATGACCAACTCGCAAACAATAATGACTTTAATGATACAATTAATGAAGATGTCAATGAAGTGGCTGACTTAAACGACTACAACAGATCAGACGAGGGTTGGGTCGACATGGACAAAATCCTCTACAGAATGTGGAAGGCCGGACCTGCAACTCGAGACCTCTCTCTTAGTATATACCGCACTCTCTTTGAAGACATTTATATTCTTGACGATCCAGTAGCTGATAAGCGCGCAACCCCACTTGCAGCCCAGTGCATAGAAGTTGTCACCTCTAAATCCGTCCTTTACATGATGTATGAACAATCATCAGACCCACTGGTAAAATTCAAATACGGCAGACAAGGTTGGCTTATCCGTTGGTCTCGTCTCCTTAAAGAATGTCTCGACTTGGGCTTTGGCGACCCTGAAGTTGCAAAACTCGCAGTCAGAATCTTAAACACAATCAAAACATGCCTTTTCTGGGTTTTCCCCCTAGTCCTCCGCCAAGCTGATGTCCTTCAGCGACTTTGCTTCGCCATGTCTGCAAATAACATTGAAGTCCGTATCCTTGCCGTAGAGTGCCTCCATGCTCTCTTTTCAAGAAACTTTAATGGTGACGATGATTTTCAAGCAATCATTGGCTCTGTCTTTTTACCTGATAGTCTCAACTCTCTTGCTCAAGTATACCAATCAGTTCAAAATATCGACCTCACCCGCTTTAACGAGCGTGCTTACATCCTCAATAAGAGAATGGTTGAAATGATTGTAGGCCTTGGAGAGTATCTAAACTTACCAAGAAACCGTCTCCCCAAAGAAGCAAGCCTTAAACAATACCTCTATCTGGTTTTGGAAACAACAAACAACCCTTCCCTCGTCATCTCCGGAATGTCCCTACAGTTCTGGTGCTCCGTCCTTCGTGTCGACAAACTCAACACCCGCCCAGAAGTCCTCGAACTTTTACCTAAACTTCTCGAAATTGCGGCAGATCGTTGCATCAAGTTTGAAGATGTTGGTGAAGACCACATTGCTCGCCAATACCTCGACTATGACTTTGACTCGGCTTCCGATAGTCAAGTCTTTTTAACAAACTACCGCAAGTTTATGGAAGATATTGTTCGTCTCATTGTCTGCATTCTTCCTGTACCTTCCCTCACCTGGCTGGAAAACAGAATGAGTGCCTTTTTCTCCTCCGACATTGGCCGCCGTAGTTTGGACGTTTACAAGCTTGATTACACTGACAATCCCTCTTACTTTTTGGCTTATTCTCAATTTGTCCTTGTCGAATGTGCTCTCCGCGGAGTCACCAGATGGAAAATATGGTACAATGGCCCCGACAAGGAATCCATCCAAAAGGAACTTTCTCTCATTATTGAGCGATGGTGTAACCAACTCATTTTCATGAAAATCAACGACCCCATGCTCCTCCGCAAACACGTTCAAACCCTTGTCCAGTTTGCCCCCTCTCTCCTCGACCACTCTGAACTCATGTTTAGAGTTCTTGAAAAAGTCCTCCTGGCTTGCACTTTTGAGTACCCATCTGACACTATCACCGATGAGGACCGTGAAACTATTCGTGACCTCCGTACCAGTTGCGGTACTGAACTTAATCGTCTGGCCTACATGATGCCTGACGTTCTTAACCAAATCTATGATGACCTTGAGCGTGTCATTGCACAAACAATATCCTCCAACAAGCTTAGCGATCACGAGTCGGTCGCCTTTCTTTCATTCTTGCTTGTTGTATCCCAGCGCTCAAACATTAGCAACAAACCAGAACGCTTCGCCAAAATCGTCGACCCTGTCTTGTCCTCTTGGAGTGATGAAGGCACCATCAAGGGACTCAGCGATTTGCACTGGTTCATGGAACGCGTTGGTATTGTCAAAATTGCAGAGTACTTTAGATCCCGCGGAGTTACCTCCACAACTGATCTTCTTGCAACAAACATGGACGATCAGGGCAAAGCCTTAAAGGCAGAACTTAAAGCTAAATGGTCAGCCTTGTTTCCTATCCGCGCAACAAGAATCTTCATTCAATACACTATTGAAAAACTCAACCACACTTCCGAACCCTATCTTGACTTGCTCGAACTTTGGAAACCACGCATCCAGCCCATTCTTCCACACATTTTGCAGCTCATTGCTCAAATCCAAGCATACCACAATCCTGAAAACTGGCACACCCTCCCCATTGAGGTCCAGTCGTTTGTCAAGTACAGCTGCATGGAACGCTTCTGGCAAGTTGGTGTCTCGACCCAAACAAAGGACGAATTTGTTGACGAAAACGTCAAGGCCATGCACACTCTCCGTGACTTTGCTGACTCGGTCGGCCATATTATCCGCTACACTCGCGAGTATGCCTTTTTGACTCTAGGATCCATCAGCCAACTCGAAGAAACAATCTACGAGATTCCTGGCATGGCCCGCAGACTTTACGAGGCTCTTGCCGGTGACTCTGCAGGCATCACATCCCATTCATGGCGCCACATGACGTCTCTTGTTTTGCGAAATATTGTCAAAAACTGCCCCGTTTACTTGATGGACCCCTTTCTGCGCGAATTCCTGCCGCCCATGCTTACCAAGCTTGATATGGTTCTTTCGGAAAAATGGGAACATGTTCTCCGAGAAGGCATTATGATTCATGGCGACGATGATAACCCACAAGACTTTTCTGAAGAAATGATGGAAGAGCATCTTCTTAGACAACTTACAGCTGTCGTAGACCGCTTCTTAATTGATATGGTTGGCCAATTAGGTGCCAAGCCTTCTTCTGAGTCTTCTACAAACTCAACACAACAAGCGTTAAAACAAGTTGTACTCAAGAACAAGGTGAGTATTTTATTTATTTATTTATTTATTTTTTTTTTTCAATACCATCAATGCGCTTTATACTAACTTTTTATTAGGAAATTCTTGCACCATTTTTATCATTGTGCACACACATCATGTCTTTTAAAGACAATAGATGCAGTTTTAATAGCTGTCTGATTATGCGCAATATTCTGCCCGATATTTTAGGGTTTGATGTTGAGGTGGATAACTACGTGTGTGACAACCTCATTAAGACATGTTTTGACATTCTCAATGACAAGTACTTTACCGATGTCCATCATGAGGCTGGCTATGTACTTACTGTGGTATACACACTTCTGCGGCCCAAGTACCAGCGACCGTTTGATGTTTTGTGTGGACTAGTACCTAACGTGCCAGCCCGCGACATTGAAGATTTCGAAAAACGAATTGCGGAGGGGCGAACTTTGCGTCAGCAGCGTGGTGAATTTCTTGAATTTTTGTCGTTTGCTCGACGTGGAGTTGGTGCTACAGCTCAAGGTCAAAATGGGGCTCATTCTGTGATTGAATCATCGTACGATGCAAGTCAACGACTGGCACAACAAAAGAAACAAGAACGCAAGAATGAAAAGGAAAAGAAACTGCTTACACGGAAAAAACCAACAGACGTTATGGAAACAGAAGAGCTGGAACAGAGTATGGTTAATTTGTTTGGCGATGCTTCTTATTGAAAGGGAGGGGAAAAAAAAAAAAAACTTGGAGAAACTGAAAAAAAAACAAAAATCCCTAAAACTTTTTGACCTTTATTTTTATTTTTTTTTTATAAAAACCAAAACAAAGAAAAAAATGTTAATTTAAACAACTTGAAAAAGAAGAAAAAAAAAGTTGAGAAAAGAAAGAAAAAAAAAATTATTATTATTAAAAGTGCGGAATGATTGGATTGGAAAAAGTTAACATTTCATTCTAAAATTTGAAATAGTTTTTTGAGATTTTTTTTTTTTTTTTAAAAATATATATATATATATATATATATATATGTTCCTGTTATTATTTATTATATATTACCGTTATATACCCAGTTGAATTGTAAGTTAAATAAAATCCATTTAAAGGGATTATAAACATTTTATTTTTATTTTTATTTTTATTTTTATTTTTTTTAAACAAGAAATGTGATGAAATGCTTTTACCATAAATGTGTGCGGCTCAAAAACATATCACATTATTGCACACACACATTTAGACATATTTAGAATTCAAAATGATTAGAAAACTAAAATGACAAGATATTTTACTACAAATTGTCAGTTGTATAATAATCTTTAGTAAAAAAGTGTAAAAAATTCCAAAAAAAAAAAAAAAAAATTTTTTTCTTTACCTTCTACTTTAATTCATTATTATTATTATTATTATTATTATTATTATTATTATTTTTTTTTTTTTTTTAAAAACCCTATATACTCATCATACTTAACAGTAATACAATGTTTTCCTGGATATCTTCATTATTATTCTTGGGACTTGATCATAATATTCAACAGGAAGAAGAAGAAGAAGAAGATGAACCATTACCAGACCAAGTCTTACCAGATCAGTCACTTGATTTGCAACAATTAGAGTCACAAGAACCTGGGGGTCCAGAAGAAGAAGAAGACGACGACGAACAACCCCAGCAATCTATAGAAGTATTTTCAAGCGGTACAGGAATACACAATAATACTATGGTGACGACGCTGGATGAACAATTTAGGTCTAATCATGAGCAAGTTACCTGTTTTTCGTTCCCTAAAAATTCTATGATCAAGCCGTCTTATAAAATTAGGCTTGAGTGGGAAAGAAAACGACAAAATTTTCGACACAGGAATTTAAAAAATAAAAACTATTTCCCTTCTTTGGAAAAAATGCGACAAAAACGTAGGGAACGAGAGATAGAGAAAAAGTTGTTGTTAAAGGCAAAGCTTAAAGCAAGACAACAAGAGGATCAGGAATGGGACCGATTACGAGAAGAATCTGAAAAAGAACAAGAAGAAGTGGAGCAAGAAATGAAGGCAATGTTGATTGATCATTATGAAGGATATGATGAGAGTAATAAAAATAATTATGAAAATTTTTATTTAAATGTCTTTGGAAAGACGACTGAGCTTTTGAATCAAGAAAATGATGACAACAATAGGGTAACAGAGGCAAGAGAGACTTGTGAAGAGTCCTTTTATAAGGATTGCCAAAAATTGGTGGGCTCAGATAATAATTGGAAAAAGGAAAAAAAAGAAAAAAAAGAAGAGAGAGGCTTTATAATTGATCAAGAATTCAATGGAAGTGTGAGTTTCAAAGATAATAAGAGCCACAAGATGGAGAGTTTTAATAGTGACAATGGAATCACGAGTGGTCGACAACATTACGAAGAAAACAGTGATAACAATAGCAATGATGAGGATGATGATGATATTGATAGTGATGATAGTAGTGATGACTTTTCTGCTGTAATTAGTGCAAGCTTGTTAGGACACACAGGACCAAATCCGTTTGTGGCCCAACATGGGGGATCTGAACTCGTGACATTACTTGAACAACCCACGACCTGAAAATTCAATTATATATAATGCTCATGAGGGAAAGGAGGGGGGGGAGAACAAAAAAAAAAAAAATTAGTTATTTGTACTGCTTTAATATGAATATGTATCTAGTAATTAATTTTTTAAGTTAAAAAGAGAGATACACAAGGTTATTAATGAAGACCTTTAAATAATAGTAGTGTTTGAGCACCAAGTGTTTGAATGAGTTTTGAAGGTTTAGATTTTGATTGAATTTGAAGATATCAAAAAAAAAAATAATTAAAAAAATGTTACATTACATAATATATTATTAATGATTAATAATAACATCAAAATGATTTTAAATCAAATGTAGTGCAACGCGAGATCACGCTTTATTTGTACGGCAACCAATTGTGTTGATTAAAAAATTACACGACATTGCCGCGAAACTTTTTTTTTTTTTTTTTTCTTTTTTCTTTTTTCTCTTAAAACCTCCAAAAAAAAAAAAAAAAAAAAAATCAAAATTAATTTCTAGTTGATTCTTGCCGAAAGATTGAGATATATATATATATATTTAAATTTTCATTTATTTCCCAAGTGTTTTTTGCATTGCTGATCTAGATTTACTTCTTGATCTATACATTATACCTCATTAATATTCTACTTCAAGCAAATATATATATATATATATACTTCTTCTTTTCAAAAACCTTTCATAATCACATTGTGCAGATACACCAAAAAAACTTTTTTTTTTTTTTTTTATTATTTTTCTAACCGCCATTCATGTCCACCAACTCTAGGCGATATTTAACTCATCAACTGCAACTTTTCCTATTATCATTCTATTTTTGTTAACAATTTTAATTCATATACAATCAATCGATTTATTCATTATATCATTTCCATTTCCATTTCTCTTTCCCCTTCTTTTCCCTTTCCCCTTTCCCCTTTTTCTCCAGGCCTAGGAGCATTGCACCTCCGGCTCTGAGGGAAACATTCCCTTATCTTCAAAGCATATCTATATTTCTCAATCCCATTCATAAGATTTCATTTATAAAAAATATTTATATTTATATTTATATTTATATATCTATATCTATATATCTATATCTTTAGATTTATCAAATTATCATGGCATTTTCCAAGACCCTAAACGCACATAAAAAATGGTTCAACGATACCAAGGCTTATATTCCAACATTCCGTCCAATCCCCGCAGATGATTCAGTTCCAACAAATCTTCCGGTTATTTCAGTTCCTGGAGCTTCAAATACAAATACAACCACAAATGCGAGAAATAACACTTCATCTTCTTCTGCTTCCAATGCGTCCAATGCGTCCACTGCATTTACAAGTAACAGCAGGACTAACAACTCCAATCCTGCATTGTCTAACAACACTCGCGACAACAAACTAAACAGCATTCCAAATACTTCATCATCAACTACAATAGCTACTACTAATGCCACACCTGTGCGTCCATCTTTGTTTTCGGTAGACCGACAAGCAAACAAATCTAGTACTCCGCCAACACCTTTCACGCCCAGCACCAGCGCCAACGCAACTATAACTACACGGACACCTGGCGCGCGGCCCGCTACCAATTCAGATTCTTCCAAGCCTTCTAAAAATGCATTTTCTTCTTTTTCTTCTTCATCTAATACTACTACTACCACATCGACAGGAAAATCGGATTTGTATAGCAATAACTCTCCACCTAATGCCCAGCAATCTCCATCAACTAGCTCGACTGTTCCAAATTCCGTGCCTTCGTGGCTTATGAACTCTTCTGCGATACAGTCGAATCAAACACCAGGTATGGCTATCTTTTTTTTTTTTTTTTTTTTTTTTTAAAATCTTGTCAGTTTACTAATCAGCTTATTTAGTCTCCAAAGAAACTACCACATATCCAATATTTTCTTCTGCCTCCAAAGTATCTTCTCCATTAACGGCTTCCAAGAAAAGACCCTCAAGTCCAGTATCCTCAGAATTTCCATCAAAACGGCATTCCACTTATCCAAGCAAATCTACTACGGAATCAAGACCTGAGATTTTTGAAGTGGATGACAGTAGCGACATTGAAATTACAGAATGGTCTACATCTAAAAGCACCAACAAAAATCCTCCACTGGCAGCTAAACCATATTCATCGGATCCACAACCTATTCGAAATGAACCTCCGGCAATTGCATTTGCTTCTTCTTATTCTTCGACCAGTCGACTTAGGGGGGAAGATGATGGTGGAGATGAAATCTCAGCAGATGATTTTTCTACTGTTATCAAAGAGACCCAACAAGAAGTCGAAATTGCGGCCAAACTGAATACTTTTAAAGATCGCATCAAGGCTGTTTTAACTGATATCGAGAGTTTTTCTCGCAATACTTTAGCAAAATTTGATTCCATAACCTCATTCGAGGATCTTGGGAAAAATCTGGCAATACAATCTGATGTATTGGGTTGGGCATCTAAGCGATGTTTAAATTTTTCAAATACGATTGATTCAAATATTAGTTTTAGTCCTAGCTCTGACACTAATTTTAGCAACAACAAACCTAGCCATGACTCTGGATCCGTACCGAAAGAATCAAGTTATACGCATATGAATACTAGACCGCATCTCATAAATACACAAACTAGCCAACTTACGCCACCAAATATTTCAACAGATGTACATAGACCTGAAACAATTTTCCCATCTCCTCAATTTCCTTCACAGCCTTTAGAAAATGTTTCAACTACAGCTAATAAAAGCTCAATTAGTACTACTTTCACCAATAAACCAAATAATGTTACTGCTACTCATTCCATGATACCCCCCAACATTCCCACAGCAGAAGAAAGTGATGAGGATATTGTTATTAAATCCTCTATTTCACCTTCTAAACTCTTAAACGAACCTAGTGAACATTTTTTCCGTGACATTAATATTTTGTCAGATAGTGACGATGAGTTCTTGAAAGGATTATCTAATCCTAGAAATAATTCTGAAAGTCGCAAAGAAAATGTCAATCCCCAAGTACCGAAAAGCCATGTTGTTGGTAATAATAGCAATAAAAATAATCATGGTGATGATGATGAAGAGGGACCAATCACTACTGGCCGTCGGAAAATTATCCTCTCTGCTTCAGAAGATGAAGACGATAGCTTTATTGTTGACGACGATGTTGTGGAGGATGATGACGCTGATTTCATTGATGATGCTGAATTTAACGAGGAAGATATCATTTACAGTGATGATGCGTTTGATTCTTTTACAGGAGTGGAATTTGCCAACAAATCCAAAAACAATGAAACTAAATCAAATGAAGACGAGGCACTATGCATTAAAGAAGTTCGTGTTCGCAAGGTTAATCTTGAGAATGAACCAATCACAATTAGTGACGACGATTGGGAAAAGGGTTTTACAGATGCTGAAGAAGAGCTTATCATATATGATAAACCAGAAACTGTATTTGACGCACCACATGAGCCAGATCCTGAAGAAAATGTGACTTATCCTTGGACCAATGAAGTATTTACAAAACTCAAAGATATTTTCAAGCTCAAGAGATTTCGAACTGACCAGCTTAAGGCTATCAATGCCACATTGGATGGCCGTGATGTTTTCGTCTTGATGCCTACAGGTGGAGGCAAGTCTCTTTGTTACCAGTTGCCTGCAATCGTTCAATCCGGTAAAACCAAAGGAGTGACTGTTGTTGTTTCACCACTGGTATCGTTGATGAAGGATCAGGTATATCACTTGAAATTATTAGGCGTCAATGCAGAGCTTGTTCATGGAGAAATGTCAAAAAGAGATAAGAGTACTGTTTTCCGGAAATTTGAAAATGGTGAATTGGCACTCATGTATGTGTCACCCGAAATGCTCAATAAAATCATTGACACGTTAAGAAAGGTTAACAATAATGGCTATCTTGCACGCATTGTGATTGACGAAGCCCACTGTATGAGTTCATGGGGTCATGATTTCCGCCCGGATTACCAAGACCTTAAATCTCTCAAAATAGAGTTCCCGCAAACGCCCATAATGGCGCTAACAGCTACAGCAAAAAAGCACGTCCAAATGGATATTATTGAGAGTTTCCATACTAATGACCCCGTGTTTATTAAGCACAGTTTTAACCGAACTAATCTTTTTTACGAAATTCATCGCAAAACGAAAAATGCAGAAGCACAAGAACAAGTCAAAAATTTAATAATGACCAAGTTTGCAGGCAAAACTGGCATCATTTATTGCAACACCAAAAAGAGCTGTGAAGACTTGAGTAGTTTTTTATGGACCAATGGTCTTCGTGTTGGATATTACCATGCTGGCATGCTTGATAAGGATAAAGAAAACATGCAGCGTCAATGGCAAGAAGGCAAAATCCAAGCCATCTGTGCCACAATTGCATTTGGAATGGGTATTGACAAACCAGATGTTAGATTTGTGATTCATTTCCATCTTCCACGAACCCTGGAAGGATATTACCAAGAAAGTGGTCGCGCTGGTCGTGACGGGAAAGAATCGCATTGTATTTTGTTTTACTCATATGCTGACTTCCGGAATTTGCAAGGTCAAATTGCTCGTGATGATAGTCTTGCTCCGACCATGAAGGATCATTATCGTCGACTGCTAAACCAAGTCAATAGTTACTGCGATAATGTCACTGACTGTCGTCGTTCATTGGTTTTGAGCTACTTTGATGAGAATTTCAATCGACGCGGCTGCAACAATATGTGCGATAACTGCAAAAACTATCAATCTGTGGTTAAACAATCCAGAGATTATACCGGAGTTGCTCAAGATCTTACTCAATTGGTTGGGTCCGTCCATTCTTCCAATGGCCATTTGACTCCAGCACAAACTATTGATGCGTACATGGGCCGAAAAATCAAGTCTTCAAATTCGCTCGCTAATGTGTCGAATTCGCCATTTTTTGGAAAGGGCAAGGGTCGTATTCGAGCTTGTGATTTAGAACGTGTTATTACGCACCTTTTAAGTTCTGATATTTTAAGAATTTATACACGCAAGTTAAACCATGCTCAAGCTTTTGCCAATGATTATTTGCAACAGGGTAGGGAAGCTACTCGTCTTTTGAATGGTAACTCGAAAATTGAATTGCTGGAAGTTCTTCCAACTTCAGGCTCTACGACTCCTCGACCTAGTTCTAGCAACTCACGTCGATCGTCTACTCGTGCTCAAGTAACTATTGAAACCACGGTATCTACCTCAACCTCAACCGCAATCTCGAGATCGGTTCCGACTCCTAGACCTATCACTTCTAGATCATCTACTACTGGTCAGACATTAGCTTCTGCCTTTAGTTTTAATCCATCACGACCTGTTTCCAATTTGAGTAAAAACACTACCACATCGTTAACAGATGTTGAAAGTCATCGGTACTGTCAGCTTGAAATTGTGAGATTGCAGCTCAAAACCAAACTCAACCTTTCAAATGTCGAGGAAGTTTGCACATCGGAAAATCTCAAAAAGCTTGCTCGTGAACTTCCAACTGATATTGAATCGTTTTCACGAGCTGCAGGTGTTTCGCAAGATTCTTTGACTAAAATATACCCTGATTTTGCAGTATTAATTTTCAAGTTAAAAAGCGAACAATCATCAGCTTCTGCTGCAGCACAACCAGCAATCAGTACAACAACTTCATTTGCATTCCCTAGTAATGATGTTGATTCAGATTCGGAACACCAGTCTCGGTTTTTTGGTAGCACGTCAACTAGAACAACTAGCAGAAAGCAGACAACTACTGGTAGAGTTTATAAGCCTCGGGCTGCGCGAGGAAGATCAGAATCAAAATCCTCATCTTCTAGATCAACTGCATCTAGATCTACATCACGGACTAAGTCCACAACTTCAAAAAGAGGGAAATCCACTAGCTCTTTTTCATCTGTCCCCTCGATGCCATTTTAAACTGCTAATTTATAAATCTTACTGCATGAACAGAAATATTGTTTACAGAATTATGAAAATAATGATAAAAAAAAACTTATAAAAACTGCTTAATGTTATGTGAATAGATAGTAGAAAATTTTCAAGAATAAATGACAAAATTTGATTTAACAATTTGAGATATATTGTTCATTATCTAGACTATTAAAATAGTGACCCGTCAAAAAAAAAACATGTACATGTGGAGAAGCGTATTTCAAAAAATAGATTTTGGAAAGTAAAGAGCGTGAAATCCGAACATACAGTACATAAAACAAAAAACCCTAACCCATTGATAATGTTTTAATTTCTTGAATAGAACCTTACTAATGCAACACTAAAAAATTCAATACCCCCATTGGCTTAGCCTACTACACACAAACTCTTTAATAATTTCCTGTGCTTCAACCACCATTAATATTGGAGCAACATCCTTGTTCTTCTTCTTTGCCATTTTGTTTGATTAATTTATTAATTTACGTTTAAACGTAAATTAAATTTATTATAATCAGTTAATAAATGTTCTTCTTTTTATATCATTAAATTAAGTCTCTTTAAACTTATTATAACTATTTTTTAATAGTTTCTAATTTATATCAATCAAAAATATGGTATAATATTAGAAGCTTTTTGAACAATATTCCCAGCTGTTATATTAATTTTTATTGCTTTTTATAAGAAAAAAATACTTTTTTATTTTTTTTTTTTTTGGGATTATACAATCAGAACTTTTTTAATTAATTGACGATATGACCAAGTTAACACGGGGCCCGTCGATACGCGTTTATCCATTAACTGAAACTCCCTCTATTTTTACTTCTGGCCCAAGCGCGTCTTCACAATTTAATCCAACTCCGGTGACTTTAGTTGACAACGACTTTTTTTCTTCAATAACTGAGGATGATCTTACTGATAATGAGTGGTTCACTTTTAGTCAACAAGATTTAGAAGATCTTCGACAAAGAAGCCTTATCAACAAGGAAAAAAATTCAGATTCTGATGAACTTAGTAATACCTTGAGCTCTGTCGATGTTGATGACATTATTTCATTAGGAAGCTCAACAATAGATGATTTATTTTCAGATAATGCTACTGAAGATGATAACGCTCAAACAACCTTAGGAGATAAAACTCATGAAGCGATTGTCATTAATGATGATAATGACGACGATAACAACAATAACAATAACAACGACAACAACAACGACAACGACAACGACAATGACGAAGACGACGACGACTTGGATTTTGATATTGACAGCAATGATAGTTTTTTTAATACCACACAGGAAGTCAAGTCAAAGATAAACCCAAATAACAAGGTTAAAAATATTTTGGATTCCTCTAATCTAGAAAATTAAACAGACTGATATTTTTTTCTCTGACGCGTCAAATATTGACTCGAGTATCCCAAAATGTGGAAAACACCAAAACATAATCCTTGGATACAAGAAATTATTATTATTAGAGAAAATATTTTTGAATTTAATAATTTCCTTCGGAATCAACTCAAAGCTATTAACTCAACACTAAATGGGGTCTTAATGCCAACAGGTGAAAAAAAATAATTATGCTACCAGCTTTCAGAATGTATCGAATCCGGGACAACAAAAGGCGTCACCATTATTATTCCCCCTTTATTAACTTTGATGACTGATTATGCCAGTGGTATTAAAGGGTTGGGAATAGGTTCTCAGTAATTATCATTATCACACGACTGGGACAACGAGAGAGAATATTAGACAACATTAGAAATTTTCTAATTGACACTCTTTACATTTTATTTTTTTTATGGATCTTTCGATATAAGGGAAAATTATCAAGCGTACTATATTTTTCTTGCCAAAGCTGCAAGGAACTTTATCGGTGCCTATTGCCAACTGGTATCAAAGCAAGGCCCTGGGAAACTTTTGATCCTGAAACTATGACAGAAATATAAACTACAAGTTATTTGCGCCACTCCAACTTTTGGTATTGACATTGATAAGCTTAATGTCCGATTTATCATGTATTTCCCAGCGATTCCTCGGCTTAGTATCAGGGCGTTGGGCTAGCTGGTCCTGATGATGAGCCTTCTCAGGGCATTCCTTAATTTTCTTTGCACGTCTTTTTATTGTTTTCCGGTTTAATTTAAACTGACGAAGAGGCTTCAGATAATCTCCAGAACTAGACAATTAAAGATATATTGATTTCCCCAAAATGTTTCCACACATCTTCATGACTAGTTTTGTTTTTTACGTAATTCGGAGAAACAATTACTTTTACCACATGTAAAGGTATTAGTGACAATAGCGTGTTTAAAGACCGATACTGTAAAAGTGATTATACCACTTAAGAGCCTTATATGGTTTTTGGAATTTTGTTGAAAAATCTTCCCTAAACGTTGCAGACCAAATCCACTCAAGGCCGATACAGCAAGCAACTTTTTTGGAATAAAAAATAGTTAGCCACCTCTCCAGTCAGCATTTTCTTTATTTATTGAAACCATCGATGCTTTGAATTATGTTAAGAAAGCAATGCTATTGTTCATATAGAGGTTTTCTTTTTCATATTTTAAAAAAATCTAAAATGAATATTGATACTGGCATTTGTTTTGAACAGAGTTCACAAACTTTTACCATTTTGACACATTGGGTTTGTTCATGATCCTGTTGATACACAGATGTTTTAAAACAAAGAAAATTATCAAACGATTAATGATTTATAATTTTATAAATGAACGAATATTTAAAAGTAACTATGGGTTTTATATATATTTACTTTTTTTTTTTTAAAAGAAATGAAATAGAAAATGATCAAATATGGTTATGATTTATAGCGCACGCATTTATTTAAACTGTATCATCATGATAAACCCACCTATTTTCAAATAAGTTAGTATCAACATCATTTTTAATATAAACAAAAAACTTACGAAGTTTCTTTTGGATTTTCAGGGGCTCTTTTTATATATTCCTCGTCTCCTTCTGGGCGCTCTAAATTTTTGTTAGCTTTTGCGAAAATTATGCTTAATTCAATAAAATAACGAACCTGCTATATCATTACCAGAAAGCATAGACTGTAATGACAGCGATACTGACATTATTGTATGTATCGGAGACCATCCATCGCCAAGAATATCTAAGCAAATATGCCCGTTCGAGTATACATGCGGGTGGATAGGAATCTTAAAGAATTGTGTATGTTGGGAATCAAGTATTTGTGGAGACGTGCGGACAAACTGGACCCATGGGACTTCTAACGGGTACATTGGCGGGATTCGGAACCGAACACGATATGTGTCATTTGAATATAAGGGGTTCCCTGGGACTTGGATGTCGACAAAAATTTCTGTAAGGTCACTGTCGTTGATTAAGTCATTAACAAGGTATATGCCTAAAAACATGCAGAAAAAAAAATTGGTTAGTATCACACAGAATGACGTTATAAGTTGGCACATTTAAATATACATACCATCTGCTTTCTCTCTATCAAGTCTCATAAGTTCTCGTTTGATTCTAATTGATGATGCCATTATGTGAAATTCTGGGGTAGATAAAATAAGGATATTGGATATAGGTATATAGTTAGGAATAAAAATATATAGAATAAAAGAAAAGATATGGCGATTAAAGGTCGGAATATGAATGTCTTCTTTATAGTTGTCAGTGGCTAGGTAGTGATGAGTATATTAATTAGATTTGGTGGGTAACACCAAAAAAAATCATTGATACACTAAGAGCGTGGTATCGATAATCTAGTGATCTAGTTAATCAAAAAGCCAGGATATAGAATGTGTAAATTGACCTATTTTTTAGGCAGTATAATCGTTAAAATAATAAATATATATATATAAAAAATTTAGAACGCTGGTCCTAAAACTATACTGCTTATTTCCGTTTACCTTTAGAGACGTCCATTGTTTTTTGATCTTCTTTCCCTGTGGTTTGATCTGCAATCACCCCGAATCTAATTAGACTTAATAAAAGAGCCGGTAGTTTTGTTTACCAGAGTGGCCTAAGGGTCCAGTTGACATTTGTGCTCTTGTACGCTTATCCCAAGTAATTAAAAGGATATCTAACTTGACAGATCAAATTGTCTTATTATTTATTCATCAGAATCTGCCGTATCCTTTTTGCTTCTACTATATGACGAATTTTTCATTTTCACAATAAATTGTCAATTTGACATCAACATTAACATCAAACAACAAGAAAATAAGTCATAGTGCCAAAGTACAAGAAACAGGAGAGTCAAAGTTCAAACTTTCCAGACTTATTCCCACTTGTCTTCAACATTACGTTAATTTTATTTTTTAATCTCTCAAATCTTAGATAAGGATTCCAAAATTTATTAGACCAATTAAACTGTTTAAGAGAGTGAAAAATATTTATTTTTCAGTGACTTTAAACCGTTTGTTTGTTTGTTTTTATTCAAGGGTTATAGAATTATATAACATCAGCATCTGCGCTATCCTTTTATTGTCTGACTATGTGACTTGCCGGTTTTCATTTGTACCTTTTTAGTACGGGTGGTTTCTGTTCTGTGCGTCTCCGGTAGCCCGGAAGATGGGCCCTGATGCCAGCTTACGAGGAACAGGGGGTTAAAAATAACCAAACCTTCCCAACCTATCTCCACTTGTCTTCATCAACGCTGTAATTGTATTTCTTAATCCCTCCAAGCAGAGATAAAGCTTACAATCTCTTGTAAGCCAGTTAAACTGTTTAAGAGAGTCGACATGTCCATCTCTGGAGATATCCGTTTCAGTCCTTTTCTTTCCTCTTCAAGCAAAGGACACTCAACTAAAATGTGATGAACTGTTTCCAGCTCTCCACATTTGCAGTTGTAACTATCCTTTTCAATTCCAAACTTTTTAAACCATGCGCCAAAGTTGCCATGGCCTGTGCGAAACTGAGTAATATTACTCAAGATCCTTCGACTATCTTTCTTCATGATCACTCCCGTAACCATTTTGGAAAGATTATCAGTACATTTCGACTCCACTTGTGACTTTAAACCAAAAAAGTATAACTTTTATAAATTTTATCCTATCATAATAAATAACTTCTATACATATTTCTTTCAACAAATCGGGCAATCTGGCCGAGTTGGTCTAAGGCGTAGGATTAAGGTTCCTATCTCTTCGGAGGCGAGGGTTCGAATCCCTCGGTTGTCATTTTTTTGATATACTAAATCTTTTTAAAGGTTCTTTTATATACTTGATAAACCAATTCATTTTAAAAGTTAAGTTATATACTTGAAAGATCAATTCTTAATTTAAAGGTTGAGCTATGTTCTATTGTTGAAAATTTGACTTTTTTTTAATCGCTCTCTTTTTGGAAGGAGGTAGTTGATATGCCACATAACATCACATGACACCACATGACCTGGAGACCAAGAGGTTTTATGATTAAATCTTCTCCTAAATCCTAAGAATTCTTGGAATATAGGAGAACATTTCTTATATAATCATACTAATTTATCTCGTCCCATGATTAAAAACAACCTTTCTAATAAAATTTAAGTTTAGATAAATTTCAGAGGGGTTATTTTTTTTATTAATAAATAGTGCTGCTGATTTTGAATTTTTTTTTCTTCTTTTTTTTTTTCTTTTCAAATTAAAACAAGAATCGCTTTTATAAGGCAAGTGGTTAATCTGACATTATGAAAATGGATATCACCAAGATTATTAGCAACGAAGAAATATTTATGAACACCAAAAATAAATTAGATGGTGACCAAATTGATAAACATTCATCATCCCTAACTGACAAAGAAGATCTTGAAAAATTTGAAAATATGGAGGAAACTGAACAGTTTGGTTTGGTTACTCCGGTTCAAGATTACGAAACAATTAACTTTTTTGATGATGATGAATCTGTTTCTGGAAATGATCGTTATACTTTTCAAACAGTTAGACCACGGCGTTCACAAACAAACAAATCTCAAAATATCGACTCTAGCGATGAAAAGATTTTGAATATGCCGCCTCCAAGTAATTTTTCGCCGTTAAAGATCTCTCGAAACCAACAGCCTCATGAAGCCACTGTTCTCTGCAATCCTCCAGACCCAAGTTTAACGGATCGCGAAGTTGTAGGCTATTATTTTTCACAGATTTTTAGTGAAGAAATCTTTCAAATGCTTGTACATCACACCAACGTTAACGCTCATCTCACTGCATCAAAAGATTCATGGGTTCCAGTCACAAAAGGAGAGATTAAAATATGGTTAGGAATCGTTATTTACATGGGAGTTTTTCGTCTTAAGAACGATAATTTGTTTTGGAACACATCCAAAGAAATGCCCAGACATGATGTTTGTAAATACATGTCACGAAATCGTTTCGATGAAATTTAGCGCTATTTTCATATTTGTGAATATTCCCAAAAATTTCCAGGAGATAAAGCTTCTTCTGAAAACATTAGCCGATCCTGGAAAAAAATGATACCCTTGGCCGAGATTATAAGAAATAATTCCCAAAACTGTTTTCTGCCTGGAAAAAATTTAACTATTGACGAGATGACTATCGGATTCAAAGGTGGCTCAAAAGATACCACTAAAATAAAGGAGGAATTAATAAAGCAAGAGTATAAAACTTTCGCTCTTTGCTACAAAGGTTACACAATGGATTTCCGTTTTCAGTCTAGAGATTATGGAATTCAAGGAGTTCAGAACAGGGCATCTGATGAAACAAAAAAATTTTGTCAAACATCACGTTGTATTTACAACCTATGTGTTAGTTTGCCTTTTCAGAAACACTTTTTTGTTATTCACATGGATAATTATTTCAGCAACGTGGAACTTTTTGGAACGTTGAGAAAAGTTGGAATAGGTGCAGTAGGAACAGGAAATATTAAGGATAAGTTGTTTCCAGATGAACTTAATGTTGACAAAAAGAAGGCGATGAAGCTATTGCCATGGAACACACTTGTTGGGAAAGTTGTAAAGCCTCAGATTCCTGAAATTGTCGGGCCATTTTCTAATAAAAGTGCTCCTAAAAAGAGGGGGTTGGCTGAATCGACAACTTCTGAAGACGTGAATGTTCTTGGCTGGAATGACAATGGTTTGGTTCACATGATAACTACAGTTCACAATGCAAATCAAAATAAAAATGATCCCAACAGTTACATTATTCGCAATCTCAAGAAGCCAGCTCATTCAAGTTCAAATTATTTATTAGTGGCTCCTTTATTTAAAAATGGGGAAAATACAGCAAATCTGCCAATACCTGTTGTAATTGACGATTACAACAATAGTATGAGTTCAGTTAATATTGCTGATCAACTTCGATCTTACTACTGTACACAATCTGAAATTTATCGCAATTGGATTCCCATTTTTTTCTGGCTTTTAGATTTGTCAATTATCAATAGTTATCTTCTTTTCACAACTCAAAACCCAGATAAGAAGCGTGACAAATTACATTTTGATTTTCGTGTCCGCCTTTCTCGTTATTTGTTAGAAGATGGAAAGAAAGATATCGATAACCAAAATTTATCATCTGAAGTATTTCCTACATCGAAAAAAAGATCTTATGTTAAAAAAGGCTCAAAGAGGAGTGAAAAGCGTCTAATACAAGGAGTTGATCACAGCTTAAAGTGCACCAAAACTCGCGCTAATAGATTATATTGCATTGAATGCCGATATACTAAGAATGAGAGCAAAAATCCCAATGATGTGATTGTAAGAAAGACAATGTATACTTGCTCCTACTGTGAGGTTCCTCTTTGCACACTTTGCACTGGAAAGTATCATTCTATTTAATTAATAAATTATGTATTTTTTTAATGAAGAAATTCAAATTATGAACCCATTTAGAATAATATATATAGGTTTTTGCGTCCATATTAATTTTAATAAATATTTCAAGGTTTAAAACGAAATTTTATAGAAATTTATTTCAAAGAAAGTTTTTCAAATCTTGTTTTATTGAATTATCATATACTCATCAGATCAACTAATCTCTATTAGTTGGACCAGTTTACCTAATTTGCGGTAACAGCTCTAGTATCTACCATCACCACAATCTCATGGATGGCAACTGCCGTTCTCAGTAAACCATGCAATTTCACATACACTGTCTTTTTGTAGCCAGTTCCAACTTGCGATTCTACCATTATATAACAGTTTCTTTCTTTAAAACTTTGACAGTTGTTGCCTCATATTACACTCATAGAGCTTTGTAATTCTTTGATCACTACCATTTCTTTTTTTATGAGACTTAGTGTCATCACAAAATAATCAAATTTGATTGCCGAAACCTTTAAAGGTTTTGGCAAATACAGTAATGGGATCCTGTAATAACACAGTCACTACAGTTATATATATATATATATAAGTGGCTTTTTCACTGTTCTGAGTTTACAACTATTGAATTGGATTCTTAATCAGTCAATACCACGAAAGCGGATTCATTTGGATTAAGAACAATCATTCCAACTTCTGCTTGTGTACTAGTTACGGTTAAAGAGTTTGTTAAAATCTTTATTGCGGCGGCCGGATCATCTTTTTGTACTAGATAGTGCAACTTCAATTCCCAAAATTTCTTTTGTATCTACAGCTGCTATCACGTCTATCTGATATACTACAATCAAACCAGTTTCTGACCGGAAAGAAGACATTTTTACTGATCTCGGGAAATCGTTTTCTATTGACATGTTTTCTCTGATTTCTAAACCCTTGCCACTATAGTGACGACTTTGTGTACTTTGTGGTTAGGGTATACCTGTACAGTTCCCCGCTAAAAACAACGGTAGAACATTTTGATGAAAAGCCGCATTGGGCTGTGCATAAAACGAAGCAAGTTATACCCCACAACACAAAGTTATCGACGTACCCACGTCGTGGCGTGCTACTTCTCAATATACAAAGAAGACCATATTTTTTTTTTATTATTGTGAATCAGAAATATAAAATTTAGTATATTTTTTAGAAATTAGTAATTAGCCAAGTTTTGTTACTTATTAATTTTGTAGTACAAAAATATAGTTATTATAATATTTGTAAATATTGACATTGGAAAATTAAACGATTACGTAATTTTTTTTTTTTTAAAAAAAAATATTAAAGAACAATTGTTACACTTTAGCCACATGAATATTTCCGAAATATTTAAGCCTCCAGCCAGGACAAACAAAAACTCCACTAGTACCAAAGAAACGGACTCAAATTTCAGTTTGCGTCGTTCACAGAGTTGTTTTATTGAAAAGTTTGTTACCTGTGAATGAGTAGATTCTATAAATACAAATAACGGTAATGGTGAAAACGGATCTTGAATAGAATGAATATACTGATAGATAGATATGAGCATGTGAGATACGTTAGAGAAAAAAAGTTAGATGTCCGGTGCCACCTGTCACTGTCACAATAGCAATAAATAGAAGTAAAGTCTTGTAGAACTATTAGTTGTAAACTTATAAGTTTACAACTATAATTATATAAAAGGATATATGATAATTTTAAAGGGCTAATCAATGGACGGGACTTAGACGAACTACAAAATAAAATTGATGAAAGTTGATGGATTAAATGAAGGATTGGAAATTAATTGTTTGATTTAGCACCTAGTGGTATCTCTCTCTGTAAATGATATAGATTGGGATTGTGAGATATAGAGCCAACCATCCTTTTTAAAACCAAGCTTTCTGCTGCTTGACAGAGTTGACCATTCATTTTATGTGTCCCCATTGGGGAGGGTCAAAATACTTCTTTCAGGAATTGCCTTATTAATAAACCTGCCTCCTGAATCTTATCTATACTAGTAGTAAAATTTACAAACTCATGTCGGTTAAAAGATAGTCTTTTTTTTAAAGCAAAAAAGAAAAAAAAAAAAATTAAAATACCAAACGAAAATAATTATAATTGTGATTATTTTGATGATTGAGTCAAATCCAATTAATTTGGTAATTAATAAAAAAGATTCTAAGGAAATTTCTAATTAGATGATTAGTCCATGTCGAATTTTATTATTCAAATATAAATTAATAATATTTATACCAAATTTTTGTTTCTCAAACCTGATATTCTTTCTTATAACTGGAATAAATCAAACTTTTTAAATTAAAAGATTGTATTCTAGGAATTTATTTTTTCAAAAAATTTGGTCAGTAATGAAAGTTGAAAATGGTAAATCACAACAAACAAATTTCTAGTTGACAATACATATATTTTCTTTTTATTTCTTTAAGTGGAATCATATGTGATCTGGATATTTAGCCACATAAAAATGGGTGAAATATCACAGGGCTCTAACAAATGCTTTACGAGGACATTATCTACATAGAAGTATATAGAAGAACAACCCTCTAGGCATAAAAGTCCTTTGATGCGGTTTTTAATAAAAAAATATAAAAAAAATTTCAATCTTGTAGTTTTTGTATATCTTCTTTTTTTTTTTTTTTTTTTTTTTTTGATTGAATTAATGGAAATTTTCTTATGGCTTTGTAAAGAGAAGAGGTCAGAAGTTAAAGTAAAAGTAGGGTAACCCTTTTTATTCCAAAATCACAAGCAATTTTATGACCAGCAAAGATAAATTTTCATTTGAATAGACGATTACATACTAATGCTTTACGTAAATGACCAGTCCAAATTAGGAAACAAAATATTTTGTTTTAGGTGTGGGGGAAGAATTTCTTTTTTTAATTTCTTTTTTTTTTTTTTTGGGGGAGGGTAAAATTTTTACTTTAACAAGTAATTGTTCCATTCCAGATGATTTTTCAAAAAAGAAAAGCTGAATGGTTATTAATTAATTAGTTAATTAATTATAATTAATTAAGCTTGAAAATAAAAATATAAAAATTGCTGTTATATTATATTTAAACAAAATTCTTTTGCTTATGAATGTGTCACCTTCATTCATTATAACAAAAATTACATATATAATAAATCTATATATTTTTAACAACGAACTTCATGAAGTTCGTTGTTAAGTTCCATGATCATGGAACTTTCAATTTCTAATAAATCTATCGTTAAAATATTTAATATTGAATCAATTTTTCCCCATTTTGTAAAAAGTAAAAAAAAACCAATTTTTCAAAGTAATATATTCAGAAAGCAAATATATTATGGGAAGTTAAAGCAGTACAAATACCAAGGAATGTATCATCCTCAAAAAAAAAGAAAAGAAAAGAAAATAAAATAAAATAAAAAAAGAAATAAAATAAAATAAAATAAAAAAAGAAATAAAAAAAGAAAATAAAAGTTAAGGAGCATCTCCCAGCCATTATATTTAAAAACAAATTCTTATCATATTATTATAATATTATACTAATTAGTATAATAGAACATATATCTTTATATATATCAAGGATACCCCCCCCCTTATACTAATTTTTACTATTTGAAAACTTTCAAATTTTTTTTTTTTCATTATTTTACTGAAAATTAGTCAAACGATGAGGTATCAATTTTAATAGGCAGATTTGTTATTAATTGTAAAAAAAATCATATATTTGAGTTTCTTAAAAATATAAATTATAAAATTTGCTCATTAAGATTTTTTTCTTTTAATTTTCATATATAATTTAGTATTGACTACTATAAAAAAGCAAACGGTAAAAGAATAATTAATCATAATTTAACAAAATTCATATTATCAATCATATAATTTAAGTTCGTCCAAATGTTTTCACTGAAACACCTAGTTCTTGTTCCTCTTTTGCTATCATCAGCATTAGCTCTTACGTCTAATCAATGTGTTCCCTCAGTTCCATCCGAATCTGACTGTGGAAACATTTGCTCCCAGCTAGCAAACCAATATAATAATATTCAAACAGACAAATGTGGACTGCTGGGCTTCCTATCAACACCTACTTCTTACTGCTTTTTGTGTGCAACAAATTATCCCTCATCAAGCACAGTTCAATCCGCTTATAATAGCTTGCTTAATTCGTTATCAGGATGTTCAGATCTTCCAAATCCTGTTCTTTGTACAGGATCTGAGTCATCGCCTGCAGCAACATCCCCAGAAGCTCCCACTTTTTGGACCTATCTAAACACATGCAGTAGTGTTATAGCTTCTTATACCACATGTTATAATGATTGCTTCAATGCTGCTGTTGGTATCTATCAGCAAGGATGTGGGACCATTTCTCAAGATTCTAATCCATTAAAATGCACTTTGGCAAACTGTATCTTTTGTGATAATCAGAACTTTTTCATGTACGGCTTGCTTTTCAAGTTAGAATATTTGGTAAACTGTCCTGTGGTAGAAGCTGTTTCGTCTTCAGAGGAATCTTCTTCTATTGAATCATCATCAATCGAATCATCATCGGCTGAGTCTTCTTCAGCAGAATCTTCTTCCGTTGAATCATCTTCTGAAGAATCGTCCTCAGCAGAATCGTCTTCAGCCGAATCGTCTTCAGCAGAATCGTCTTCAGCCGAATCGTCTTCAGCAGAATCGTCTTCAGCAGAATCTTCTTCAGTGGAATCTTCTTCCGTTGAATCATCTTCTGAAGAATCGTCTTCAGCAGAATCGTCTTCAGCAGAATCATCTTCAGCAGAATCATCTTCAGTGGAATCGTCTTCATTTGAATCGTCTTCATTTGAATCGTCTTCATTTGAATCGTCTTCATTTGAATCTTCTTCATTTGAATCTTCTTCAGTTGAATCTTCCTCAGTTGAATCATCTTCAGTGGAATCATCTTCTGAAGAATCATCTTCATTTGAATCGTCTTCATTTGAATCGTCTTCATTTGAATCGTCTTCATTTGAATCTTCTTCATTTGAATCTTCTTCAGTTGAATCGTCTTCAGCAGGATCGTCTTCAGCAGAATCTTCTTCCATTGAATCATCATCAATCGAATCATCATCGGCTGAGTCTTCTTCAGCAGAATCTTCTTCCGTTGAATCATCTTCTGAAGAATCGTCCTCAGCAGAATCGTCTTCAGCCGAATCGTCTTCAGCAGAATCTTCTTCAGTTGAATCTTCCTCTGTTGAATCATCTTCTGTTGAATCTTCTTCCGTTGAATCATCTTCTGTTGAATCTTCTTCCGTTGAATCATCTTCTGAAGAATCATCTTCAGCAGAATCATCTTCAGTGGAATCGTCTTCATTTGAATCGTCTTCATTTGAATCGTCTTCATTTGAATCGTCTTCATTTGAATCGTCTTCATTTGAATCTTCTTCATTTGAATCTTCTTCAGTTGAATCTTCCTCAGTTGAATCATCTTCAGTGGAATCATCTTCTGAAGAATCATCTTCATTTGAATCGTCTTCATTTGAATCGTCTTCATTTGAATCATCATCATTTGAATCTTCTTCATTTGAATCTTCTTCATTTGAATCTTCCTCAGTTGAATCTTCCTCAGTTGAATCATCTTCAGTTGAATCATCTTCAGTGGAATCATCTTCTGAAGAATCATCTTCATTTGAATCGTCTTCATTTGAATCGTCTTCATTTGAATCTTCTTCATTTGAATCTTCTTCAGTTGAATCGTCTTCAGCAGGATCGTCTTCAGCAGAATCTTCTTCCATTGAATCATCATCAATCGAATCATCATCGGCTGAGTCTTCTTCAGCAGAATCTTCTTCCGTTGAATCATCTTCTGAAGAATCGTCCTCAGCAGAATCGTCTTCAGCCGAATCGTCTTCAGCAGAATCTTCTTCAGTTGAATCTTCCTCTGTTGAATCTTCTTCAGTTGAATCTTCCTCTGTTGAATCATCTTCTGTTGAATCTTCTTCCGTTGAATCATCTTCTGTTGAATCTTCTTCCGTTGAATCATCTTCTGAAGAATCATCTTCAGCAGAATCATCTTCAGTGGAATCGTCTTCATTTGAATCGTCTTCATTTGAATCGTCTTCATTTGAATCGTCTTCATTTGAATCATCATCATTTGAATCTTCTTCATTTGAATCTTCTTCATTTGAATCTTCCTCAGTTGAATCTTCCTCAGTTGAATCATCTTCAGTTGAGTCATCTTCAGTGGAATCATCTTCTGAAGAATCATCTTCATTTGAATCGTCTTCATTTGAATCGTCTTCATTTGAATCTTCTTCATTTGAATCTTCTTCAGTTGAATCGTCTTCAGTGGAATCGTCTTCAGCCGAATCGTCTTCAGTGGAATCGTCTTCAGCAGAATCATCTTCTGTTGAATCATCTTCTGTGGAATCATCTTCTGTTGAATCATCTTCTGTTGAATCATCTTCATTTGAATCGTCTTCTGTTGAATCTTCTTCAGTTCAATCTTCCTCAGTTCAATCTTCGTCTGTCGTCTCCTCGTCGGCGGAATCCTCATCTGTTGAATTATCTTCCTCTATAGAATCATTTACGTCAACTAGTATTTCCTTGAGTTCTTTAGTTATGGAAGTGTCGGAGTCTATCTCCGTTGAACCCTTTTCAGAAACTGAATCTACCACAGTTACAACTACAGAATCAATTTGCCATGTTTGCATTACTAAAACTATAACAACAACTACTGTGTCTACTATCACCACCATTTCTGGAACTGAAACTGTTATTGTCACTGAGCCATGTGAAACTACTTATACTGTAATTGTGTCACCAATTCCAACCGGTGGCTCCACTACCATAACAGTTTCTCAATCTAAAACTTTGACAGCCACATTCACATCCCCGACTACAGTTACCGAGAATTGCAGTGGATGTGTTACTACCACATATACATCAACAGGGTTTACAACAATTACCAAAACATCAGGAGTTTCTACAGTAACAGTTACTGAACCTTGTGAAACTACGGTTACAGCCGTTATATCGCCATTGCCATCTGGTGGGTCGACAATTATTCCTGCTTCTACTCCTTTATCTACCACAGTCATTACTTCTGTGGGTTTTACAACAATTACTACAGTCTCTGCAGGTTCTTCAGTTACTATTACCGAACCTTGTGATACAACCTACACAGCAGTTGTTTCTCCACTTCCATCAGGCGGTGTCACTACTATTCCTATTTCTCTTATTTCCACCACCACTCATGTTACTTCTACTGGTTATACCACAATCACTTCTGTTTCTTCAGGAAACACAATTACAGTTACCCAATCATTGGAAACAACTTATACAGCAGTCATTACTACAATATCACCTATTCCTTTAACTTCGTCTGGTTCTACAAACCATGCCACTACAATTTTTGTGTGTGACGAATGTTCGACAGCTTTAGTCACTACAGAATCTGTTACCACAGCTATTTTGACATCTGGAAGTGAAACATCTACAATCACTCAAACAAACGAAGTGGTGAATACTGTTATTGTTTCTCCTGTCACATCGACAATCAGCACCTTTACATATTCTGAAATTTCTAGTGAATCTTGCAACGAGTGTTCTACATATGTTGTTGCTTCGCTAACTACGGTAGGCTCAGTAGTTACCTCTCAGGGTATCACAACGACTTCATATTTGCCTTCAGTTGTCCAGAACACTTTTATAGAGTCGCCTGTTGTTTCGACAGGTTCCGTGTATATCACTTTTGCGGGTCCAACAAGTACACAATACTCTGAACAATCGTCAATATTGAGTAGCACTGGGTCCATTAGTGCTATTTCAAATGGTGTATCTGTTGGGGTGACTGGATCTAGTTCTTCAATTTTTTCAGGTTCGGGTACAAAATCGTCATCTTCAGAAACACATGTTTTACCTCAGATTAGTTCAACAACCGAAACTACATTGGCACAAGTTAATGAGGCTAGTCACTTGAATTTCACAGTTTTTGGTAGTGTTTTTGCAATTTTTGTTTCATTTTTTATTTTGGTATAGTTTTCTTTCATGATTCTTTTGTTCTAATATATTATTTTTATTGTGTAATCTGATTTATAAATTTTTTTTGTAAAATTTATCTCATAATGCTGCTAATTAGTCATTTATCAAAATTTAACCAGCAGTTGTTTTATAATAATCATAAATGGTATTAAGCAGCCAAAAAATAATTTTTTCTAAAAATAGCAGATCTACCGTTTTTTTTTTTTTGGAAGTGTATATTCATATATTAATAAAAAAAACTTTCTCAGAGTTAAGATCTAAATTATGATGTGTATTCTTATTATTTTGAAATTAAGAAATCATTAATAGAGTGTTGCAAAGCTCGTTCTCAAATATATTTTGTGAATTATTGAATATAATTCCCTACCTCCATTAATATAAACCTCACAATCATCTTATATATGAGATATAGCATATTTAACTTACTAAAAAATTACCAATTGGCCAACACCATGTTGTTACTTTATTTATTAAAGTCTCTGAGAATTTTACAATGTTTGAATTATTACTCAATCTTGTCCAGGACATACCATACTCACCAAATCATCAGGATATTCAACAATAATTGTAATAATTATGCAGTATCTATTTAACCCCACAGTTACGGTAGTGTTATCCCTCTTACCTTCTGGTTTGTAAATAACAATTATTGAATTGATGTCTCAATTTGTGTACCACGCCAAAGAACTCATCTGGATTAATTCCTTCTGCATCTTGTTACATTCTAGTAATAGTTAAGAACCCTATGAAACTAGTGTTGCAGCAGTGCTATGTTCATGTGTATCTGGTGTTATGATTAAAATTCAATATTGTCTTAATTTCTATTAACACCTGTAATTATTTCTACCTGATAAAGCAATCGAAAGAGTTTTTGGTAGAAAAGCTGTCATTGTTACAGAACATAAGAGAATTAATTTTATTTTCATAAAAAAGCTGCACACATTTTTTGCTAAGCTTAGCAACACTTAAGTGTTGCCTCGACCCCCCACTAAAAGGGACATGATTAGGTAAGTAGCCGCACTAGAGTACATGAAAATAGGAGAGTCATATAACACCTAGATAGCAACAAATCCACATTGAAGGGGGAGCTAGCTACTTTAGGTCATTCATGATAAACAGGTTTGTGTATTATAAAAATAAAATAATTATTTTATTTTTTTTTTTTTAATCCTCGGGGGACATTTAAACAAACTTTGATAATTTAATAAAAAAATTTTTTTCATCATATTCTGCTATCAGAGGTGGAAATATCCCAGAAATTTATTATAATTTGTTGATAGATTTAGAGTGCAGGGATAAATGTATATTATAGTTACAGTAATAGATGGAGTTTATAGCGGAGGCGGACTAAGGATAGAATAGGATTATAGATAGAGAAACACTGTAGAGACTGAGGAAGAGTATGACGAAGTCCAATGTGGCTCGTCAATGTCACTATGCCAAGGTTTTAGGTCTTAACTCAAGCTTACAGCACCAGTGATCATCTATACAACCAAATAGGAATATATGTGTGTGCGTTATTGCATAGCTAGTAAAAAGGGAGAGTTAACAGCAGGTAAGAAATAACACGTACTTCTTTACCCCAGACAGAGCTTCAATGTTTGCTAGGCGTTTGCCAGAAACCTAACCACATCGTGCACTATGTGGTTAGGGTTCTGGTCCGGGACGGGCCAATTGAGCTCCGCTGTCTATGCGCTGTGTTCTTTGGCTACAGGCAATAGTACACCTATAGCATCAAATTATAGTAGGAACTTCCGTCGAGGCACGCAACTTCTCAACATATTTCATTTAATAGTACTATAAGTACAATAACAAGGACATTTGAGCCACATGGAATTTGGAGTTATAGGAGTTCCTGCCAAAATAAACAAAAATATCAGCTCGTACCAAAGCAACGTTGCGTAACGGGATTCAATTTTTGCTTGTGCAGTACAAAGACTAATTTAGAACATGTAAATGAATAAACTTGTAACCTTACTATTGCAAAATTGTATAGCTAATTAGCTATACAATTATATTTATAAATATATTTTAGACCATCCTATTATATGTTAAGCTAGAAGAAATTATGAATAAATATATATATACAATGAAATATATATTGTATTTTATATTTAAATAGTGTTTTCAAATAAAATTATGTCTTTTTGTACCAAAAAAAAAAAAAAACCAATCCTATCTATAAATTATCTTGAATTCTTTTTCAGCTCGTTTTAATACTTCAAAATTTAACCCTGAATTTTCTCTAAAATTTTACTAAAGTTGAAACAAAATTTCATTGAACTCCACATAAATGTTTTCATTGAAACACCTAGTTCTTGTTCCTCTTTTGCTATCATCAACATTAGCTCTTACGTCTAATCAATGTGTTCCCTCAGTTCCATCCGAATCTAACTGTGGAAACATTTGCTCCCAGCTAGCAAACCAATATAATAATATTCAAACAAACAAATGTGGACTGTTAAGTTTCTTATCAACACCTACTTCTTACTGCTTTTTGTGTGCAACAAATTATCCCTCATCAAGCACAGTTCAATCCGCTTATAATAGCTTGCTTAATTCGTTATCAGGATGTTCAGATCTTCCAAATCCTGTTCTTTGTACAGGATCTGAGTCATCGCCTGCAGAAACATCGCCAGAAGTTCCCAATATTTGGACCTATATAAACACATGCGGTACTCTTATAGCTTCTTTTACCACATGTTATAATGATTGCTTCAATGCTGCTGTTGGTATCTATCAGCAAGGATGTGGGACCATTTCTCAAGATTCTAATCCATTACAATGCACGTTGGCAAACTGTATCTATTGTGATAATCAGAACTTGTTCATGTACGGCTTGCTTTTCAAATTAAAATATTTGGTAAACTGTCCTGTGGTAGAAGCTGTTTCGTCTTCAGAAGAATCTTCTTCTATTGAATCATCATCGGATGAGTCTTCTTCTATTGAATCATCTTCTGTTGAATCGTCATCTATTGAATCGTCATCTATTGAATCATCATCTATTGAATCATCATCTATTGAATCATCTTCTGTTGAATCTTCATCTGTTGAATCATCATCTGTTGAATCGTCTTCTATTGAATCATCATCTGTTGAATCGTCTTCTATTGAATCATCATCTGTTGAATCATCTTCTGTTGAATCTTCATCTGTTGAATCATCATCTATTGAATCATCATCTATTGAATCATCATCTATTGAATCTTCATCTATTGAATCATCATCTATTGAATCATCTTCTGTTGAATCTTCATCTGTTGAATCTTCATCTGTTGAATCTTCATCTGTTGAATCGTCTTCTATTGAATCTTCATCTATTGAATCATCATCTATTGAATCATCTTCTGTTGAATCTTCATCTGTTGAATCATCATCTATTGAATCATCTTCTGTTGAATCTTCATCTGTTGAATCATCATCTGTTGAATCGTCTTCTATTGAATCTTCATCTGTTGAATCATCATCTATTGAATCATCTTCTGTTGAATCTTCATCTGTTGAATCATCATCTGTTGAATCGTCTTCTATTGAATCATCATCTGTTGAATCATCTTCTGTTGAATCTTCATCTGTTGAATCATCATCTGTTGAATCGTCTTCTATTGAATCATCATCTATTGAATCATCATCTATTGAATCATCATCTATTGAATCATCATCTGTTGAATCTTCATCTGTTGAATCATCATCTGTTGAATCGTCTTCTATTGAATCTTCATCTGTTGAATCATCATCTGTTGAATCATCATCTATTGAATCATCTTCTGTTGAATCTTCATCTGTTGAATCATCATCTGTTGAATCGTCTTCTATTGAATCATCATCTATTGAATCATCAACTATTGAATCGTCATCTGTTGAATCTTCATCTGTTGAATCTTCATCTGTTGAATCATCATCTGTTGAATCGTCTTCTATTGAATCTTCATCTGTTGAATCATCATCTGTTGAATCATCATCTATTGAATCATCTTCTGTTGAATCTTCATCTGTTGAATCATCATCTGTTGAATCGTCTTCTATTGAATCATCATCTATTGAATCATCAATTATTGAATCGTCATCTGTTGAATCTTCATCTGTTGAATCATCATCTGTTGAATCTTCATCTGTTGAATCATCTTCTATTGAATCTTCATCTGTTGAATCATCTTCTATTGAATCTTCATCTGTTGAATCATCAACTATTGAATCATCATCTGTGGAATCATCAACTATTGAATCATCGATTGTGGAATCTTCATCTGTTGAGTCGTCATCTGTTGAATCTTCAACTGTTGAATCGTCTTCTATTGAATCTTTATCTATTGAATCATCATCTATTGAATCATCTTCTGTTGAATCATCATCTATTGAATCATCATCTATTGAATCATCATCTATTGAATCATCATCTGTTGAATCTTCATCTGTTGAATCATCATCTGTTGAATCGTCTTCTATTGAATCTTCATCTGTTGAATCATCTTCTGTTGAATCATCATCTATTGAATCATCATCTGTTGAGTCGTCATCTGTTGAGTCGTCATCTGTTGAGTCTTCAAATGTGGAATCTTCCTCATTTCAATCATCATCCCTGGAATCGTCATCTATTGAATCATCTTCTGTTGAATCTTCCTCATTTGAATCATCATCCCTGGAATCGTCATCTATTGAATCATCTTCTGTTGAATCTTCGTCTATTGAATCTTCTTCTACTGAATCTTCATTTACTGATTCATCTTCATCCGAGATTTCGTCTTCTTTATATTCATTTATTGAATTTTCTTTTACCGAACATTCTTTACCCGAATCTTCCATTGTCTACTCTTTAAATGAATCCATTTCGTACTCTGAATCATTATTTTCAGAATCAACTTTCTTTTCATCCAAATTTTTTTCAATTAACCCAACCTCAGTTAGCGAATTTATACCAACTGAATTTTCGTCTTCAGAGGTACTTTTCAGTGATTCGTCATCAATCGAAGAATCTTCATCACTTTTTGTTACTTCTGTTGAATCATCGCTTATAGAATCTTCACTTTCCAAGTCTTCTTTTCTTGAATCATTATTTGATGAGTCTTCATCTGTTTTACAATCATCATTTGTTGAGTCCTCTACTACTGAATTTTTATCATTAGCGCCTTCATTGACAGAATCATCATCTACTGAAAATTTAATTCCAGAGACTTCTCATTTTGAGTCATATTCTACTGAAACAACCCATCTAAATAGCTACTTTTCTGGCGAGGTGTCTTCCCATATATCTCACTCTACATTTTCTGAATTAAACTCAGAAACAGAGTTTACTAAAACTACCTCTACCAAATCTACTTGTCATGGTTGCGTTACTAAAACTGTCACAACAACAACACTTTCTACTATCACCACAGTTTCAGGAACTGAAACTGTTATTGTCACTGAGCCATGTGAAACTACTTATACTGTAATTGTGTCACCAATTCCAACTGGTGGCTCCACCACTATAACAGTTTCTCTTTCCAAAACTTTGACAGTAACATCCCCAACTACAGTTACCGAGCATTGCAGTGGATGTGTTACTACCACATATACATCGACAGGGTTTACAACTGTTACCCAAATTTCAGGGACTTCTACAGTAACATTTACGGAACCTTGTGAAACAACAGTTACAGCCGTTATATCGCCATTGCCATTAAGTGGGTCAACAACAATTATTCAGTCAAATTCGCCATCTATCTATACTACTACGTTCACTTCGTCAATGTTTACGACATATACTACCATTTTTTCAGGGTCAACTGTTGCTATTACTGAACCTTATGAAACAACGGTTACAGCTGTTATATCTTCATTTCCTTCTGGTGAATCAACAAAAATTATTGCATCAGAGTCACAATCTATTTATACCACTACATTTACCTCATCAGGATTCACCACCTATACTACAGTTTCTGCAGGGTCAACAGTCACTAATACTGAACCATGTGAAACCGTGGTTACTGAAATTATATCGCCATTGTCTCTTGGTGGGTCAACAACTATTCCTGTTTCTATTATTTTATCAACCACAATTATTACTTCTACTGGATATTCAACAATTACTACTGTCTCTGCAGGTTCTTCAGTTACTATTACTGAGCCTTGTGAAATCACTTATACAGCGGTTGTTTCTTCACTTCCATCAAGCGGTGTCACTACTATTCCTATTTCTCTTATTTCCACCACCACTCATGTTACTTCTACTGGTTATACCACAATCACTTCTGTTTCTTCAGGAAACACAATTACAGTTACCCAATCATTGGAAACAACTTATACAGCAGTCATTACTACAATATCACCTATTCCTTTAACTTCGTCTGGTTCTACAAACCATGCCACTACAATTTTTGTGTGTGACGAATGTTCGACAGCTTTAGTCACTACAGAATCTGTTACCACAGCTATTTTGACATCTGGAAGTGAAACATCTACAATCACTCAAACAAACGAAGTGGTGAATACTGTTATTGTTTCTCCTGTCACATCGACAATCAGCACCTTTACATATTCTGAAATTTCTAGTGAATCTTGCAACGAGTGTTCTACATATGTTGTTGCTTCGCTAACTACTGTAGGCTCAGTAGTTACCTCTCAGGGTATCACAACGACTTCATATTTGCCTTCAGTTGTCCAGAACACTTTTATAGAGTCGCCTGTTGTTTCGACAGGTTCCGTGTATATCACTTTTGCGGGTCCAACAAGTACACAATACTCTGAACAATCGTCAATATTGAGTAGCACTGGGTCCATTAGTGCTATTTCAAATGGTGTATCTGTTGGGGTGACTGGATCTAGTTCTTCAATTTTTTCAGGTTCGGGTACAAAATCGTCATCTTCAGAAACACATGTTTTACCTCAGATTAGTTCAACAACCGAAACTACATTGACACAAGTTAATGAGGCCAGTCATCTGAATTTCACAGTTTTTGGTAGTGTTTTTGCAATTTTTGTTTCATTTTTTATTTTGGTATAGTTTTCTTACATAAGTATTTTGTTCTAATTCATTCTTTTGTGTAATATGATAAATTTCAAATTAAATTTGTCCTAAAATGTAGTTAACTGGCATTTCATCAGCGTTTTCTTAGCAGCAATGGTTTTTTAGTAAAATGCAATAAACATTTACAAATTAAGAATTAATTTTAACTAAAATTTTGACGGGATGTATTTTTCCTTCATTGTTTGATTTAATAGATGGTATTAATTTCATATTTTTTTCAATGACATGATTTTCTTTTTTATTTTCACAACCTACCTCCCTTGTGTCTCGAGTGCTTGGAGGTAAATAAAATTTAAAATTCGATTTCTTCAATCCTGCTTTACCTAGATGTCTTATTTTCGGCTATCTTAGAATTTGCCTAGTTCCAAAATGACAGAAGAATTCAAGTTAATGAATATATGCAATCAAATGATAGTTATTATATTTACAGATAGTTATCAGTATAATTGATCCTATATAGGATAGCATATATACATTTTTTTTCCTTTAAATAGAAATAGATATATTTCCATTAATATATTGCGGAAACTCGACATATTGTCAATAAACCAATGCGCTCAAATTTTAGTTTACATTGTACATATAATAATTTTTTTTATGAATCCAAAAGTTGTAGATAAAAACATATACAAATAAAAAATAGCAAAGACAGACCTCAATCAAAAAGGTTGTAAGGAAATGAGCTAAATGAATAGACTAACGGAAAAGGTTAAAGGTCAAGTATGGCCCCTCAATGTAAGTAGCTATGAATTAAAACCGAATCTTGTAAAACTATCCAGAATGGGTTTATAAGAACGAAGAGCAAATAAATAAATCAAAATCTGGACATACTATTTAAGGAGATCAATAACGATCAATGACAATTAAAGATAAATAGAAATGTAGATAGAAAAATACAGGTAGCTACCTGAATAAAATTTTAATCAATACTCTATAGAGTATTGAATAAAAAATTTTATTTTTAATAAACAAACTTTCACTGTTTGCTAGGAGTATTCCGGTGCCCTAATTGCACACTGGACTGTGTTTTTAAACTATATAAATCACTATTAAAAGTAGCACTAAAACATTAATGGTAGTGGTACCTCTGTTTTATTTAACTGGGCAATATGTCACACTTGTAATATCAGGTTATATGTACTTTTGTTAGCAAAAGCTACTTAGTAAAAAAAAAATCAAGTATGATCTACATTTAACTCTTAACCTAGTATAGTAGACCGTGCATCAATCTCTCCTCCAATTTTTGAAGTACTTTTAAAAGATTAACCAAAGATTATATGTCCAATTAGATTTATGGATCGCATAGAATGCCCTAAACATTGCACACTGTTTGTTAGCTACCCTAGTGAACTATTCTATTCTATTTTTTTTTTTAAAAATATAAATAAACGGCCTTTGATAGTTAAACTCTATTCAAGTATATTTATCATTACTTCCAAAACAATGTTGTATTCCAAATTGAAACGTATCTAAATTAAAAAAAAAAATAGATAGACAATATCCCTAAATACCAATTTAATATTTTGACGGAGAGCACAATGATACCTATATATGATTTCAATTTTGAAATTGTTTTCAATATTTTTTGCGGATATTGAGGTATCCCTTGCAAAATTAATTTTCAATATTTGATTATTTCTTAGTATTACTTGATTTATAAATCAAAACAAAAGTTTTAAAAAGCCAATATAATTTTTATGAAAAACCAATAGAAATGATTGCCGACTTGGAAAAGATTCTGCATTTGTGTGCATGATTAATCAACACACATACATAACAGAACAAAGACTCAACTCAATAGGATAGTGTTATATTTTTTTTTAATTTCCATCATATGATTATTGCATTTTTCAATATTTTTTTTGTTTCGTAATCACTTTTCTTTTTACAATATATGATAAACTTGGATTTTTAATATTTTGTTCAGAATCGTATATATATAATCATACTCCATATATGGACTATGATTGTTTGCAAAGATAATAACTGTTTTAGGAAAATAAATGAAATTGAATTCACTTCCTTTTCCTAGGAATAGAAATATAATCTATTAAAATAATGTTGTAAACGTTAAAATTAAAATTCATTTTTTCAGAAAAAAACATCTTATCTCTTTATGATCATCATTAACATCTAACCCTATTTTTATGTTTTTTATTTCTTTGAAGTTTAAACCAAAAACTTTACTAATTAGTAAAGTTTTAACAAAGAAAAATCAACTTAAATAGAGATCTTCTAATGATAACAGATCTGTTAACAACGTTTTTTATGTCTCTATCGGATTTAACCATAAAAGTTTATTGCTAACTTAGTTTGTGTGTAAAGAATCTTGTTAGGACTTCAACGACTGTGGAATGAATTCAATCAGTCTTATCAAATTTTGATTGTTAAAACATTTTTCACTCAGCTGTATTACTAGTTTTTTATACTTTTAACCTTCAAAGTGAAACTTTGTATATTTAATTTCTACATCCATTTTTTATTACTTTGCCAATTGTACTCTAACAAAAGAAATCCACATTAATCATTTCACAAACTGTCAATAAGAATGTCCTCTTGATTTTCAACACTTTAATAAACAAAACACAAGTAGTTAACAAGCGTTTGCACTATAACTTTTAATAAATAAATACCAAATGCATTACTCGTACTTTTCAATCAATTATTAAAAATACTACAACACTTTATTTACATGTGATTCTTTGTTGAATATTTAAGCCAGTTAGCTTTTTGATATGCCTACTGATCCAAAAGATTCAGGTGTTTTAATTGAAAGCACGTATATCCCAAAAAAAATAATTATTTCAATCAATAATAAAAATAGAATAAGACCATCAGAAGCAGCCATTTTTTTCAACTCTATGGATTGTTTTTTTTTAAAATTTAATTATGAGAGTCATTGATTCTAGGGATTTTTTTAGCCACATTGAGCTTTGAAAAGAGACAGTTGTAACAAAGACTTTATCATCTATAATGATTACATTTTATCTATTTTTCAAAAAAAAAAAAAATACGAAGTTGAATTAAAATTTTCAAAAAAAAAATCAAGCTTGAAATGATGAAAATTACTGCTTTATATACTTGAACTAAGTTCCCTTGTATTTGAGTCAGTTTTGGTAGTTCTTTCTCATAAAAAATGAACGTGAACTTAATTATGAGTTTCATAAAACCATTACTTCTACAATAAATACAAATTAGTAGCATGTAGTATTGTATCTATTTAATATATAATGATCATTATTCTCATGAGAATATATATTTTTTTAAAATAAGAAACATCATAATCAATTCCTTCAAATAATGCATCACAACGTCAAGAAAATTATGGGAAGGTAGAGCAGTACATGAACAAAGGAGTGGACCAAACTCAAGGGAAAAAAAAGGTGGTGAGCTTCTTTTATATACAGCAATTGCATTAAAAGCCAACTTTCTCTGTTATTGGTATCACATTTAGGGGTTTCCCTTCTGATAAAGTTTAGCATGTTACCATATATATCCATATTTTATCATTATAATTAATTAAATGCATTCAATTTTTGCAATAAAATTAGGAAATCATTGTAGCATCAATATTAATTAATAATAAGATTCTTATACTTAAATCAACTATTTGTTTGTGATATAATCAAAAATTAGAGCTTTATAAGAATAAATAATTCCCACATTTTGATTATTTTTATTTGATATAAGATTTATTTTCGAAACAATAAAGAAAATAAAAAACAGTGTAATATTTAATTTCGTTTTTAAAATTTTAACCAAGTTTATATTATCAATCATTAAATTCAAAGTTTCATAAATGTTTTTACAGAAACAGCTTGTTCTTATTCCTTTGTTGATATCATCGGTATTAGCTCTGTCATCTAATGAATGTATTCCCTCAGTTCCAACTCAGGTAGACTGCGTGAACCTTTGCTTAGAGCTAGCAAACCAATATTTTAATACTCAGGTAGACAGATGTGGACTGTTAGAATTATTATCGACACCTACTTCGTATTGCTTTTTGTGTGCATCAAGCTACCCCTCAGTAGGAGATATTCAATTTTATTTGGGAATCATGCTTAATTTATTTACAGAATGTTCAGATCTTCCAAATCCTGTTCTTTGTACAGGGTCAGAGTCTCCACCTCCAGATACATTACCCGAACCACCAAATTATTATGATTATTTAAACACATGTGATGTCTTCATTTCTTCTCCGGATGCATGTTATAGTGACTGCTTCAGTGCAGCAGCTGGCATATACCAACAAGGATGTGGGACAATTTCTCAAATATCTAATCCATTATCATGCACATTTGCATCCTGCTTACTTTGTGATATGAATAACGATTATCTTTACGGACTAGTTTTCCAGCTTCAATACTTAGTAAATTGTCCCGTGGAGGAGGACTCTTCTTCTTCTTCAGTTGAATCTTCTTCTGCCGAATCGTCATCTATTGAATCATCATCTGTTGAATCTTCATCCATTGAATCATCAACTATTGAATCATCAACTATTGAATCATCGACTGTGGAATCATCATCAGATGACTCTTCTTCTATTGAATCATCTTCTGTGGAATCATCATCTATTGAATCTTCATCTGTTGAATCTTCATCCGTTGAATCATCAACTATTGAATCGTCATCTGTTGAATCTTCATCTGTTGAATCGTCATCTATTGAATCGTCATCTGTTGAATCTTCTTCATTTGAATCGTCAACTTTGGAATCATCTTCTCTTGAATCTTCATCTCTTGAATCTTCATCTTTTGAATCGTCATCTATTGAATCGTCATCTATTGAATCTTCATCTGTTGACTCTTCTTCTACTGAATCATCTTCTGTGGAATCATCATCTATTGAATCATCATCTGTTGAATCTTCATCCGTTGAATCATCAACTATTGAATCTTCATCTGTTGAATCTTCATCTGTTGAATCGTCATCTATTGAATCTTCATCTGTTGAATCTTCATCTTTTGAATCGTCATCTATTGAATCGTCATCGGATGAGTCTTCTTCTATTGAATCATCTTCTGTTGAATCGTCATCTATTGAATCATCTTCTGTTGAATCTTCATCTGTTGAATCGTCTTCTATTGAATCATCATCTATTGAATCATCATCTATTGAATCTTCATCTGTTGAATCTTCATCTGTTGAATCGTCATCTATTGAATCGTCATCTGTTGAATCTTCTTCATTTGAATCGTCAACTTTGGAATCATCTTCTCTTGAATCTTCATCTTTTGAATCGTCATCTATTGAATCATCATCTATTGAATCATCATCTATTGAATCATCTTCTATTGAATCATCTTCTATTGAATCATCTTCTATTGAATCGTCATCTATTGAATCGTCATCTATTGAATCGTCATCTGTTGAATCTTCATCTGTTGAATCGTCATCTATTGAATCGTCATCTGTTGAATCTTCTTCATTTGAATCGTCAACTTTGGAATCATCTTCTCTTGAATCTTCATCTGTTGAATCTTCATCTTCTGAATCGTCATCTATTGAATCTTCATCTGTTGAATCTTCATCTTTTGAATCGTCATCTATTGAATCGTCATCTATTGAATCTTCATCTGTTGACTCTTCTTCTACTGAATCATCTTCTGTGGAATCATCATCTATTGAATCATCATCTGTTGAATCTTCATCCGTTGAATCATCAACTATTGAATCTTCATCTGTTGAATCTTCATCTGTTGAATCTTCATCGGTTGAATCTTCATCTGTTGAATCTTCATCTGTTGAATCGTCATCCGTTGAATCTTCTTCATTTCAATCTTCATCTGTGGAATCCTCTTTTTTTGAATCGTCATCTATTGAATCTTCATCTTTTGAATCTTCATCTTTTGAATCTTCATCTGTTGAATCTTCATCTTTTGAATCTTCATCTTTTGAATCTTCATCTTTTGAATCTTCATCTTTTGAATCTTCATCTTTTGAATCTTCATCTTTTGAATCTTCATCTTTTGAATCTTCATCTTTTGAATCTTCATCTTTTGAATCTTCATCTTTTGAATCTTCATCTCTTGAATCTTCATCTCTTGAATCGTCATCTGCTGAATCGTCATCTCTTGAATCTTCAATTGTGGAATCTTCCTCTCTTGAATCGTCAACTTTGGAATCTTCACCTATTGAATCGTCAATTTTTGAATCGTTATCGGTGGAATTGTCATCTCTTGACCCTTCTTATATTGAATTTTCATCTACTGAATCGTCATTTACTTCGTCGTCGTCTGGTGAATCTCATTCTCTTGAATCTTCTTCATTTAACCCATTTTTCGCTGAATCTTTATCTTTAGAGTCTTCAGAGCTGCTTGTTATGACGAGTTCATCGTCAATTGAAGAATCCTCATCACTGATTGTTTCTTTTGTGGAATCTTCGTTTACTGAATCTTCATTTTTAAAGCCTATTTTATCTGAATCATCTTTTGCTGAGTCTTTATCTATGTTAAAGTCATCATTTGCTGAGTCTTTATCTATGTTAAAGTCATCATTTGCTGAGTCCTCTACTGTTGAACCATTATCAATAGAGTCTCCATTTACAGAACCATTAACTTCTAAAGAATTATTTTTTGAATCTTCATCTGCTGAGAAATTATATACGGAAAATATCTCTTCTATTAAACCATCTTTTGCTGAAATTTCTTTGTTTTCTGAATCATTATCCACTCAACACTCAGTTCCCATAACATCATATTTTGAGTCATCTGCTATTGAAACTTCCTTTTTAAATATTCACTTATCCAGCGAGGTGTCATCGCATATACCACAACCTACATTTCCTGAATCAAACTCAGAAACTGGGTCAACTACAGCTACTACTACAGAATCTATTTGTCATGGTTGCGTTACTAAAACTATTACAACAACAACATTTTCTACCATCACTACCGCTTCAGGGACTGCAACTGTTACTGTCACTGAACCATGTGAAACTACATATACTGTCATTATTTCTCCAATTCCAACAGGAGGTTCAACTACAATAACAATTTCTAAATCTGAAACTTTGAAAGTTACTGCTTCATTACCGACCACAGTCACTGAGCATTGTAGTGCTTGTATCACCACCACCTTTACATCTAGCGGATTTACCACTATCACAAAGATATCAGGATTTTCTACCATCACTGTTACTGAGCCATGTGAAACCACTATTACTGCAGTTATATCACCATTGCCTTCAGGTGGGTCCACAACTATCACTGAATCAGATTCCAAATCAGTTTATACCACTATATTAACTTCATCTGGATCAACAACAATCACCACAATTTCTAAAGGTAGATCAGTGACAGTTACAGAGCCTTGTGAAACAACCTATACCGCTGTTATTTCTCCTCTATTATCAGGGGGTATCACCACTATCCCAGTTACTTTTCCTTTGTTTACTTTTGTTATCATATCAACCGGATTAACGACAATTACTAGTGTTTCTGCGGGAACCACAGTTACTTTTACTAGCCCCTTTGAGACAATTTACACTACCGTTATGACATCATCTCTTCCCCCAGAAGGTGCAACTACAATTCCATTCTCTCAAGTTCCAATTACGGTTATCACCTCTTCTGGATTAACAACAATTACTAGTGTTTCTGCGGGTAACACAATCACATTGACTGAGCCATTTGAAACAACTTATACAGCTTTTATTTCTTCACTAACATCTGGTGGTATAACAACGATTCCAGTCAATCTTTTTCTACCTAATACGATTATTACTTCTAGTGGATATACAACAATTACTACTGTTTCTGCAGGTAATACAATTACACTTACCGAACCTTCCGAAACAACTTACAATGCAGTTATATATTCACCTCAGTCTGGTGGACTTATTACAGTCCCCGTTTCTGTGAACCTACCAGTTTTCACGGCCACTAGTTATACCACAGTTATCAGTGTTTCTGAGGGAATTACTTTCACCGTTACTCAACCATTGGAAACTATTTACACTTCTGAAATTTCAGCGACTTCGACTGTTGTGGCTTCTATTGTTTCTCCAACACCAACTACTACGACGACTGTTGCATTGTGTGACAAGTGTTCCACATTTTTGGTCACTACAGAATCTACTTCTACTTTCATCTTGACTCATGGATCTGCAACTTCCACCATTTTTGAAACTACTAAACAAGTTAACACTGTAGTTGTTTCGCCAACTGTGTCAACTGTAAGTACGGTTACCAAATCATTGACATTTGGTGAATCTTGTAATGAATGTCATACTGTTGTTAAAACATCTATAGTCATTAGTGACTCCATTATTTCCTTAGAAGATACCATCATCACAACTTCTTATTTCACTTCTGTCTCCATAGTTACCTTTGTTGAGTCTCCTGTTGTTTCCATAGGTTCCGTTTATATTACTGTGGTTGGTCCATCAAGTAGTACTTTTGATCTAGAAAAGTCTTCTTCAAGTGGCAAAAATATTTTGGTATCAAATAACTCACCGATTACCAGCTCAAGCTCTCCAGATCATGTGACTGAAACACTTCCCTCTGAAACATTTGTTTTGCCACAAGCTAGCTTAACAGCTGGATCGCTGGCACAGGTCAATAGTGCTGATCACTTGGGCTTTGCAGCTGTTGGAAGTTTTGGTGCCATTTTATTTTCTCTTCTTCTGTTTATTTAGTTCTTTGTTTTTGATTAACCTTTGTTTTAATTTGTAATAATTCTCCCATTTATCCGAAAATGTTCTAATTGTAATAATTTCATCACTCCTTTACCCTCTCTATTGTGATCGTCTTTAGTAAATAACGAATTGGCTCTTTAAAATGGGCTACAAGCATAAATCAATTGATTGAAAAAAAACAGAAATGAATTAAATTTTGTACTAAAAGATTTTTAAAAGCATAAACTCTATGTTTAGTCGACCTCCTCGACAGTGGGGCCGCTACCCTCACCAGCGCTAGGTCCAGCGCTGGGTCCAGCACCGGGGAAGCCACCGGGAACACCACCAGGGCCACCGGGAGCACCACCAGCACCCTGGTAGAAGGTAGTCATGATGGGGTTAGCAACACCCTCAAGCTCCTTCTGCTTGTCAGTGAACTCCTCAGTAGTGGCAGTGTGGTTGCTGTCAAGCCACTCAATAGTCTCAGTGATCTGCTTCTCAAGCTTCTCACGGTCGCTCTCAGAAACCTTCTCCTTGAACTTCTCCTCAGAGACTGTGTTCTTAAGAGAGTAAGCATAAGACTCAAGACCGTTCTTGGCGGCAATACGACCAGCCTCCTTCTCGTCTTCATCCTTGTACTTCTCAGCCTCGGAAACCATGCGCTCAATGTCTTCCTTAGAAAGACGGCCCTTGTCGTTGGTGATGGTAATCTTGCTGCTCTTACCAGTGCCCTTCTCGACAGCAGAGACGTTCAGGATACCATTGGCATCAATGTCGAAGGTAACCTCAATCTGAGGAACACCACGAGGAGCAGGAGGAATGCCAGAAAGCTCGAACTTACCGAGAAGGTTGTTGTCCTTGGTCTGAGCACGCTCACCCTCGTACACCTGGATAAGAACACCAGGCTGGTTGTCAGCGTAGGTAGAGAAGGTCTCAGACTTCTTGGTAGGAATGGTAGAGTTACGGGGAATGAGCTTGGTCATGACACCGCCAGCAGTCTCGATACCAAGGGAAAGAGGAGCAACATCGAGAAGCAACAGATCCTGGGTCTTGGAAGAAGAAGTATCACCAGAAAGGATGGCAGCCTGGACAGCAGCACCGTAGGCAACAGCCTCATCAGGGTTGATAGCCTTGGAAGGCTCCTTGCCGTTGAAGAAGTCAGAAACAAGCTTCTGGACCTTGGGAATACGGGTAGAACCACCAACAAGGACAATGTCATGGACCTGAGACTTGTCAATCTTGGCATCACGGAGAACCTTCTCGACGGGCTCAAGGGTAGATCTGAAAAGATCACCACAGAGCTCCTCGAATCTGGCACGGGTGATGGAAGTGTAGAAATCGATACCCTCGTAGAGAGAGTCAATCTCGATAGAGGTCTGAGCAGAAGAAGAAAGAGTGCGCTTAGCACGCTCACAGGCAGTTCTCAGACGTCTGAGAGCACGCTGGTTAGAAGAAAGATCCTTCTTGTTCTTGCGCTTGAACTCAGCAATGAAGTGGTTGACCAATCTGTTGTCGAAATCCTCACCACCCAAGTGAGTGTCACCAGCAGTAGCATTGACTTCGAAAATGCCATCCTCAATGGTCAAGAGGGAGACATCGAAAGTACCACCACCAAGATCGAAAATAAGAACCTTGCGCTCCTCCTTGGCGCCCTTGTCGAGGCCGTAGGCAATAGCAGCGGCAGTAGGCTCGTTAATGATACGGAGAACGTTAAGACCAGCAATCAAACCAGCATCCTTGGTGGCTTGTCTTTGAGAGTCGTTGAAGTAAGCGGGGACAGTAATGACGGCATCAGAAACCTTGGTGCCAAGGAAACTCTCAGCAGTCTCCTTCATCTTGGTGAGGACCATAGAAGAGATTTCCTCAGGCTGGAAAACCTTAGTCTCACCCTTGAATTGGACCTCAATGGCGGGCTTGCCATTCTTGTCGATAACCTTAAAGGGGAAGTGCTTGATATCAGTCTGAACCTCGTTGTCAGTGAACTTGCGACCAATTAATCGCTTAGCGTCAAAGACTGTGTTTTCAGGGTTCATAGCAGCCTGGTTCTTGGCGGCATCACCAATCAGGCGCTCAGTGTCGGTGAAAGCGACAAACGATGGGGTAGTACGGTTACCTTGGTCGTTGGCGATAATTTCGACACGGTCGTTAGCGAAGTGGGCCACACAGGAGTATGTGGTACCAAGATCAATACCAATAGCTTTGCTCATTGTTTGTTTAATAACTTTTTATAAAAAAATAAAAAAAAAAAGGGAAAGGATTTCGTCAAAATAAAATTTGATGAATTGAGTAAGAGAAAGGAAAGAAGGAAAAAAGGTAGAAAAGTTTTTTATAAAAAAAAAATGGAGGAATTTCAATCCTTTTTATAGTTGGAGGGGGGGTTGCGAGGTTTTTGATCGACTTTTGATTTGATTGAAACACGTTTGGTCTTTTTCGAGAATTCCATGGAAGGTGCTAGGTCTTTTTGGAAAAAAAAGAATTTTCTTAAATGGTCACGTGCTTATTGTTTACTCCCATCCTAAAAAAAAAATAAAAAATAAAAATAAAATTTCCCACTCACTCACACTAACTGCCGTGCACAGCCTTAAAAACCTTTTTTTTTTTTTTTTTTTTGCCATGACGTATTTTGAAAAAAAAAAATTACATATTTTGATTTTTATTTTTATTTTTATTTTTATTTTATTTTTTATTTTTTATTTTATTTTTTATTTTATTTTTTATTTTTTATTTTTTATTTTATTTTTATCAATAAATTTTTATTAAAAAACTCAGTAAACGGTCAGAATCAAAAAAAAAAAAAAAAAAAAATCTTAGATCAAGTACTTTCTGATTCAAATCTGAAGTCTGACTTTCTGTATATATTTTAAAAAAAAAAGAAAAATTCCAATATTAGAAAATAATAAGGTCATTAGATTTAAAAATACAAAGCAATTAAAGAAAATAATAATAATAATAATAAAGTCTATGAGTCGTTTTGAGCTTGAATGGTTTCAATTGCACGATATTCCTCAGCAACAAAGTTTTCATAACTCTCAAGAGTTTGCTGAGTATAAGACTTGAAACTAATCACATCTGAAAGCATTCGCTCAGCTTCTGCTTCCATCCGTTCTCGTGTTAATGTAATTTGTCTTTTAAGGGTATCATTTTCTTGAGAAAGATCCTTGTTTTGTTTTTGTAATTGAGTTAGCCCCGTACTCATGTCACGCGTTAGCTCCTGAATCTTGAGTTCCATTCTTTCAATCTCCGTGTTAGCAGCAGTCATTTCTGTGCTCATGGTTTGAGTCAACGCATCGGCCTTGTTAGAAGTGGCATTGTATTTTGCTTGTAATGTTTCTAATTGATCTCGTTTTTCAACAATTTGCTCGTTAAGACTATCGAATTGCTCTTGTAAACGAATATATTCATCTTGGGCCTGATGTGTACGTTCGCCAACTTCCTTGCGGTATTCGTAAAGCAAGGGCTTGATTTGGGTGTTAATTTTGGATTCAATGGAAGTATGAAGCTCACTAGGATTTGCAGGAAGAGAGCTTGGTATATCAATGGAAAAGAGTGTAGGATCCATTTTCATGGCTTCAGAAAGTGCCTTTGATCTGTCCATTTTTAAACTGTAGCAAGCTTTGATATACTCATTCATAGTAGTTTCCAACTGCTGAAGAGCTTCCTGAGCCTCCTGGTCCTTTTCATTTTGGATTTTTTCCATTTCTTCAAGTCTATCCTTGTGTATATCTAGAGAAGTTGCAATTTTTTGGCGTTCAAGTTGCATTTTATCAATATCAGCAGGTTTTAGAATTTGTGAAGCAATTTGCGCTTGGATTTGCGCCTTTTCTTCTTGTATTCGCTTTAGATCTGCCTCAGAAGTCTTGACACTTTCTTCAAGTTCCTTAATAGCTCGAGCCTTCTTTTCTTTGGCGGCTTCCATGCGCTCAGCATAAGCTTGGAAATTTTTAACATCAGCTGTCAGCATTTTAATTTTTTCTTGAAGGTGTTGTTTTGCCAAGGGCTTTTTGCTTAGTTCCTGGACCTTGTCTTCAAGTTCCTTGTTTGATTCTTGAATCTCTTGAAGACTTGCATTTAAACTGCCAACATATCCCGAATACTCTTCTTCTAAATCGGATTGGAATTGCTGGTTGTCTTCAACACCTTCTAATACATAGGCCATGTAAGCTCGTGATGTATGTTTGAAAAGAAGTTGGTCGACAATGTTTGGACCTGCAAGTTCAGCTCCAGGGTATTCTCTCTTGTTAAAGATATCCATAGTGGTGTTAAGTTCAACAAGCCATAAAAGCATGTTAAGGAATGCCGGCCAACTTTGTCCGCCAACAGCTGAGATTTGGGATTTATTTATTGTTTCTAAGTATGGGTAATTTAAAGTTTTTAATAGAAAGTAAACCTCGTGTTCGATTGATTTTGCAAATTTATATCCTGGGTCCATTCGGGTGTAGAGCCATTTAAATATTAAAATAAAGTCCTTTTGGGTTGGTGCACGTAAAGACTTGAGAGTAAGAGGATGGCCTGTTTCCCCAGGGAAGTTATTATTTTGTAAGTAATCATGGACTGCTTGTGCTGTTTTTGCAACTTGATCTTTATCACGGAGTGAAATTATTAATTCGTGGGATGATGAAGCGGAAGCTGGGGTTGATACAGATCCTGCAGATGAAGGGACTGGTGTTGAAACTCCAAAGGATGACATACGTGAGTTATTTCGTTGAGCTGAGGAAGTTGGTAGTGTTACTGATGGGGGGGCTCCACTATTATTATTATTATTATTATTATTATTATTATTATTATTTGGGAATCGTTGAGAGCCATTTGAAGAAACAGGAAGAACTGAATTTTTCCTAGATTGGCTAGTTCGTTGTATACTAGCATTCATCATTTCAGTTAAAGAGCCTGCCATGACACCTGGTCCATTTGGTCCAAGGCCTATTGTTGCTGAGTTATTTGAAAAGTTGCCTCCAATTCCATTTCCATTTCCATTTCCGAATGCGCTGCCAATTTGAATGTGTTGTGGTCGACGTGCAGAGAGTCCTGGTGTATTATTTTGACGTCTAGTTAAAGGAGTAGATCGTGCTAGACTTGCACCGGAGACTCCTGGGATCATGGACTGTCGAGGATTAGATACCATGGAATGCCTTGGGTTAGATACCATAGAGTTTCTTGGGTTAGAGGCTATGGATAGACGTGGATTAGAGGCCATTGAAGTTCTTGGTCCGGCAGCTGAGCGTGGGCCAGAACCAATATGAGCCATGGATGGTCTTCTAAGACGTTTTGATGAAGAGGAAGAAGGCTCATTTACAGCCATTGTGGTTAAATTAGTTGTGGGGAATATATGTAATGGTATAAATGAAAAATTGGAATTGGAATTGGAATTGGAATTGGAATGAGAAATGTAAATAAAAAAAAATAAATAAAATAAAATAAACATTCTACGGTTTGTTTTTAATTTTATTTTTAATTTTATTTTTTATTTATTTATTTTTATTTTTGTTAGTGAACATGTTAAAACCATTTTACTAACATTAATTTAGTTACCCTACTTTAATACAGCCGTGTATATATATATATATATATATATAATCACGTTACTTAACCGAACCCGATTCGCCTAAGCCGCATTAATCCCGTGACCTTATAAATTTATATATATATTTTTTTTTTTTTGTTGGTGGTTTTGGTGGGGTGTAAAAAATGTATGTATGTGTGTGTGTAGAGGAGAAGGAGGATCTGACGGCATCTCAACAGTTTTTTTTTTTTTTTTTTTTTTTTTTTCAAACCAAATCAGCTTGTGATGGTTATATAAAAAAAAATGAAAAATTTTAGTTTGTGTGGGCACAAAAATAAAAAAAAATATAACTGATTGATTTTTTTTTTTTTTCCCATACAAAAGAACCCCACCAAATAATTTAATTAATTAATTTTTTTTTTTTTTAAACCTCCATTTTTCAAAATTTTTTTTTTTTTTATATATATTTAAACTAATACCATATATATATATTTTATTATATATCTATTCAATCCCTGACATGTATCCACTTGGATTCTTTGTAAAATCCTTCTCTAAACCTCCTGCCATATACTTATCCCACATTTTCCGTCGTCTTTGGACTAACGCTGCTACCCCCCCATACTCACCAACACCAGCAATGACTCAATCACCAACCCCAGTTAACGTATTCCGAACTATCCAGGACATTAGGGCCTGGCGTAGAGCAGCTCTTCTTGAAGGCAAAACAGTTGGTCTTGTCCCAACCATGGGTGCTCTTCATCAAGGCCATCTCAACTTGGGTAAGTTATTGTTTTTAATAAATAAATATATATGAAAGAAAACCTTTTTGAAAAGGTGAAACTACTATCCAAACTCTCTTATTATAACCTCGGATGTTAACAAAAAACAAAAAAAATTTTTTTTTCCCACTTAATAATATACAGTCTCTCAATCAGTCAAAAATAACGATTTCACCATCGTCTCCATCTTTGTAAACCCTTCTCAATTTGCCCCCCATGAAGATCTTGACGCTTATCCACGTACCCTAGACGCAGACATTGATGCCCTGTCAACTGTCCTTTCCCCCAACCCCATTGCTGTTTTTGTCCCTACTGTCGCTGAAATGTACCCTAGCGGTATTCCTTTAGAACAAGCCAAGCAACGCGGTGCGTTTGTCGAGGTCAAAGGTCTTAGTGAACAGCTTGAAGGTTCAATCAGACCACAGTTTTTCCGTGGTGTCGCAACAGTCGTTACAAAACTTCTCAATATTGTCACCCCGGAGGTGGCTTACTTTGGTCAAAAGGATATCCAACAAGTCGTTGTTGTCAAACGTATGGTCAAAGATCTTTTAATTAACACTGAAATCTTCATGGTCCCCACTGTCCGCGAACATAACTTACTGGCCATGAGCTCAAGAAATACTTACTTGACTCAAGATTCGCGTGCACACTCTTGCATTCTTTACCAGGCTTTGGCTGCTGGTGAATCGCTTTACAAATCTGGTGAAACAAGCCGCGCAAAAATTATGGAAGCTATCCGTAATGTCATTAAGCCTTATGAAAAGAAAAGTGATACCCCAGAATCCCAGTTTGCCGTGGATGTCGAGTACGTCTCGCTGGCCGATACTGTCGACCTCCAAGAAGTTGACGAGGTTGATCCCGCCGTTGGTGCCATCCTGTCTTCTGCTATTCGTGTCCCCAATAAGTCTGGCACTCAAACCAGAATCATTGACAATATTATTCTTCATTAAATTATTATTTTTTTTTAATTATTTGTTTGTTTTGCATTTAGAGTATGACGTTTTTATTTATAACTAATTAGTTTAGAATCTTGAAAAAAAAAATTCCCCCATAGTGTGTTGAAAAAAAAAAAAAAAAAAAAAAATTTAAAAATATTATTGGCCCATTTCTTCATACCGTTTTAAAATCCTCTTCGTCCTCCAAATGTCTTTTTACCAACAATAACAACCCCTCCACTACTCTTTTCCTTTTCCTTCTTCATCTTCCGCTTTTCTTGTAATGATCCATCCCCTCCATTTTGTATCTGCTTATACTTTTCTGTATCCCTTTCAAGCTGCTCCTCAATCGCAGCTCTCCCCCAATCCCCACTTGCGGCTTGATCGCGGCCGCTTTCCCGGAGCGAATAGAAAACCCCGCCAAGTTCGGCCAGCCAGTAAGGACTAACGGCAGTCACCACGGACATGTACTCTTTTGAAGTCAACACTAGCTCATGGTATACCACATATTCGGGCAAGTACCCCAGACCATACAACGCTGATGTCGGATGCAGCTGCATGATAAGATTGGTGCGCAGATTCATGTACTCACCAAGTCCGCGGACCCGCGCTGCTTGTGAAAAATAACCACTGCAAATGCATTGCCGCACAACGTCCCAATCAGTCCCACACGAGCGCACATTGTGTCTGCTGTCGCGCAAAATATACGCCAACTGCTCACGCACCTCCTTGGCACGACGCAACGCCCGGGCATGCAAAAAGTGTTTGGCACACCAAATATCTGAACATTTGTTTGAAACCCATTGCTTATAAACATGAAGAAGTGTCAAATGATCAGACTCAGCAACAAAAAACTTTTCACGTGAAGCATCTGCTTCTTCTTCACGCTCCTTTGGCCGGTAAAATATAGAAGGTACAGAAAGCATCGACACAATTGTTAAAATCTCTTCAGTACACCCATAGTCTAAAGACATTATAACAAGCTTGGCTAGAGAAGGTTCCATGGGGAATTTAGACATTTTTGTACCCAATTGAGTAAGTCTCCCCAAATTGTCAAGAGCTCCCAGAGCCCAAAGATCGTATAAACTGGCAGTCATGGTATCAGTCGGTGGAGGATCCATAAAGTCAAACTCAAGAAGATTATCAACACCTAATGATTTCAGTAATAAAAGTGTATTGGCCAAATTGGTTCGTTGAATTTCTGGAATAGCTTGCGGGTACATTTCATCCATCTCTGCACGCTGTGTATATAATCGATAAGCAACACCATGTCCTGTTCTACCAGCACGACCCGACCGCTGGTTAGCATTGGCCACGGAAATCGGAGCAAGTTGTAGAGAGTCCATACCAATCTTGGGGTTATATACCTTCATTTTGGAGTACCCACAGTCCACCACATATTTGATACCATCGACCGTTAATGATGTTTCCGCAATATTGGTTGCTACAATGACTTTCCGAACACCTTTCGGTGCTGGTTCAAAAATTTTCGCTTGTAAGTCTGCAGGAAGTTGTGAGTAAATGGGCAGAATTTCAAGTGGTTTCGGTTTGTCAAGAAGTTCTAATCGTTCTCGTACAACTTCACACGTCACTTCAATGTCTTCCTGACCCGTCATGAAAACCAAAATGTCGCCGGGACCATTTTTAATGTGAATAGATAATATCTGCTTAACAGCTGCATCAACGTAATCCTCAACAGGAGTCGAGTGGTTTTGAACATCTACAGGGAAAGTTCTACCTGGAATTGTAAATTGCGGGGCACCACCATAAAAACGAGAAAACCGTTCGGCATTCATAGTTGCAGAGGTAATAATAAGCTTAAGGTCACGTCGTTTTTGCAATACCTTTTTAAAAAGGCCCATAAGCACATCTGTATTTAATGCACGTTCGTGTGCCTCGTCCATAATAATGCATGAATATTGATCAAGTGTAGGTTCCGTAAGCGATTCACGTAATAAAACACCGTCAGTCATGTACTTGATAATTGTTTCATTGCTAGTGCAGTCTTCAAAACGAATTGCGTAACCAACTTTAGAGCCCAGCTTAACTTCCATCTCTTCACTAACACGCTTGGCCACACTAATGGCAGCAACACGACGAGGTTGTGTACATCCAATCATGCCAAGTTTCCCGTAACCGTCTTCAAGAAGAAACTGTGTCAATTGTGTGGTTTTACCAGAACCAGTCTCACCAATGACAATGACCACTTGGTTCTCGTGGATGACTTGAAGAAGATCGTCGCGTACCGCAAATGCAGGAAGGTATTCACGTTGTTGTTTAAGAGAAAGATTTTTGCTGAATTCACTGACCCCTTGAGACTTTTCCTTTAAAAGGTCAGAAAACTTTTCAACCGAGGAACTGTTTTCCTTTTGCTCTGACTCTTCAGTAACGCCCATGATGTTTCCAAGTGCTGTTCCTGAAATGCTAGCTGAATCTCGGGCTTGTTTTTGACGTTCACGTTTTTCGCGCTGCTCCTTGACAAGGGCACTGCCTCGTTTGGCAAATATCGCCATATCACTTTGAGAATCTCGTACTGCTGGTACCATATCTCTAACCTTACCGTCCACTTTATATCCTTGTAAAAACGGTGGTCGAAGTTCATTGACTAATACATGAATCTTTTTATCTTCATTTTCGTCGTCTTCCTCAAAAAATTCCGCGCCGCCACCATTAACACCAGATGTGCGCATACGATTGCGTTCCCAAAGATCTGAATCATTTTGCTTTTGTCGGGCAAATGAAGTAATCCGCGCAGTGACACGGCGTTCCAAAGCCTTTTCCTCAACTTCATAGTCCAATCCATCTCCAAAGGGGTTATGGGACTCGTCACCTGCAGTATGGCCAAACTCGTCTCCCGTGTACCAGTCACGATCAAGAGCCATTAATGACTCTTGATCGTATTCATCATCTCCAGGGTAATTTTTTGGAGAGTCTTCGCGATTATTCCGTCGTCTGGAAGAAGATGAATTACGGTCTGGTCGGTAGTATCTGTCAGAAGAATTATTACTCGATCTATAATCAGTTCTAGATTCAGAGTATGGTGATCGTTCCACAGCAGATGTAGAGTTTTCTGTACGTTTGCGTCGAATTTCATCTAATTTAGCTTGTGCTTCTGCTGAAAGGGTAGATTTTTTAGGGGTATTTTGCTTAGGGGTCTCGTCCGAATCATCATCTTGTTGGTGTCTGGCATGACACTTTGCACCATGTGCCATTCGCTTGCGGAACTGTGGTTTAGAAATCTTTGTTAAAGGTTCTGTTTTAATTTCATCTAATAAATCGTCTTCGGACTCGATTTTAATCTTTTTTAATGGTTTTTCGCGCTCAATCTTGATATCAGATAAGCCTTCGCGTTTGGGCTTGACAAATACAAGTCCTGTTTTCACATTTTCGGGTTTAACATCATCTTCTAATTTAACCTTGGGCTCTACTTTTATTTCTTTCTTAAAAGACTGGACTTTATCGTAAACTGACTCTAAAAATTCATCGTCGAATCTTCCAAAAGCCTTGCAAACGCGTACAAACGTGGGTTTGTTTGGCTGAGAAGTGGCAAAATTTAAAACTTGGTTAGCTAAAGCTGGATTCAAAGCAGTACGGTTGAGCTGCTTGGAGATTTGCAAGGTGAGCTCCTCGACATACGACGGGTCTATGGCAGCCATCTCATACTGGGATATTGAAGTGGTGATGAAAGTTTATTAGGGGAAAGATGTTGAAAAGCAAAAATATTTTGAATGGATTGAAGAAAAAAAAAATAGCCTTGTGTTCTGATAAATACGCTTGTGTGAGTATTCTACAGAACTTTTGAAAATTTTTGTGTATGCCAGTGAAATTTTTCTATTAATTCCTTTATTTGTTCCCTCCACCACCACCAAAAAAAAAAGGCTCATCATCACCACTACCAACATCACCACCATGAAGAACCTCAGACTGGCCGGCCAGATCAGAAACGCGTCGTCGTTCGCTAAGAAGAGCGATGTTGCGACTCCTTTTCCCACCAAGTTCCATCCTACTCGTTCCGCCAACACGACCAAGATCAATCTTCCTGCCGGTGTTGTGCACAACCCTCCAGCCAGTGCGCCCTCTCCACACCAGACCCCTAGTGCTTTCCTGCCGGCCGATGATGCTCGTCGTCATGCTGTTTGGAACACCAAGCAAGAGCACCAGATTGAGAACATGCCTCCGTTGACAGAGCCTACCACCAAGAAGTACCACTTGACTGAAGCCGACATTTCCGAGATCCAGCGGTTGCGTCTGGAGGACCCTGAGAAGTGGACTCGCAAGGCACTTGCTGAAAAGTTCAAGTGCTCGCCATTCTTTGTGTCGATTGTTTCTAAGCCAAATGAGGAGCGCCAGCAGAAAATGGATCAGCATTTGGATACTATCAAGTCCAACTGGACTGAGCACCGTACTAATGCTAGAAGAGATAGACAGCGACGACGTGAGCTGTGGTTGAGAGATGTTTAAACTACATAATTTTCTTTTTTTGTTTGTTTAAGATTGGAGATAATGGTAAATGGGAGGATGGAAAACTACTACTTGTACATAAAGATAATTTTAAAAGAAGAAAAATAAAGCAAATATAAAATTGATTATGAGACAAAGTCACCAAATTCATCGTCATCATCTTCTTCTTGAGTAAAAGATGAGGTCACAGGAGGGGGTGGTAACAGTGGTGGAGGGGCAATAGTTGGCGGTGCAATTGTCGGGACCGAAGTAGTAGTAATGGTAGTGGTAGTGGTAATTGCATCATTGTCATCGTTGTCATTGCTGTCATTGCTGTCATTGCTGTCATTGCTGTCTGACTTTTTTAAGTTGATGTGGATGGACTGCCCCTTTGCCAAACTAAAATCCGAGGCGGCCAGCGCTGGGACAGGTGGTTCTGAAGCAACACTACGTCGGTACTCTCTCAAGGCTTCGTTAAAATCATTTGCGTCCTGAATGTTTAGAAACGTGATGCCGACTGTGATGCTATTGTTTAAGTTTGCAACTGTGATGGCGTAAGACCTCAAATGGTCTGGAGTCTTAATGTTTGTTAGTTATTGTTTTAAATAAGACAAATGAAATATTGAATAAAACTTACCAAGATACACCCTTGGCCATCGGGGCTATAAGGAGCAATTGCAAAAATCTCTTCTGTTTTCCTGCTGAGCAAACGAATTTCACACTTGGGATCGTCATTCTCGGAATCACTTTCATGGTCAATGACGTTGACAACAGAAAGAATACCACGCCACAAAGCCTTTTTGGAATTCCAGTAGCGAGAAGCATATCCATTTTCCTGTGACGCTGGCGTAATGCCAAACATGCGGACGTCTTCATGCGATCGGAAGACTTCAATGGCAATAGTACTTGGGGTAGTCATTGAGGGGGGAGGGGGAATATCAGGAGATTGATGTGTGGTGTGGTTTGAATGAATGAATTGGTGGGATTTTTTTATGCTGGTTATTTTGGAAAGGCACAAGAAGTAATATTATTATTAGTAGCAAAAAAAAAAAAACAAAAATTAAAAATTAAAAATTAAAAAAAAAAAAAAAAATTTGAGTGTAAAATTTAAAATTTAAGAATTTTTATTTTTTATTTTTTATTTTTTTTTTCTTCAACTGGTTCATCAAGCCCGATTTATTTTTTTATTTCACGCAGCTCTTTTTCAGTGAAAACTATTAAAGAGACATTTATTGCTTGAATCAAATTAAATAAAATTTCCAATAATGGCAAGAGGTACGTTTCAGTATGGATCTAAATTCAAGTATGACTAACAGTAATAGGCGCTGATTTTGACGATGATGACTTCTACGACGAAGAAGAAGACTATAGTGATGACCAGTACAACGACGACTACGATCCACGTATGTTTTAATGAATAGATAGTAAAACTCAACTAACTTTTGACTAGAGGAACTGGAGATTGCTGTAAACAAGGTCATTGCTGGTCTTGAGAAACGGAAAGTCCCCGTTGAAGTGATTGAAGATGCCATTTTTGAACATGACTTTGATACTAAGGCCGCCATCGACGAGCTTAAAAAAAAGTATTCTGCTCCTGTCAAGAAACCAAAATCAGGGACTCCTACGCCTTCCAGCTCTGCCGTGCCATCAAAGCCTGCTTCTGGACGTAAGTATTTATTGTGTGATTTTTTTTTTTTTGTATTACGAGGTTCCGAGTCTGCTGGGTAGCCAATCTTTTTTTTTTAAACCGCCCACCAACTTTGACTTTTAATATTTTCATCACCGCCACCATTTTTCATTTATCATTCTCAACAATCTTCCTTATTTAAGTCATTCACCAGCATTTCCCATAATTTACAATGTCCAAATTAGCTTCTCTCGCTAAAATGCGTGCTCTTAAAAAGGCAGCTCAGCAAGAATCAACTGATTCGCCACTAGTAGACAACTCAGCTGCTCAGCAAACTGCACCCACAACATCCACAAATTCTCTCAATCTTCTTGACAAATTGCAGGCCAAACACGGTGGTGCGCCGGAGCCATCACCTTCAACATCCTCTTCATCTTCTTCTTTGGCATCATTATCATCTACATCATCTCTAGCAAAAACCAAGTCATCCGCATTACAAAAACTTGCGGCTAGAGCACCAAAAACCGGTCAATCAACAATAACAAAGCCTACCGAATCCAAACTTAAACTGCTAAGGAAACCAGCAACAGCGACAACAACAACAACAACAACATCTGCTAAACCTTCTGAAAAACCCTCTGCGTCTGCATCTTTATCTTTATCTTCGTCATCATCATCATCTTCTTCTTTATCAACATCTCTTCCTATTAGCATATTCCCTGAAATCGACTACAACTTGGTTATTACTCCACAGCCACGCTCTTCAGCCCTTTTTTACACTGACTGTGACTCAGACTCGGACGCCTATACCCCTCGAATCTCATATAGCCCGAACCAACGATCTAACTTTTTATATTCTATAGAATCTACCCCTAAAGTTAAAAAGCCATTTTCTCTCCCAAGCCCTGACGATACAGTTCTTGCTGCGCAATCTCAATCCAAGGGCTTTGTTGACGAAGCTACAGCCAAGTCACTGTCCAACCTCAGAATTGACAGTGGCACACCTAAGAAACTTAAGTACAATGTTCTTGAAGAAATCAAGAGATCCAAGACCAAAAAACCCGTTCTCTGCTTTGTGGTCATTGGACACGTCGATGCTGGCAAGAGTACGCTGATGGGCCGACTGCTACTTGACACTGGCGCTGTTTCTAAAAACACAGTGGCCAAGTATGAAAAGGCTTCAAAGGAAATTGGTAAACAATCATTTGCATTGGCATGGGTTATGGACAAAACTGATGAGGAACGGTCTCGGGGTATCACAGTGGACGTTTGCTCGTCCATTTTCGAAACAGACAAGCGCCATTTCACCATTTTGGATGCGCCTGGACATCGTGATTTTGTACCCAACATGATTGAGGGCTCATCCCGCGCGGATGTTGCTCTTTTGGTGATTGATTCATCTCCCAATGCATTTGAGTCTGGCTTTTTCAGCGATGGCCAAACCCGGGAGCATGCGATTGTGGCACGCAGTCTGGGGATTGAGCAGATTGTGGTTGCTGTGAACAAGCTAGATGCTATGGACTGGAGCGAGGCCCGTTTCCAGGCCATTGAGGAACAGCTGGGAGCATTTTTGCAACGTGTTGGATTCCAAAGTGAAAACACCACGTTTGTGCCATGCAGTGGTCTTTCTGGTGTTAACGTTACAGGAAAGAAACAAAAGTTACCTGAAGAACTATCAAGTTGGTATAAGGGATTGTCAGTCTTGGAGGCACTGGAGGCCCAGGAACTTCCTGAGCGGGATTATGCAGCACCATTTCGGATGCGTGTGATTGACGTGGAGGCGATGCCCCACATGGCGCAGATTGTTGTTTCTGGACGAGTTGACTATGGTACAGTGCAGGAAGGTCAAGAGCTGATTGCAGTACCTGCACCATCATCTGGTAAGCAGCCGATAGTCAAGTCAATTCACAACTACGATCGGGAGAAGGAATCGATACCATGGGCTAAAGCAGGTGATTATGTGGAGTTAGTGTTAACCGGAATTTTGCCCGAGGATCTTAGTTCCGGAACGATTCTTTGTGGGGCAGATGCACCCGCAGTGGGGTACACATCGAAGTTTGTGGCGAAGCTGACAGTTTTCGATATGGACAAGCCAATTCTCAAGGGCAATACGATGGTGATGCACTATGCGGGGTCGCGCGCAGAGGTCCAAGTATCAAAGCTGGTGGCATTACTAGAGAAAAACGGCAAAGATGAAGTCGCTGGCAAGACCCCGCGGCTTATCAAGGGCGGACAAAAGGCTCGTGTACAGATATCCGTGTTGAACGGACGGTCGATTCCTATTGAGACCTTTGAACAGAACCGGGATCTTGGACGAATTATTTTACGCCGTGAAGGAAAGACTGTTGCTGTTGGAATTGTAGAGTCCTTGAAATGATTTTCTTTTCTTTTCTTTTCTTTTCTTTTCTTTTCTTTTCTTTTCTTTTCTTTTCTTTTCTTTCTATATAATAGTTATAAATTTTTTTTTTTTTAAATTTCAAAAATAATCTTTTCAACTTTGTGCTGGTCAAACAGATCGTAGGCCTCTTTGGCATCTGCAAGCTTTACAACAGTACCTGTAAGGAAGTCAAGCTGGTCCATGACTTGTACAAAGACCTTTAGAGCATCGTCAAAAATGGAACGCACGGGGCATCGGCCAAACTGAATAGTAATGTTCTTGCCATAGGCCTCATTGCCAGTGATTGGGATATCTTCATTGTGTACGCCCACAGATGCAATACGACCCCAAGGTCTGACGGCATCAAAAGCCAAGCGTAAGGCTGAAGCATGGCCCACGATTTCCATGACTGCATCAGCGCCACGACCCTCGGTAGCTTTTTTGATAGTAGCAACAGGATCTTGGTCAAGTGGCAGGGCAATTGCACCCAGAGACTTTGCAAGTTCGAGTCTGGCTGGGACAGAATCGATTGCATAAAGAATCGCATCAGGTGGAAGTAAATGTTTAGCAGCAGCAATGGCACAGAGCCCGACAGGACCGCAACCCACAACAAGAGCTACAAAACGGCTAGTTTCAGAATCAGTGGAAGGCGGAGTATCTGGACGGTTGTAACCAGGCTGAGTAAAGTAGGCTTCCTTGAAAGCATTTTTGGCAGCAAAATAGCCAGTGGGGAAAATATCAGCCATTAGGACAAGTTTTTTTTCTGCAGAGACTGGGTCGACACCTGGCTTAAGATGGGGTTGCTTGACAAGGGTGGCATCAGCAAGTGGAACATCGACATATTCAGCCTGGCCGCCGTCGAGGGCAGCAGTACCGAAAAGCCGGGACTTTGTGCAGCGCGAGGAGGCGCCATGTTTACAGTAGAAGCAGTTGTTCCCGCAGGAGATTGTGAATGGAGAGACGACTTTATCACCGACTGCAAGGGTACGGACGTCTGCGCCGGCCCGCACAACGACACCTGTGAACTCGTGTCCCATGATGAAACCAGTGGGGGACGGCTGGTGGCCACGAAACACGTGGAGTTCGGAGCCGCAGAGAGCGGTATAGTTTACACGCAGAAGAACGGAGCCTGGGGAAGAAAGGGCTGGGACAGGTTTTGTTTCTAAGGAGATATTGTGTGGGCCATTGAAGACGACGGCGGCCATAGTTTTAGGGATTTCTGGGTGGATTGGAGTCATTGTGTAGATGATGGTGATGGTTGTGGGGGGAAAGAGTTTTAAAAGCAAAGATTTGTTGGTGAATGGATAACGGAAGTTAAGGGAGTATTTATATTTATTATATAAATAATTTATCTAATATAGAGAGTGAAGACAAAATGGCACCATATACAATGGTGGCAGCCACCACAATAGCGGGCTCTTTTTAGCGCGCTAGAATGTACCCAGTAATAAGCGCCCAAAGAAGAAGAGGAGGAGGAGGAGGTTAGGAAAGAAAGTCTTATTTTAGTTGCTTTGATAGGAACTAAACGGAGGATTTTATTTTTTTTTTCAATCATTAATGAAAAGAATTTAGAAGATTTTTCAAAGATTTCAATATGTTTTTTTTTTTTGTTTTTTGTTTTTTGTTTTTGAATTGACTTTTGTTTTTATTGCTTGAAAGAAATGTGGAATTATTTGGTAATGATTGCGTGGGGGGTTCCTCTTTAAACATATCATGAGAAATTATAAAACATAAAACAAAAAAAAAAAAAAAAAAGATAAAAAAGTACTTTTTAAAAGTAAATTTATCAAAAATTGATATATTTAAATAAATGATTTAATTCTTTAAAGATTTGAATTTAAATATTAGTGAGAGATTAAATTGTTGTTTACATTGCATATGTAGGCAATGATGAAGTTAGTTTTATTTCGAATTGAAATTTTTTTTTTTTGACAGAACGTTTAAACATATTAAAAAGTCAAGATGTCAAATAAGTAAACTTTCAAACTTTTTAAAAAAAAAATTTTAAATCATCAAATTGATACCCAAATATACCATGAGTTTTGTTTTAATAAGAAAACTTTCTGATATTTTAAAGATCCGGTTGATTTAACTAGACATATGTTTGTTTCAAAGATTAAGTCTAATTAAGTTTATTATTATTGACTAAAATCATGGGTTTTCTAAAGATGATTCCATAACAATTGTATAATATTATTATCATTTTCTAGACATATAGAAATGAAATTAACTAATATTAGTTTTATCAATCATCTTGTTGAACATTCTTTTTTTCTTTCAATAAACTACTATTAGATAAATACCGTATTAAAAAAAAAACATTTTTTAAGCCAATTTAACTGCTACTAAAATTGATTTATCTTCCTGGAATAATTTTAGGTAAACATAAAAATCATAAGCCTAGGAATTCAAAAAAAAAAAAACAAAAAAAAAGAAGCTAAGATTGTAAGTTGATATAAAGTTTCAACGTTTCATGGTATTAACTCAGAAGAAAGATGATGAAATTTCTTAAAGTTTTCAAACATTTGAGTATCTGTTGAAAATGTAAATCCTTTTTTTTTTTTTTTTTTTTATTATTAAAGGAATTAACATATTAAAAAATTTTTTTTGTTTCCTCATGATTATTTTAGTGGGCATTCCAAGTTTTTGTGAGTGATTTTATATGCATTGCGATAACAACACCACAAAAGGTGTTTAGTAGATTTAGGAAACTCGTTCCCGTATTGTAATCACACCCAGTATTTTTTTTTTTTTTTTTCTTTTTTTCTATCTTAAATCCAGTCATCATAAAAAACTAAGATTTTTTGATAAGAAAAATTTCAAATAAATCAAAAAAAAAATTTTTTCTAAAGGATTAAAAAAAGGAAAAAAAACAAAAATTTCAGTTTAATATCATTAAACTTCCTTCGATAATGAAATTTTTTTGTTTCTTTTTTTCATTTTCATTTTCATTTTCATTTTTGTTTCTGTTTCTATTAATGAAATACCTTTCCGTAAATGGGTATGTGCGGCGTAGGAAAAACCTCCGACGCCTAAATATATAAATTTTTTTTTTTTTTCTAAACCAGCCAGTCAACCACTGAAATTTTGCACGGCTGTTTAACTTGCTGTTGTGTGTATGTGTTTGTGAATAATTGCAGTTGCCCAATTGTTTGTTTTTCAGAGGAGGATGATTTCTTTTTTTTTTTTTTTCCTTAAATAAGTTTATAGAATTTCATTTTTTTCTTTTGAATGAATTTGTTTTTTTTTTTTTTATATTTTTGTTTTCAAAAAAGAGCTTTAAATGTTATAGAAATCAATGAAAGAAAAAAAGGTCATTAACAATATTGTTGAAATGGAGATGAACGTTTTTTTAAATATAAATTCCAAGAAAAAAAAAACAAAAGTGTTTTTTCTTTTTTTTTTTTAATTTTTAACAAGAATAAAATAATAACATAAAAAAAATAAGTTTATAATCTGATTGACAAATGGTATTTATAAATGGTTAAGGTAGTTTAAATTTTTTTTTTTTTGATACTGATGACATATTATTGAAAGAAAATTAAAGAAATTTAAAAAAGGTGATTTGTGAAAATAGATAATTTTTTTTTAAAGAGAAAAGAAAAAAAAAATTGACATTTGTTTAATCTGATTTTTAGTGAAGATTCTTTTTTGCTAATATCTAAGGAATTCTTTTGACTTGTTGAAATAGATGTATAAATGTTTAACCGTGATTTTAACTAAATATAGTATTAATGTTAAGGGGTTTTTTTTTTTTCAAAGTCACAGGTATTGATTTTTAATTTCATTAAAATTTAAAGTCAATAATATATTTAAAAATTAGGATTAAAAATCGATAGTCTTAATTATGAACAATATATTAGATTTGTTTGTTTTTCCATGATTAACTCAGTCTTTAAATGAAAATCCGTTTAATTTGTTTTTTTTTTTTTTTTCGGTTCAAGAAAAAATGGGTAACACAATTGTGTTCACGTGACTTTTTATACTAATGAGTGTGATTAAAGACTTCTTTTGTGGACATTGAGATCCTAGTTTTGTGTGTAAACAAACGAGGACCCTGGATAACAGATTCCACCAAAAATGATGGAGAAAAACAAAAAGAATGAAGATTTAATAATAATAAAAAGGGGTTTTAAAATTGAATTTTTTTTTTAAAGACTCAATTAAAAGAAGTGTAGAAATGAAACAAAAAAGAGAGATAAATAAATAAATAAAATAAAAACAACAGAGAAAAAACAGAATATAAGTGTATTCATATTTTTTTTTTTTTAAAGAAAAAGAGATGACAATTCATAAGATATTTAAGTTTTTGAAAATCAAACAGAATTGGTTTTTCAAATAGGAATATGAATCAGCTACAGTTTTCAATGATTTAATGATTTTTCAATAAAGGTTCAATTGAACGGGAAAATCCGGTTTAATATTTAATTTTTTAAAAAAAAAGGGGTTCTAATTTGTAGTTATATATATATATATATATATATATATATATATATATAAGTATTACTTATAGATTCATTAAAAATATATATATATATATATATAAAAAGCCAATATTTTTATGCTTTTAAAAAAGATTAATTGCATAAATGTAAAAAATGTCTTAATATGAACAAAAAGCCATTTTTTTTATATATTTTGTTTAAATTGAATTGAATGACAACTATTTTTAACCAGTGCCCCTCTTTGAGTAAAATATATAAGCATAATTTGGCTTTTTATTATTATTATTATTATTTTAATTTTTATTTTACTAAAAAAAAAATAGTTCCGTAAGAGGGATTGTTCCGTTTCTCCAGAGAGGTCAAGTTGTTATTTGATTTGATACTATTTTTTTTTTTTAAAAATATTATTAGTAAAGGTTTCTTTTTTTTTTTTTAAACGGAAAAATCTACATCTTTCTGGAGGGGTATTCATTTTTTTTTTTTTTTTTTTTTTCATTTTCCACAAATTGGAGATGTTTTTATTTTATTTTATTTTATTTTATTTTATTTGAAATTTCCATAAAGTTGTCAATTATTAAACAACAGTTATTATCATTGAATTGTAAAAACCATTGTAATTCAAGAGTTTTTTTTTTCTTTATTTATTTTTGTTTTAATATTCATATATTTAGTTTTCTTTTTTTATATCAATTTGTTAAGTCTATTTATGTTAATTGTTTTGTCAAGAAAATCTTCAATTCAAGATGGAAGAGAGGATTGCTTTTGATATTAAAAAAAAAAAAAAAGGACAAATAAGCGATAAATGGAGGGGTTAAAAAATAAATAAATAAATAAATAAATAAATAAATTAAGATAAAAGATGTATTTTGAAATATTTGAATAAACAATTATAATTGTTTATTTCAAAAAAAAAAAAAAAATAAATAAATAAATGAGGTCTCGGAGAAGAGGAATAGAATAATGAAAAAAAATAAAATAAAAATTTATTTAAAGGGTTAAAAATTAAAGAAGTTTTTTTTGTATTTCTATTATTTATTGATTGTATATATTTGGCATGTGCATAAAGAGGAGAAATTGGTGATTGGCAATGTTTGATTGATTGAGTAGTATATAGTATAGGAATAATATAGTATAGTAGTAACTGGTTAGAAGGCTATTAATGTAATGTAGAGAGAGTGTGTAATAATAATATCAATATCAATATCAATAACAATAACAATAACAATAACAATAAGAAGAAGAAACAGAATTTTGTTTTTTCTATTAGAAGTCACATAAAAAAAAATTTAGTAGTATACTACGTAGTATATAGAAGAATATATAATATGGAAGAAGGAATATCACAGGATATCTGGATAAGCGGCATTGGATAAGTGGGGAAAGGAAAAATTAAGAAAGAATTTTTTTTTTTTTTTTTTTGTTATTTAGTGGAGGGAATTTTTTTTTTTATTAGGTAAAAGCATTGATTCATTTATGGAAAATCTGGGGAAATAGAGTAAAAAAAATATATATATATAATAATAATAATAATAAATAGATTGTTATGAGTAAAAAAAAAAAAATTAAAAAGAGAACAGTAATGGTAATTAAGAAAGAAAGTGATGATCCAAGGATCACAAAAAGCGAGAAGTTATTATGTGTGTATATACAATTATTAAAGTAACAACAACAACAACAACAACAACAACAACAACATTATATCGACAGAGTTGTGTACTTTTCCAATTGCTTGGCTTTAATTATAATTATGAATTTTTTTTTTTTTTTTTACATTGAGTTAAATGCTTTAAAGCAAAACTGTTTAAAAAAAAAAACAATTCAAATTGTTTTTTTTAAAATATGGATATTATGAAAAGGTTTTTTTTTTTTTTTTTTTTTTTTTTTTTTTAAAAGAATTGAAAAAAAAAAAATAAATAAATAAATGAAATTGAAATTGAGGTTTTATTATTAAAAAAAAAAGTTGAATTTTGTTTTTTATAAGAATAGATTACGGAAAAAAAAATTTAAACAATTAAAAGTCCCGGAGTAGATTTATTTTATTTTATTTTATTTATTTTTTTTTTTTGATATTAAATCTTTCGGTTAAAGTTTATATTATTTATTCTAGTTTATATGGGTTTTTCTCTGGAAGATGCTACGCGCGGCCCCTGAATGTTTTTTTTTTATTTTAACTTTTATTTTTATTTATTTAAATTTTTTTTTAATTTTTTTTAATTTAAAATTTCAATATATAATTATTGTTTTTTTTTTTTTTTTTTTTTTTTGGTAGTAAATAATCGGTTATTCTAGTAATAAAGGCAGAAAGGACCCCACTAAAGCTTCATTGTGGGGGGGGGGGGGTTGGTATATACAAGTTAAGTACTGTAGGTGGGGAGTGTAATAATGATAATAATAATAATAATAATAATAGATTAGGGTTAGGTTTGGGGTTTGGGTTTGGGTTGGAGGGGGAGGGGAGGTTTTCTTCTTTATTAATTTATTTTATTTTATTTTATTTTATTTTAATTTATTTTAATTTATTTTAATTTATTTAAAATATATATGCGCCGCATGAAAATTTTAAATCCAAAAAAAAAAAAAAAGAGGGGGACAAAAATTTTAGTCCAAAAGAAGCCCCCGGGTGACGTTTTCCGAGATCATTTTGTTTGAAAAGAAAAAAAAAAAAAAATGAATATGTACGTTTTTAATTTCTGTCTGTCAGTCTGTCACTTTGTCACTTTGTCACTTTGTCACTTTAATTTGAATGATGATGATTGAATAATTGAAAAAAAAAAAAAAAAATGACATTTTTTTTTACTATAAAGAATTGAAATGATTAATTGATTGATTGATTTAAATAAATAAATAAATGAAAAAAAAAAAGTTGCATTTTTGTTTGCTACAAAATAATACAAAATTGCAGGTACCAAATAATTGTTCATTCTTTGCCAGGACAAGTAACAATAAAAATCCGGGGTAAAGCCGATTCAAATTGAAAATTTTAAAAAGGTTTAAAGTGTATTTTTTTGTTTTTATTGAACATTGAATATTGAACATTGAATATTGAATATTGAGTAGAATGAATGAATGAAGAATTGAAATAGTTTAAATAAAAATTAAATAAAAATTAAATAAAAATTAAATTAAAATTAAAATAAAAATAAAAACTTGAGGCAAGTCTTCTTCTTCTTTTTTTTTTTTTTTTAGTAAAAATTTCATTTGGGACCTTTCAAGTCTTTTTAATATTTCAAATATTAAAAAAAAAAAAAAAAAAAAAATTTACAAAATTTAAAAAAAAAAAAAAAAAAAAGCCCCGCCTTTTTCACACTCACAGATTTATTTATTTTTTATTTAAAAAAAGGAGCATATGTTTGTAAAAAAAAAAATAAAAAAAATTTAATTATCAATTTATTTATTTTAAATGTTAAAATTTTAAAATTTTTTTATATAAACAAAAAAATCCCATTTTGTTTATTTTATTTTTATTTATTTTTTTTTTTTTTTAAGAATCTTAGATTTTTTATTTTTTTATATAAAAAAAACCGGATTTTTATGAAATTAAAAAAAAAAAATCAATAAAATTTTTTTTATATATATATATATTAAATACTTTAAAGTATTTTTTTTTTTTTTTTTTTTTTTTTTTTTTTTTTTTTTTTTTCAAATCATAATCACACCCCTCTCTCAACAAAAAAAAAAAAAAAAAAAAAAAATTTTTTTTAAATTTTAATAAATTAAATTAATAAATATTACCTTATATACAACAATTAGCTTAGTCATGGCAACAACTACTGAAGATGCCACAAGGCCACCCTCTTCGTCTTCTTCTACTGCTCAATCACTAGCAAAGATTCTTCAAAGCTTTCCCTCCTCCTCCTCCTCTTCTTCTTCTTCTTCTTCTTCTACCACCTCCACTTCTTCTTCTACCACCACAACCACAAATAAAAGTACAAATTCAAATTCTTTTTCCACCACAACCTCTTCTTCTTCTTCTTCTTCTTCTTCTTCTTTACCACATTTTTATCAACATAATAAAAATAATAATAATAACAAAAATAAAAATAAAAATACCAACCATCATAGAAATAATAATCATACTATCACATCTAACCATTTAAAACCTACCAAAACTTCTACTACTGATCTTTACTCTCAAAGGCAAAAAAGTCTCAGCAAAGGCTCAAGTCCTAAGCTCACAGACAACCAGCCAAAAATCTCACCACCACCACCGCCACCATCATCATCATCATCTACTTGTAATCCAACTTCTCCACCATCTTCAACTCAACCAACAAAACAATCTTCATCTCCTCAACCATCTAGAAAGTCATCCAGACTCTCAATAAATGATATCATCAACTCAAACAATATTTCAATCCGTTCTTTCTCAAAACAATCATTCTCTTCAAATTCAATATCCTCTTCTTCTTCTTCTTCTTCTTCTTCCTCAAATTCAACCTCTAATTCTTCAACAAATTCTTCAACCCCAGCTTCATCACGTACTCGCTCAGTTTCTCCTCACTCAGTCATAATCATAGATCAAACCATGTCTTCATCCTCAACAAACCCTCCATCTACAATTAAGCTAGAACCGGATTCTCTCTCCCCCGTTGTAGTTTCCACTCCAAATTCTATGTCATCTGTCACTTCAACTGCATCAAATTCTACTCAACCTACTTCAACATCTCAAAAGGACCAACAACAACAACAACAACAACAAAAAAAACAACCAGTAAGAAGACGGAAACGTAAAGCCCCAGAAAATGATTCTCAAGACTCTTCAACTGCCCCAGCAAAACCTCCATCAACAACATCAACAAAATCTTTAAAAGATAAAAATAATGATGAAGAAACTCCTGCAAAGCGTAAACGCATGTCAGTTGCATGTTTAGGATGTCGAGCTCGTAAAGTAAAGGTGTGTTTATTTTTATTTTTTTTTATTTTTTAAAAAATTTTTATTTTTATTTTTATTTTTTTTTTCAATTTTTCAATTTTTCAATTTTTCAATTTTTCAATTTTTCAATTTTTCAATTTTTCAATTTCTAACCTCATTATAATAATAATCATAATAATAATAATAATAGTGTGACGGAAGAAAACCCCGCTGCTTAAACTGCGAACTCTACAAGGATGAATGTACTTTTGTCTTCCACAATGATAAACGTAAACCATACCCAAAAGAATACATTGATGCTTTAAACTCTCGCATCCGCATCCTCGAAAATCTCCTCACTGAATCAAACATAGAGTTTGATCCTGCAACTGATATCCCTGTCCATGAAGACTCCTCCTCAAACCTTCTCCTTGAAAGTGACAACAACGACCCCAACCGATCAATTGAATCTAATACAACCGGTCCAGACGGTCAACAGATTTCCGCAGAAAATATCCATCGATCTTCTGACTTTGTCGAAAAATTGGCTGCTCGTGTTGGTGACCTCTCAATGACTGAAACTGGCTTGCGCTATTTTGGCCCTACTTCCAATTTCCACTTTTTATCTTCTACAATATGGACCCGCAAACCAACATCAGACATTGTTGCCAAAGGTCGTAAAGCTATTGAAGATGCAGGTATCGAATACAATATTGACCCAAAACAGCGTGATCATCTCCTCAACCTTTACTGGACTTGGATACATCCCTTTTATGCCCTCACTGATAAAAAACTCTTTTTAAGAGACATGGAGACTTACTACCTCTCAGATGATCATGCTTCTACCTCTTCTTCTTTTTCTTCAAACAGACCTTCAACTAGTGGAAGCGCAGATGCTTCTTCCAATGACACCTTCAACAACCTAGCAAGAGGCCCTACAAAATACTTTTCACCCCTACTCCTCTACTCAATGCTGGCTATTGCCTCTCTCCTCGACGACCTCTACAATGGCCATCAATACCACATCAAAGCCCGCATTCTTCTCGACCTCGAAATGGAAGAACCCCAAATCACTACTGTCCAAGCCGCTGCCATTTTGGGTCTCTATGAAGGTGTCTCTGACCGTGATACTCGCGGCTGGATCTACTCCGGTATGGCTATCCGAATGGCTATAGAGTTGGGTTATCATCTGGACTCAAAGCGATGGGTCGAGCAAGGTCTCATCTCTGAAGAAGAAGCCTATATGCGTCAAATAACCTTTTGGGGGTGCTTTCTAACAGATCGTCTTTGGTCCTTTTACCTTGGAAGATCCTCCTCAATCCGCTTGGCCGATGTCCAAGTTCAACGTCCAAAAGATATTGATGAAGCTGTTTCTACAACAAACTTAAATAGCTCTTCCACGGGAGGTCCTTCTTCAAGCACCGCTGCAGGTGGAGACTCTGCAACAGGCACAACTGGCTCTCAGCTATTGGCTTCCTCTGACTCTTCCTCTTCCTCTTCCTCCTCATTCGCCCCTGATACTTGGGTCCCATACATTGCCCCCGATGTCGATCTGCCCAACATTTGGAAAGAATATACCGCACTCACTCGCACTCGTACAACAAATGTCTATCTCATTCAACTAGCTATCCTCAATGCTGAAATCCAAGAAGTCATGTATGCCACCTCTCAAACCCGCTCTCTCAATAGCCTCTGGGCTTTTGCTTCTCAAATGCACATCAAGCTAGCTCAATGGTACACTACCCTCCCATCTCCACTCCTGTGCTCCCCCAACTCTCAAAAACCAGTCATTGCTCACATTGTCCTCATCCACCTTCAATACCACTTAACTCTCATCTATCTCCACAGACCCTTCATGTACATGCCTAACAATCTGCCAGCAGCAAACCACGCTGCAGATTTGTGCCGCCAAGCTGCTCTGGGAATCTCCAACTTGCTTGCTCGGTACCACCATTCTTGGTACACTTTACGCCGTATTCACCCGGCCGCTGTCCACATGGCATTTTCAGCAGCCACAGTACATTTAAATAGCGCTTGGAATGATACTGGTATGAACAAAGTTAACGCTACCCAAGGACTCAAAACATGTTGCGAGGCTCTTGCTGCAATGAGCTCCGCTTATGAGTGCGCAAAGCGTGCCCTTGCCATTATCACACGGCTCATGAATAAGGGCCGCTATGGCTTTTCTGACAACTCTCGAGTAATGTCTGCATATGGTAGTGCCATCCCCAGTGGGGCAACCACTCCTATCAACTCCTTGATGGCAAGTAATTCCAAAGAAGGGTCTCGACCACAATCTAAGGTTTCCTCTCCAACAGTTACTTCCTTCATCAAACCAGAGATATCCCCAACTTGTGCAACAAGTCATACTGATTCACCAGTTCTTGACATTCGCAGCACTCTTCACAAAAGTGAGTCGGACTCACAAAACCCTGTTGTTATTGCTGCTGGAATTGCGGCGCTGGCCGCCAACACTCGCAACAATAACATTTCCAAGGCTGTTTCCTCTGGCCGACATGGGAGCAGCGTCCACCACACAGTCTCTGGCGCTCTTCCCGCTTCTGGAACAAATCTCCCAGAAAGTGATATTTCCACCTATCCTCCCTTTGATATTGTGGAGGCCATCACACGTGGATTTAGCAACTCAGAGCTCAAGCCCATGGCTTCAGGAAATGACGTGGCTGAAACTGTATGGCGCCCGTCTTTGCAGCGCAACCTTAACCGTCATCGGGCCATGATGAATTCCACTTCGTTAAATAATGGTGGGCTTTTGAGCAATATTTCTACAGTCAACAATAATGAGATACGCTCAACAAATAATAACATTGAGTCGAATAACTTCCCTCTTGGTGTCAACACTGTGCCATTTTTCAATTCTGAAGACTTTTTTGCTTATGCTCGCAACATGAATAATAATAATAATAATAATCAAAATCAAAATCAAAATCAAAATCAAGGTGTTGTGAACCAAAGTTCTAACAATGATTCTTCAGAGAGTCCGAAAAATGACATGGCTGGGTTTGGAACACCTCCAGGGTACTATTACACTTTGGATGAAGCTCCACGGCCTCCGCAAAATATCAGCAATCGTGTTTTTGGCTACACTTTGAGCAGGGCTCAGTCTTATCTTAATCAACTACATTATCTTCAGCAGCAGCAACAACAGCAGCAACAACATCAACAGCAGCAGCAGCAGCATCAACAGCAGCTACATCAACAGCAGCAGCAACAACACCACCAACACCACCATCAGCGAAATAACAGCAACGTTAGTGCTCACGGTGATGACAATGACGATTCCACCGGCAGAGCCATGGATTCCGATATTGATGGTCCTTCTTCAGCTAATGATGACCCACGGTTACTTAAGGCCAAGTCTACACCTACTACTCGCAAAGCCATGTCGGACTTGCTAATGCTAACCACGCCTTATTTAACAGCAGCTTCTGGGCTGGGCGGTGATGGTGGCGACAAATCGGGTAACAAGTCTGGGGATGAGGCTAAGCATAATAATAAGCAGCAGAATCATCATGACAAACACCGAAATAGTAGTGGCGGGAGCAGCAGCCACGGGTTATCAAACTATGCCAACTTTGTGACCAAGTACTCTATGGGCAGCGGGCACCGCGGCAGCGCGAGCGGGGCATCGGGTGACGCGGGGTCGTCATCTTCAGCGGGTTCCCATGTGGATGGTGACAATGATGGCGACGCTACTGAGTTTCTTAACCCCTCATCTGCAAGTATCCCATTTATGTTGGGTGGCCTTGGTGGGCTCGGCATGAACCTCGGCCTTGTTAGTGGCAGCCACCACAGTAATGGAGCTAATACTACTAGTAGTAGTAATAATGATTATGGTTCGCACCACCATGGCCATGGGAATCACCAAGGGAATCACCAAGGGAATCACCAAGGGAATCACCAAGGGAATCATCATGGGAATCATCATGGGAATCACCAAGGGAATCATCATGGGAATCACCACGGACACCATGGTGTTTCGTCTGGCGTCATTGATGGCGTACTGGGGGCGGCTAGTGGCGGCAGCAGCAACAACAATGGGGCTGGTGATGGTCATGTTGCAGCGGTTGTTGGCGGCGCAAGTACTCCGACATTTTTCGATCAGTTTGGTGGGGTGTCCGGGTTAGTTCCGGATCTTGTGGGGACTAACGAATGGCGGGCCTTTTTCCATGCAGTGAAGAGTGATTCATCAGTAGGTCAAGGGTTTGATGAAGGGAAATCTGGAGGAGGACGTGATAATGGAACAACAAGTGGGGGGAATAATAATAATAATAATAATAATAATGAAGCAGTGGGAGTTGGAAATGGAAATGGAAATGGAAATGGTCGTTAAAAAAAAAAATGAATCATGATTCATTTTTCCAAAAAAAAAAAAAATTAAATGAAAAAAATTAAAAAAAATATTAAATTTTTTTTTTTTTTTTTGTTTTTCCAATATTAATGAAATTGATTAATGATAATGCTTTTTGAAAAAAAAAAAAAAAAAAAAAAAAAAAATTTTAAATAAATAAATAAATAAAAAATATATTTTTGTGAATAGTTAATTTTTGTGTTAAAAAAAAAAATTATGAATATAATTAAATTTAATATAAAATATATATAGTTATAATTTGAAAAAAAAAAAAAATTAAAAAAAAAATTAATAAAATTTTTATCAGTAACCCATTTTCAAAACTTGAATTTTTCTTTTTCTTTTTCTTTTTCTTTTTTTTTTTTTTTTTTTTTTTATCAGCACTTTTGTATAATATATTTTCAAATGGTTATTACAAAGTATATATAAAAGGAACAAACAAAACATGATTATGAATATGATTATGAATATGATGATTATTATGATGATTATCATGATATCCAGAGGCACCATTAATTATGTATAAGAAATAAAAAAAAAAGTTAAACAAATTTATATATTTAAATATAACGTCATTATATTTATTAAATTAACTATATGTTGAAAATTGTTGTTCTTCACATCCACTATCTCATTTCACGTAAATAAATCAAAAATAAAATAAAATAAAATAAAGATCTTGGCTTCAATTGAAGTAAAAAAAAAATTAATAATAATAATAATAAATCAATAAAAAAATGAGGTCTAAATATGGTCATTTGAATAATTTTACATCTTGATTTCCCTCCCCTCTTCCTCCTTTTTATTTTGTTTTTTTTATTCTTTTATTATTTATTTTTTTTATTTATATATATATATATATATATATATATGCTATATAACCTTGGCAAAGCTTCCCTTCTTCTCCTCAGCCACTGATTTCTAATTCTTTAATTTTTTCTTTTTTTTTTAAAAAAAAATCATCTTCCCAAAAACAATTATTTAGTTCACTTTATTCATCAATCAACCCTTTGTCACCAAAACCAATCTGACCTAATCTGATCTGATCTGATCTGATCTGAATATCCACCAGAGTTCTATTTCCTGAATAACATCGGTAGAACTGATTGAGGGAACGTAACGAGGAGGGTTTTTTTTTTTTTTTTTTTTTTTTTTTCTTTTCCCATAGGATTGAGACATGAAAATAAGTTTTGGTTAAATTTATTGGTTGTAATTTTCTAAGATACTTTCAACAATGATTTTATCAATCTCTCTCACACTTTTTATCTTGATTTTGGGCTTTGAAATATCACAAGTGTTTATTTAAAAAAAAAACACATTTATAACTAATTAGTTAAAGTATTAAATTATTGTAGTCAGAATAACAATATAAGACTTTCTTTTTTTTTCTTTCTTCTGCTGGGTTTCTTAAAGTCTCTTTTTAGTAAACTCCAAAAATAATCTCCTGGCCATAATTCATAATCCTGATACCGGGTTTGTGTAGTAAATTTGTTCAATAAAAGTTTTCTTTGGAAACAAAATGTGGTTAAAGGTGACTAGAAAAAGCAAGCTTTTCAAAAATAACTTAAGAAAATTAAAGTAAAGTAAAACGTTTAAAATGTCTTGTGGTATTAGACCTCACACAAATACCTGTTAGTTTTCAATTTAATATAAACATCGTGGAACCACCAGTGGTTTACTTTCTTTTTTTTCCCCCCAGGTGAGCATTAACTTATAAAACATTTGCAAAAAAATAAAACCTAAATTAGAAGCAATTTTTCCGTGAAAGTTTGTGCAAAGAACCAACTTTTTTTTTGTTTTTGTAGTCGGCACAATAGACCTGGAACTAGTCTAACTTCTTGAATAATCTAATGATCAGAGGCTCATATACTAACCTTCATGCTTTTAAAATAATAATGTAATCGTAGCAGAACAATTTGCCGGTGTATTACGCAATATCCTTGTACTTGTCAAAAGTCTTTAAAATTTAGAATTGTACTATTTGATTGTGAATATGTTTTTTTTTTTTTTTGCAGATGATAACAAAGTTTTTAGAAACAAAATTGAAGGCACTTTTGCTACTACTGGTGACTGTCCACTTGCCAAACTTTTCATCATGTTCTGACAAACAAATGTATTAAAAAAAAAAAAGGACTTTTAATTTTTTTTTTTGTTTTTAATGGATTTGTGCAAAGTAAACAAAAATATACATTTAATTAAGCTTTCTTTAAAGTCCCAATTTTTCTGTAGATTTGTTTTGAGCTCAGCAATGATAATAAGCCACGTCGGAGTTGGCACGGGCTCTCAGGTACTTACAAGTTGATTCAGTACCAGATACTTACTACTATTACTATCACCCAATATATATATATATATATATATTGTAAAACTCTATATAGCCAAGCTTACAATAATAGGATTGTATTCAACAACTGTAGAGATATGAGATTTTAAAAGAAGAGTAAATTAAAAAAAAATTTAACGGTTAAAAAAATCTTTGAATACGTATTTATTTATATTTAAAAAGTTTTTAAAGGATCTTTTTAAGTCTTAATGAAAGTGAAACTTTTGTTATTTTAAAGGAGTATTTTTTTTTTTTTAAAAGTTATCATTTTGTGAACTCTTAAATAAAAAATAAAATAAAATAAAAAAGTTTATAAATTTTTTTAATTTTTTAATTTTTTTTTTTTCATTTATAATTTGAAATATTTTTATTTAAATAAAAATAAAAATAAAAAAACATATTCCGGGGAAATTTTTCTGCTGTAAAATTTGCGAATTTTTTTTTTTTTTTTTTAATCTTAATTAGAAATGGTGGAGAAACAATTCAGCCGTGCTGCTTTTTTTTTTTTTTTTTCTCAATTTGGTTTTTTTTTTATCAGCCGATGAGGAGTGGGGGAGGGTGGGAAGGAGAAATAAATAAATAAATAAATAAATAAATAAATAAATAAATATATGTAAATGGGTTAGGGTTAGGGTTAAGTTGAGTTTTTATTATTTTAATTTTTTAAGTCAACCAGTCCGGCTCATAAACTTTTGCAAAAAAAAAATTAAAAAAATTAAAATCTTCAACGTTTTTTTTTTTTCCGATTTTAAATTTTTTAATATTTTTTTTTATACGTGGGGGGGGGAGAGGTTGTTGTTTTTTATGCAAAAATTGAAATTTTACAAAGTCCAGACTTTAATGGATCCATTCATTGATATAGATAATGATAATAATAATAATAATAAACCCCACGGATCAGTAGATCAATCACATTTAAATGTACAAATTTGTAAAAAAAAAAAACTCTTTTAAATGATTTAATTGTTTGTATTAGAAATGCATTGTAATCATATTAATAAATTTATCAATATATATATAGTATCTTTTGAGTTTCCAATAATTTTGATAATTCTAACTTGGGTTTTGGTTAAGTATTCCCCCCACTCTAATATTTCACTTGTTTTAAATTCTTTCATCGTCATTTCGTCTCAAATCTTTAAATCATTTTCAAAAATCTTCCCCTTATTCATATGCTTCCATTAGTCCCACTGGTCCCTGTATATACTCTACACATGGACCTTTGATAGCATATATTTATTACTAACGATCCATTGGCTTTAATCCCATTTTATACAAAAAAATTTCAATAAAATATCAAACTATCAAAATGTTTAACAAAGAAAAAAAGGCGGGAATTTTCCCTTAAAGGCAATGATTAGAAGAGAAAAAAAAAAAAAAAAAAAGATAGTTACCCTTTTTTTTAAAAAAAAACGCCGCACAGTCCTTTATTAGGGAAAATCACAGTCTTGATACATACATGCTTGCCAATACTATCTCGACAATTCAATATCGGCTTTTTCATATTTATATAATATTTTTTTTTTTTCTTTCCTCAAAGCATCAATATTCTTTTTTCTTTTTATTTTGTTTTCATAGCATATAGAATTAAATTATTGTTTAAATTTATCTTTAATTTCCTTTTAAACAGTGTAAGCTTCTCAAGTAATCCATCTCAAAAACCATGTTCACCACTAAAGTACATCAATCATCAATATTTAGATTTAGTATTTAACCTAATCTTATTAAAAGCTTGTTTTATTTGGTGTCACAATATCGGTCGTTCCCTTGCTTGTGGTTAGCACATCGTTTGCACAGCCTATAAGCTCCCTGTTACATCCTTTCATTGAACGAGTATACCCCGGAGCCATATCAAATCTTTAACGTCTTCATTTTTTTTTTTCTGAATCAAACTTAACCCCAAGTTGGTTATACAAATTATTAAAAAAAAACTGATCCCCTAATTAATTTGTTATAAATTTTATGTTTCAAATATCGCACTTTCATTCCTTAGCTCAATGGTGTGCAGAATTTTTTATAGTCTCTGGATCTCCGTTCAAAGTCATAAAGAAAAAAAAAATGCAGCACCCATAAAATTTAACACATTATTATCTAATATTTCCATTATTTTATCAAATAAGTTTTGATGACATTGAAGCGTATTCTGTGAAAACTGAGGTATTATTTAAGTTAAATAGGAGGGCAGTTATGAAAGGTCACAGCTCAATAAATTTCGTCAATAAATTTCGTTAACCCACTTAAGAAAGTCAGTTTATCAGTTATATTTTAACTTGTAAGTAAGATAAAACATTTCAAAATTTTTCATGATCTCTATTTCCAAACTGGAGGGTGCGAAATAGATCTAGTTCTTTAAAAAAAATAATACAAGCTAGATACAGCAAAACACAATTAGGTATATAATAAAAAAAACTTGGTACATGACCTATCATTTTCTGCTTTGTTTGGTACTAATTATCGTCTGATTTAAAAAAAATGGTTTCAAACTTTCATCAAAAGATGACGATAATATTTAGGTTAGATCATTTTACTGGAATTGATATTCTTGAATCATCGGACAAGAAATCCGAGCAGGTATCAGGCTTGCAGCAAGTATTAGTTAATAGAACTTAGGTATCTTACTAATAAAATGTCAAATATTAATTTTTTAAAAGTATTTTATTAAATTATGGTACTTAATGGAATTAAGAGATTTCTGATTAAGTCTTATTAACATTTGAGACGATATTGGTCAGGCTCATCTGGTTGTGATGCAGCTTAATCGTTAAGATTCATAAACCCTAACCACCTATCTGCCACTCCACACATTGCCCATTTTTATCAATATGTCCACGTGATTTCATATCAGACATTTCCCTCTTTTTCTTGTCTTTTTTTTTTTTTTTTTTTTGCTTTTCCGCCATAAAGCTTCTTTCTTCAACGAAATCCCAAATAATCCTAATCAAAACCCCCCTCTACGATCTAGAAAATAAATCTTCAACTTTTCCGTTCCCGTTCCCTTAAAATATCCATTACCTAGAATACCCGTAGAAATAAGACAAAAAATAAATAAAAAATAAAAAAAAGGAATTAAACTATTCTCCATAATGCCCAACCCTGCTAACTGGGCACAGCTCCAGCGAACAATTGCGGGCACACGGCATGCTCAGTTTGTGCGCCATCTCGTCAAGAGCTTTGATTTACTATTCTTTGTACATGTCATTATCATTTACCTCCATGAGTATGTTTTTCATTTTTTTTTTTACTTCTTTTTTTTAATTCTTTTGTATTAACATTTTAAGCATCTCGACGTTCAGCTTCCTGCTGCGAGCCCTCGTCCAAATGGTAAGTCAGACAAAGTCTCTGCATAAACCCGCTCAACTGACGACACACCTTTAGGTCTTCTTATCACCTCACTTGCTCAAAGTCCGAATTCCTCCCCAGCTAAACCACCGCCCTATAATCGGGTTCGTGATTGCTACAAACGCATATTGTATCCTTCGCCATGCATTCCACTCTTTCCCCCATCCAGTCTACGCCACACCAACCACGTTTGGTGCTGCGTCTTCTTCATCTTTTTCCTCTGCATCTACTAACGGCTCTCCATCATACACTGTCCATCAGTCGCCACGAAACATTCTGCACGGCGGGCTTACGATTGAGTTTGTAGGCGCGCCACCGTTTGCCTCTGCGTGGCCGTTTCTCGTCCTGGACACGTGCGTGCTTGCACTTCAGCTCATTGTGTATGCGCTCAACTTTGCAGAAAAGGACAGTGACGAAAATGGTGGCGGAAATGACCAGCAACCTAGACAATCCAACACAGAGGAAGAAGAAGAAGAAGAAAATAGCCAGATTGATAATGATAGAGAAGGCTATGAACAGGTACAAGAAACAGCAAGAATCCTAAGAGAAGAATTACAGCATGGAATAGATACAGACTCAGGTGTGCGCGATGCAGGTGAAGGTCCCAGTTCTGCAAGACCTAACATTACCACACAACACTCTCCAACGTCCAGGTTATCACCTCCGGCGTCATTACCCCTGCGGCCGTCGTCCAGCTCATCATCGGGACCTAGGCCTGGAGACAACATTTACGAGTCGTACTCGGGGAACCTGAACGTGCGTAACATTGAGGTATTTCATACAATTGCACGATCATGGACGTCGCATGAACGGTACTGGGAGGCACATGGGGGCCGGCCAGCGCCTCTGACGCAAACACAGCAGCAGCGGAGGCAGCGACGACGACGACGACGACGACGGCAGGCAGGTGGAGATCTGGAACGCGGCAGCGCGGAAGAGTCTGAAGATGAAGAAGAAGGAGAAGGAGAAGAGGCGAACGGAGATAACACAAGTGGTCGTGCGCAGAGACGGCGGGCAAGACAAGAGATTGAACGCACGCTACGGTTCATGCAGGAAAGTGTGGCTGCGCTGGAGGGCCGTGCCGAGCGGCGTAGTGGCAACGGGTCTGAGCGAGGCAGTGGGAGCGGGACGTCAGCAGTTTCACGGGAAGAGCTTGCACGGATTGCGGAAGTTTTACGGGCTGAAGGGTGGGGACAACCATCTGTAGATGGTGAGGGCCAGGTATTGGACGAAAGCGGGTTCGACAGTAGTAGTAGCAACAGCGGGAGTGAGGAAGATGATGGAGATGGACGGGCGGCGGTGACGTACGGTTCAACAGGAGAAACGGTGGCAGGGCAGAGTGGGATGTGGGGGTCGGACGAAAGTGATGATGATTTGTATGCACCAAGGCAGGCAAGCGAGAGTGACTCGGTGTCGGTGTCGGTGTCTGATAGCAGTAGCAGTGACGAGGACCAGTCGGGGACTGGGGGACATGGATCTGAGAACAATGTGTTGAGTTCGTTTATGAATTCTGTTATTCCGTAAAAAGGAGAGTCGTGGTTGTTGGGAATTCATGAGCTTTCAGATATTTATAAACTTGTCATGAAATTCATATAAAACTTTATGTTATCATGTAAAACGTTTTCAAATTTGAAATGGAAGATTAACAATAAATAAAATAAATGAATGGGAAGAGTTCAATATTTATGGTATAGTGAAGTAAATATATATAAAAATAACCCTTAATCCCGTCGTTATGTATAGGAAGAAATTCCTAACAAATGAATGAATTAATGAAGACGAGATCGGTCCCATTCAAATCCAGACAAACATTTCATTATTAAAAAATATATATATATATAGTGGTTTGCTACGTTCACATCTAGACAGGCATAGTTTTCTATAAATTTTTTTTGGGGATTAAGAAAAGTGAAAAATAAAAAAAAAAAAAAATGGCTAATGGGAAAAAAAGGGATTACATAATAATAATAAAGGTGTTTAGTCAGAAACTATCAAGAATTATTGTAAATTGTAAAAGGGAATGAAAGGGAGAATCACGTTGGGGTAAGAGTATTTTTTTAATCATAAAAAAATTGGTTTCAAAATAAAGTTTTAAAAAAGTAAAAAAGGCTATAATGTGACCATTTTAAGATTCCATTGAGGTAAGGGTATGTTGTAATAGATATCCTTTCACATGGTACCTCTAGGTCCTGTTAAATATGAAAACTAAAACCTTCCAACAAATCCAATATTCCACTAGGGTGAGGGTATTATCTATTATGGGAGATGATTTCAAATTTTTATTTTGAAATAAAGGAATGTCAAAAATTCAAAACCTCCCAACTATGGCGTTCCCAAAAAGGAATAAAGAAAAAAAAATAAAACGCTTAAGTAAACCCTAGCCCTGACGGATTTTAAAAGAACGATAAACAAAATCATTTTGTTAATAAATCTCATCATAATTGTTGACCACTTCAAGATTCCTTCCAGGGTAAGGGTATTTAGAATTTTATATTTGTTCACAGAGTACGCATAGATCCCGTGATATATGAAATCTAAAACCTTCCAACAAATCCAAAATTCCACTGGGGTAAGGGTATTTCTTATTATGGGAGATTATTTCAAATTTTTATTTTGAAATTTAAGAAATGTCAAAAATTCAAAACCTCCCAACTATGGTGTTCCCAAAAAGGAACAAAAAGGAACAAAAAAAATAAAATAAATAAAATAAAATAAAAAACTTTAATTAAACCCTAGCCCTTATGGATTCTAGAAAAAGGTTAATATTCATGGTGTCAGAGTGCCGCTCTCGGATAAAGGTATTCTTTTTTTTTTTTTTTTTTTTTTTTTTAATTATGAAATTTAGTTTCAAAAATAATCAAAATTTTTAAATAAAATAAAAAAATAAAAAATAAAAAATAAAAAATAAAAAATAAAAAATAAAAAATAAAAAATAAAATAAAAAATAAAATAAAATAATTTGGGCCTAAAGTTAATCATTTCAAAATAACGCTGGGGTAAGGTTATTTGTAGAAAAAAAGAAAAAAAGAAAGAAAGAAAGAAAAATCAGAAAACAGTAAACATATTAAATATAAAAATTATATAAAAAAACAGAAATTTATCAACAACAAAATAAACAAAACTTTTGCAAGATTTATATATAAATAATAATGATAATAAAATTAATAATAATAATGAAATAATAATAATAATAATAATAATAATAATAATAATAATAATAATAATAATAATAATAATAATAATAATAATAATAATAATAATAATAATAATAATAATAATAATAATAAAAAGATCCTTTACTTTCTGCTAGAACGGCCACGTGCACGGGGTGACTGTTGAGTCACTGGCTCAGTTTCTGCGTCTTGCTGCACAGAACTTTCTGCAACTTTCCCAATCTCACCATACACACGCTCAAACTCTGCTTGTTTCTGGGCAAGCAAGTTTGCAAGTTGAGCCAATTCTTCAAGTTTTTTATAAGGATCCCATGGTTCTGCTGGTTGGTTTGCAAATTGACGACGACCAATATTACGCAATGTTTTTTGGCTTACTTGTTTGCGAGCCTCGGTCAATGCAACTTCCTCTTCATCAGTGTATACAGGGAGTGAATCAATTGCCTCCTCACCAGCATCCAATTCCTCTTCAAGTTCATCAATGCCTTGTTCATCTACTCGGATAGGCCCACTATCTTCTCCTTCATCATCTTCAGATGATGCATCAGAAAGCCCCCCAGAAATTCCCTGCTCGCGTAGCTTGATGGGGTTAGGCGTCACGGGGAAATACAATGGAGCACCTTCGTCTTCACGTTTTTGAGTGACAGCATCAATTTTGTTCAATGTTTTGGCAGAAAATCCAGACGTCTCACCAATAGAAGCTTTCTGGTCAGGTACACGGTACTTGGTGCCTTCACGTTTCATAATGACGCCATCTTCGTTTTGCTCTTTAATCTTGGTGTGCACCAACTTATGATGCTTAAGCTCATCGTCGGCCTCCTCAATTCCTTCCTCGATATCTTCCTCAGCTTCAGCTTCTTCAATTTCTTCAACAGCCTTAGAAGTCTTGGGAGGGGTGACAGGTACAGCAGTGACAATAGCGGCCTGGCGCTTAATGCGGTCCGAAGTGTAGGATGTCACCTTGCTAATATAGCTTTGAATCTTGGGATCTGAATCCCAAACGTTGGTTGTTCGCCGAGTATCGAGAGAGTCGTATTGCGGCTGAATGGAATAGTCGCGGAATTGGCGTGTCACTTGGTCCGCAGCATCAATTGTATCTTCGCTATGAACGTCGTCCTCGTCATCATTATGATAAATTCCTTCTTGATGTTCTTCATGTTCTTCTTCTTCTTCTTCATGGTGATAATCATCTTCATAACCGTAATCTTCAGGGAAAACACGCTCAACATGGCGTTCTTGAGTTTCCCAGGGGAAAACAGGCTTGACAGGGGGTTCAGGTTCATGATAAGATTCCTGGTGAACTTCATGGGGAGGTTCCTGGTGGTATTCCTCGTGGTGTTCCTCGTGGTGTTCCTCGTGGGATTCAGAATGAGAAAATTCTTCAACGTGGTGACAGTGGTGATCATGGTGATGGATAGGGGGATGGGGAGGAGCAGGTGGCGGGGCCGGATGAGGGTCATAATGCATATGCTGATGCTCGACATATTTATTATAAACAGGGTCTTCCTTAGGAGGATGATCCCAGATATTTTCGTAATGGCTAATAACAAGATTCAAAGCCTCAGGTTTTGAATTGCGTGGAGGAAGATAACGGGTGGGGTCCCAGCGGTTAACATCTGGTTCAATAGTTGGAATAAAGTTAGGGCCATGGTCATCTGTTGAGTCAGAAACGATTTGAGTATAGACGTTTTCGACGGCAGAATCCAGAGGAAGGGTGGCAATTATTTCAGGAGACTTTAAATTCAAGGATGAATCGTAGTGCTTGTTATAAACCTCCCACCAGGAATGTTCAAAGGAAGATGCATTGGAAGCAGGGCCGCTAAGAGATTGAGACCAAGGCTTAGAAGAGCCAATGAAATGGACAATTGCGACCTGGTCTTTAAAGAAGTTGTAGGCCGGGGTGTATTGGTAAGAAGCGGATGGAGTAACATTGTAAACGAATGGGAGATGGTGCCACTTATCTTGGAAAAACTGGTTAAGAAGACCCTGGTCGCCACCATCAAAAGAGAGACCTGCGCGTGCGCGGCCCGAGAGGGCTTCAAAGGTGTCTTTATTAGGGAGGGTGACAAAGACGCCGGAGTTGAAGATATCAGGCCAGCCGATATCCGGGGCAGCAGCAATTGGGATAGATGAGTGGGACAGAGGGTAACGGTCAAAGAGGTCGTCAATGTTTTTAAGAGGGAGTGTGTCAGCGTCGAGGAAGACGATTTTAGAGAATTGGGTTTGAAGCCAAACATTGATTTTGGTGTAAGAGCGTTCGAGGTCCGGACGGCCGAGAAGTTTGAATTGGGGAGCATCAGCTTGGGTGATTGCAATGGTTTCTGTTGGGAGTAGGTGGTCATAAAGGGCTAAAAGACGATTACGGGCCTCTGTGCTTACTTCTGGTCCGACAATGATTGCGAGTTGTTTTGTTGTTCCAGCATCACGTAGAGCATGGCCCAAGACGAGGGCACCTGGGAGGTACGAGTCGTTGTATAGGAGGGTACAATAAGCTTCGGAAGACATGTAAAGAGAGTTTTTTTTTTTTTGTGTGTATGACGGGGAGAGGTGGGTTAATGGAAGATTGAGAGGTTGTTTGTGTAGTGTTTAGATTTTGATGGTGATGGTGATGATTATGATGATGATGATGATGATGATGATAGATAATAATTTGGATAAGAACTGAGGGAAAAAAAAAAAAAAAAAAAAAAATAGGAGGATAAGTTAGAAATTAGGAAGAGCAGCGGGGTTTTTTGTTTTTTTTTTTTTTTCTATTTTATTTTAATTTATTTTAATTATTTTTTTTTTTGTTAAATAGATATTTCTTTTTATTTTATTTTATTTTATTTTTTTTTTTTTTTGCACGATAACAAAAGTGAGCCCACCAAAAGCCTGGCGATATTATATATTAATAATTATGGAGCGGCGGTGGTTACGCAAATGGTATAGTGATGGGTTTTTTTTTTTTTTTTATATGGGAATAAAAATAATTAAATAATAATAATAATAATAATAATAATAATTACTTTATTAAATGATCTTAAAAGAGATACCAACAGTCAAGGGCCTATTTTTTTTATTTTTTTTATTTTAGATGAAGAAGAAGAATTGCTAAAAAGTAATTGGTAATAGGGGGGGAGAGAGGTATATACAATCTTTAAGATTATTATTATTATTATTATTATTATTACTACTAGCAATAGTAAAAAATTAAAAATTAAAAATTAAAAATTAAAAATTAAAAATTAAAAATTAAAAATTAAAAATTAAAAATTAAAAATTAAAAAAAAATTAAAAAGGCTGGTTGAATGAATGGCTAAAGATCGTTGTTGTTGGTTGTTGTTGGTTGTTGTTGGTTGTTGTTGGTTGTTGTTGGTTGTTGTTGGTTGTTGTTGGTTGTAAAATAGAAGAAAAATGTTTGTTTTTTTTTTTTTTTTTTTTGGGTACCACCTGGAGAAATGGCGCACAAAAAACACAAAGGAAAATTATTGATTGACTTACCGAAAGTAGACAAAAAAAAAAAAAAAATAAAAAAAAAACAAAAAAAAACAAAAAATCCTCAGAGCAGCAGAAACGACTGGCGCAGGGTTGGATTGAATGAGTTGGTTGTTATAAAGTTAAAATAAATAGATGGTTTTGAATTAAAAACAATAAAAAGTAGTAGTAGTAAAGAAATAATTTAAAAGAAAAAAAAAAAAAAAAAAAAAATTCTGTACGGATTTTCACTGCCTTTTATTTAATAAAAAAAAAAAAGTTTTTTTTTTTTTTTACAATTGACCCTTTTTTTTTTTAAAAAAAAAAATCTATTGATGAGAATTTCAACATGAATAAAAAAAAAAAAAAAAAAAAAAAAGGATGAGGAAGGGTGTTTAAAGGTTAAAGGGAAATTTTTTTTTTTTTTTTTTTTTAAAAAATATATAAACACACAGTGCAAAACTTTAAAAAAAAAAAAAAAAAAAAAAACTAATTAACTAATTAACTAATTAACTATTCTTTTATTTTTATTTAACATTACACATTAACAGATTCTCCAGGACTTACAGAAACATTAAAATAATAATAATAATAATAATAATAATAATTGTTTAAATGTCGAGTTTATATTATAATAATACTTTAATTAAATACAAAAGATCAGGAATTTATTTAGTTATGGTTTCATTCTACAATGGGAAGAAGAAGAAGATTGGAAAATAAATAAATAAATAAATCATAAAAATATACCAAGAAGAGTTATTATTTTATATAAATTTTTCACAATTGAAGAGTATATTTCATTTAAGTTTTTTATTTAATCTTTTTTTATCTTTTTTTTATCTTTTATTTTATCGTCAAAGGCCTTTAAATGTATTTCATCTTCATTTTCTTCTTCATATAGTGCGGCTTAGAATTGACTTGAAACAAAGAATTTAACAAAACCTTCCGACGGATGTTGACAAAAACAACAACAACAACAACAACAACAACAATAATAATAATAATAATAATAATAATCAATTCCCAAACTAACTAAGTAGTTGCATCTCTTAATAGACTAGCTAGTTCCTCTTCTTCTTCTCTTTATTATGATCATCTTTTCGTTATCGTGCCATCCATCCGTATCTCTCTGATAACGACATTGAAAAACGTGTATATGAATTGTGTTTATATTATAATAATAATAATATTATTATTATTATTATTATTATTATTATCATTATAAATATATTAATTAAAACTTCTCTTTTAGATACATCATTTTATTTAAATATAAAAAAAAAAAAAAAAATCATTTTATATATATATATACTATATACACTCTGCTTACTGAAGCTTGCCCTCAAATCTAAGATCCCAGCCGATAATCGGACCGAGCTTAGGAAGAGTCTCTGCAACAGTATGCACATCCTTGTCACCACGACCAGACAAGCAAATAAGAACCTTCTGTTCAGGCTTCAACGTCTTGGCCAACTCAATGGCTCCATACACTGCATGTGAAGATTCAAGAGCTGGAATAATACCTTCCAATTGGGTCAATAGCTTAAACCCAAGCAAAGCTTGAGCATCATTGGCAGCAATAAATTCAGCACGTCCAGAATCCTTCCAGTATGAAATCTCAGGTCCAACACCAGGATAATCAAGACCAGCAGAAATCGAGTGTGTTTCTTGAACCTGACCATCTTCATCTTGTAATAGATAAGATTTAACACCATGTAAAACACCCTTGCGACCACGAGACAATGTAGCACTATGCTTCTCAGTGTCAATACCATCACCACCAGCTTCAACACCACGAAGACGAACCTCCTTATCAGGAATAAACGCAGTAAACATACCAACACAGTTGGAACCACCACCAACACATGCAACAACAGCATCAGGAAGCTTGCCCTCATTAAGCTTCATAAACTGCTCACGGGCTTCCTTGCCAATAATACTCTGGAATGTCTTGACAATAAGTGGGTAAGGGTGAGGGCCAATGGCTGAACCAATGACATAGTGAGTAGACTCAAGGTTGGTCACCCAGAATCTCAGAGCCTCATTGACTGCATCTCTCAGAGTACGCGAACCAGACTCAACAGGCACCACAGTGGCACCAAGCATCTTAATACGGAAAACATTCAGGGCCTGACGACGAACATCTTCAGCACCCATGAAAATCGTACACTTAAGACCAAACTTGGCTGCAACTGTAGCTGTTGCAACACCATGCTGGCCTGCACCAGTCTCGGCAATAATCTCTCTCTTGCCCAGTCTCAGAGCAATCAGAACTTGACCCAGAGCATTATTAATCTTATGCGAACCAGTATGGTTTAAGTCTTCACGCTTGACCCAGAGCTCAGCACCCTTTGCGTATTCACTCAGTCTGTCGAGCTTGTGAAGCTGCGAAGGACGGTTCATATAAGGATAGTAAGATCGGAATTCCTCCCAAAATTCAGGAGAGTTAATGGCCTCAGTAAAGCCCTTCTCAAGCTCAACAAGAGACTTGTGCATGGCTTCAGGAACATATTGGCCACCAAACTCACCAAACTGGGAAACTGGGCTAGCAATGGTATTAATTGTAGACTTGGCCACAGGAGTGTTAGAAGCCTTTTCGTATTCTTCAGCAGTAATTGGAATGACGGCTCTGCCGCCACTCAAAGATTGAACAAATGCCTTGACACTTTCAGCACGGGTCTCTGTAGTTTTTTCAGCGTCAATAGTAGAAATGATCTTGGATCCAACAACAACACCCTGAGCAAACTCAGCAATCTCATCAACGTGTTCCTTTGTAGAAACACCAAAGCCCACAACAATAGGAGTATCCTTTGAGTAGCTGCGAACTCTCTTTAAAAGATCGGGCAGAGAGGCATCCAGGGAGCCCTTGGCACCAGTGGTGCCCATACGCGAAGCCACGTAGACAAACGAATCGGCGATAGGGATGAGCTGTTCAAGACGTTCGTTGGTAGTTGCAGGAGCAACTAAAGGAATATAGGAAAGACCTTGTTCGATGCAGATTGCTCTAAACTGGGTAGCTTCCTCGGGGGGGAGATCGACGAGAATAAAGCCGTTTGCACCGGCAGCCTTGGCGTCTCTGACGAGTTTTTCATCGCCGTATTGCATGACTGGGTTATAGTAACCCATAAGGATAATAGGGACAGTGACGCCGGCCTTTCTTGCCTCGACGACGAGTTCAATTGTTTTAGCAGTAGTGACCTTATTATCAAGAGCGATATTGTTTGAATATTGGATTGTGGGGCCATCGGCAACTGGGTCTGTAAAGGGGATTCCTAGTTCGATGATATCGGCGCCACCGTCTTGGAGGCCCTTAAGAATGGCAGGGGTATCTGCGATAGTTGGGAAACCGGCAGTGACAAAAGTCAACAAAGCAGGGCGGTCTAAATAAATTTAAAGTGAAAAAAAAAAAAAAAGAAAAAAAAAGAAAAAAATTTTTTCATTAAAGTTAGAAAAAGAGTTGATCTAAGATGAATGAGAAATTATGAGAGAGAAAAACATACTCTCTTTTTTGCACTTATCAAAAGTGTAGTTAATGAGGGAAGTCATTTTTTATTCTATAAAAGAATGAGATGGTATGAAAGGAAATATAGATGAAGTTTTAAAAGATGGATTGTTGATATTTAAAAAAAAAAAAAAAAAAAAAAAAAAAAAAGAAGGAAGAAGAATATTAAAAAAAAAAAAAAAAAAAAAGTTGTGAAATTTTAGGATTTTGGCGATTCTTTTATATATATCTCAGTTGAGATGTTTTGCCCCCCTCCCTCCAATGGGTGACTCTTTTTGGCTTATGTAGAGAAAAAAAAAAAAAAAATGTTTACGCCAGCCAGTGCAGCAACAGCAGCAGCAACAACAACATTATATTACAAACTTTGTTACAACAATTATTATATATTTATTTAGTCATATTAAAAAAGATTAATTTAATTAATTATTTAATTAACTATTTAGTTATAACTAAATAGAAGAAATCCACACATATATACTATTATGATATAATTATATACATAAAAGTTTGACTCAAACCGGTAAATGACTAACTTGCTATTTCTGGAATTTTCTTAAAAAAAAATAATCTAATTTCTCTGATTCAAAGCCCATTTATATGCTTATATACAATAAAAAATTAAAAATTAAAAAAAATTAAAGAAAAAAAAAAAAAACAGATTTCCGGGAATTCCAAATAAAATCCAGATTGATTGTTGATTATTAAAAAAAAAAAAAAAAAAAAAAGTCAAATTCAATAGTATAGAAGATTATTTTTTTTTTTTTTTTGTGTGTGTAAAGAGGGAGGATTCTGGTAATATCCGTTTCCGTATCAATGACTGAATAAAAACATCCTACGAGATTCTAGTAGTCTTTTAAAATGATGAGTCTTTTTTTTTTTTAAAAAAAAAAAAGTTAATAATAAAATAATAAAATAAATCCCCACTTTTTAAAATCCCGTTTAATGTCATTTTATTTTATTTATTTTTTTTTTTTTTTTCAATCTTCTTCGTTCTTTCAAGTTCTTCTTTGTTCCTAATTTAAATAATAATAATCTTTCAAACTATCCTGTAACTTTAAATAAATTTTTTTTTTTTTTTTTTTGTTTCTACCACCCTTCTTGCTATCGCTGCTTATCCAATGGTCCATACATATAAAAAATATAAATAAATGAACTGCCTTTCATTGTGTCTGGTGAGTAAAATTTGTGCGCAATTCGTGTGCAATTTGTGAAATTCGTGAAATTCTTTAATATTTTTTCAATTTTCCAATATATAAAATTTAAAAAAAATATAAAAAATTTCCAATTTGTCAATTTTCCAATTTGCCAATTTTTTCAAATATTTTTCAATTTTTCAACTTTTCAATATTTTTCAAATATTTTTCCAAATATTTTTCATTCATGATGCGGCTTGTAAAAACAATATTAAAAAAAAATGACCTAAATTGGACTAAACAAGTAATAATAATAAATTTTTTATTATTCTTTTAAACTATACTTTGAAAAGATTATGACTTTTGTGAGAAGAAAAAAAAAAAAAAAAAAAAAAAACCATTTTTATTTTCAGATAAAATAAAATAAAATTTAAATTCTTAATCTATTATTATTCTCATCTCTTCGTTTATATCTTCAAATCAATAATATTCCCCTTTATCGTAGATTATTATTATCTGTACATTTATATATATAGTATATATATATATGCATACAAAAACCACCTCCACATGACAACAACAAAACCCTTTTAAAAAAAGACCTTATTTTATTTTTCTTACAACTACTTTTTCTCTCATTTATAATTTATAATTTATAAATATATCACATTTATTCTCTAAATAAATCAATTAAAAAAGAATTCCACTCATAAATCATCATGTCTTTTATTTTTTTTTTTCCTTTAAAAATAAAAAATATATATAGGAAAAAAAAAAAATAATAAATTTAAACCGAAAAAAAAAAAAAAAACATGCTCAATTTGGGTATTTAAAAACATAAAAAAAAAAAAAAACTCCCATTCCATTCTTTAAAAAAATAAAAAAAAATTAAAATTCTTCAAACTCATAATTATCATCACATTCCCTTTATTTCCCATTAGAATAAGGCTGTGTGGATCCAGAACGAGAAGGCGTTACACTCGAAGACGCTCCAACCATAGCAGCTGCTGCTGCCTGTTGTTGTGGCTGGACTCCATGCTGTTGTTGCTGTTGCTGCTGCTGCTGTTGTTGTTGTTGTTGAGTAGTAGATCCCGCCTGATTAGATGAATGCTGAGCTTGAGAAGATGTAGCTGCAGCTGAGTTACCCTTAAGAGCAAGCAATTGCTTAGCACGGAACGACTCATAATGAATATGTGCTGTAGTCTCTATCAGGTCCTGAAGTCTAGTAGAAATCAAAAAGTTGCGCAAATGGGGGAATTCACAATGCTTTTCATCTTCAACATTAATCACACCCCAACGGTGCACACGACCACGAACTTCCTTGCCATTAACTGTCACCAATTTTTCTGAGCCAACAATTGCAAATGGTAACATCTGTTTAATTTGTTGATTCAAACGTCGGTCATCTTCATCATATTCTTCATAAGAATCGTTAGGATACAGACGCAACTTGTGATAAGCAAACTCTTCCTGAAGCTGACGTTTAAATCGCTCGCGCTCAACAAGTGTCAATGAATCTGATTTGGCAATAACAGGTACAACATTAGCTGTTTCAGTAAGCTTCTTCAAAACAACAATGTCAATGGGTTTTAGGCCATGGCCAGTGGGCTGGATGAAATACAAAACGCAGTGAACTCTAGTATCTGGTAAATATCGGTCACGCTGTGCCGTCAGTTCCTTACGAAGATATTGAGAGTGCTGATCTTTAATATATTTGACAATGGGGTCCCAGCATTTTTCGTTATTAACCTGGTCACCATATCCAGGTGTATCAATAATATTTAAACGGAGGCGAACACCACTTTCTTCAACAACGTGAGACACAACTTTAATATCAGGAGTGCGTGAAAAGTCCTCAGATGGATCGATACGGCCACATGAGTCAGCCAAATGAGATGCAAAGAGGGTATTGACGAGAGTAGTTTTTCCAAGACCAGATTGGCCTACAACCATAATGTTGAATTGGAACCCGCGCTTAAGCAGGCGTCGTTCAATTTGGTGTGTGATGGAGTCAAAGCCAACATGGTTACTAGGTTGAATTACGTTTGCCATAATGGGGTTTCGTAAGACAGAGAGAGAGAGAGAGAGAGAGAGAGAGAGAGAGAGAGAGAAATCTTTAATTGAGGTAGGGTATATAAAAGAAAGGTGTATATAGGGGGTGGGTGGGAGTTAACAGGGAAAAAAAGGGGATTAAATGTAAACAGAAAAAAAATAAAAATAAAAATCAAGGGGGTTGAGAATGGAGTGGAGTAGCGTGTAGTGTATTGTAGTTTAGTTTAGTTTAGTGGAGTGTCACGACAGCTTTGCAACAGAAAAAAAACACACAACAACAACAACAACAACATGCTGTTTCATTTCAGTTGACACAAAAAAAAGTAAACAAAATGGTACGGCTTAATTAATAATCATTAGTCACGTTTATATAATAAATTTACAACAACCAGTAGAATTCCTCGGCTTTTTTTCACCACCACCAAAACTTATCACCACCCAAAAAATTTTCCACCACCCAATTTTTTTTTTTTTTTTTTTCACCTCTCTCCCCCCCCCCCTTTTACAACCATCACCATCACCACCACCACCACCACCATCATCACCACAAAAACCTTTCATAGGTCGTTTGTCTGATTCCTTTTTGCATCCATCCAACCTAATTATAATTTGGCATCAGATCTACACACCTATAATCTCAGCTTAGTAACAAACAAATAAACAAACAAACAAACGAAAAAAAGAAATTTAAAATAAAATAAAATAAAATAAAATGGCCAGCATCTCTTTAAAGGCATTTCTCGGTGGTAGTAGCCGATTGCTCAGCGTCGGATCTATCTCTTCTTCATCTGCTGCAGGTCTGCCAGGAATTATCCCCCGGTTAACTGAGACTTTGCGCAATATCCCTCCCATCACCATTCAGATACCCTTTGGCAATAAGAAGACTGAGACTGAAGTTCGTGGTGATATGACTGGTCTTGATGAGCACGGCTGCAGTGAGGTGACTCCAGCATCTATAATAGAAGAAAACAAGAGCAGTAGGACAAAGGGTGGAGTTACCAGATTAGGAGAGTCATTCCCTGATGAGTACTTTTTCGACAATGGCATTTTACTTGCAGTTCCCAAGAAGAAAGTTTCGCATCGCCGTAAGCGTAACCGCCAGATTGCACCTGAGGCCAAGCAGCAAAAGGAGGTTTTTAGTTTGGACCGATGTTCGTCTTGTGGCCATATTAAGAGAAGACATGCTCTTTGCATGCATTGTGTAAGTGAGATCAAGACACTTTGGAAGGAGCGGGATGTTGCTGAGCAGTCAAAGGATGGTCATGTTGAGCGGGATTTGTTGCCCATTGAGGAGCAGACTCTTTATCCTGGTAAAGTTGAACGTGCAGAGCAAAAGAAGCTGAAAGAAAAGGAATATCTGTACAAGCCTCCACGAACTCTTCCTTATGAGAAGTAAATGAAGGGATCAAGTGAGTTTGCTGAAAGTTTTAAAAGGGAAGATATATATATATATTTTGTTATATATATATATCTTTTTTTTTTTTGACTTGTCATTTTCTGTTAAATACTTGTTTTGTTTAATAATGTCTTTGTATATATTGGAAATTGTAAATGAAAAAAAAAAGAAAAAGAATATATAATTAAAAAGTTCAATTGATATTAAAAAAAAAAAAAAAAGCATTTTAAATGTGACGTAATGATGATGATGATAATGAAAATGTGACTTTCAACCAGGTGACATAAAAAAAAAACCAAAAAGCGTTTTTATGTTTTTTTTTTTTTTTTTTTTAACTTTTGAGTTGAAAAATTTCAGGTACAAAATATTTTTTTTTTTTTTTTTGTTTATTTTTTTTTAAAAAAAAAAAAAATTATTTTAGAAGTGGAGAGAAATTAATAATAAAAAAAAAAAAAAAAGTTTCATTTATCAAGAAAAATAAAAAAATAAAAAAAAATAAAAAAGTTATGTCTTTTACCCCGCATTTTTTTTTTTTAATACTATATAAAAAATTCTATAGAAGCCAATTTAAAAAGAAAGAAAGAAAGTTAAATAGAACTTTTTTTTAATAAAAAAAAAAAAAAAACAAAGAAGAAGAAGAAGAAAAAAAAGGAGATGATGATGATGATGATGATGATACTACTATAGTAGAGAAGAGATGATATGGTGATATTCTTAGTCATATATATATATAAATATATCTAGCTAGATTAGTTTTAGTAGATTCGAAGGTCTCGAAGACTTTAAAAAAAAAAAAGCCCCTTTTCAAAGTTTTTCAAAATCTTTTAAGTCTTTTAAGCGAAAAAAAAAAAAAAAATCTTTTGCTGTGAATAATTTTTTAAATAAAATAATGATCATCATCAGAAGTTGCTGTTTTTTTTTTTTTTTCTTCTTCTTCTTCTTCTTCTTCTTCTTCTTGTGACCTTTTTTTTTTTTTTTTTTTTTTTTTTATTCAAGTTTTATTGTAACGGGAAAATTCCCTAATGTGTGGAATTAAAATCTATGAACTTGAAAAAAAAAATATTTGCGCGTGACAAGACTCTTTTTTTTTTTTTTTTTTTTTTCTTTTTTGCTTAAAGATCTTCTAAATCAATATATAAATATATATAAATATATATATGACCATGATGTACTATGTACTAGCCGTTCGGTTAGATGTAATTGTGGGTATTCGGATGGATCACACACACACACACACACACATACGCATATGAGAGTTAAAATAACCTGACAAGCTCATTCAATCATTCATTTATATATTTATAAATCTTGTTTTTTTCTGGAACAGAGTCGACCGAATGGATGCATAGGGCTCTCCATGAATATTTAATTTATATATGTATATATTTATATTTATAATATTCTAAGATAAGTCGTTTTTTTTTTATTTTATTTTAATTTTTTCTTAAATCATCTAAAATTTGTTAATCAAAATTATCAAAAAGTTGTTGATTAATTGATTGATTAACTGACTTCTTTATCTTTTTTAAAAGCATCTTTTTTTATTTATTTTATTTTATTTATTTTATTATTATTATTTTAATTATTATTAAATGGGCGCTGCGACGTCCAGCAATTCACACGTTCTTTCAAGTAAAAGGCACGTTGGTTGGCCGCACGGCCAGTTAAAGTGCATTTCACAGTGTGCATTTTTTTTTTTTTTTAAAAATGGAACAAAAGACAGGAAGCCCACTATTTTTTGTTTTTTTTTTTCAAAAAAAATAAATAAATAAGAAGAACTAAAGAATGGAGTTTAAAATATATTGTATATAATAAATCTGGGATTTCCATTAAGAGAAATTTCAAATATATATTAAAAATTTAAAAATTAAAAGTAGTTATCATTATATCTTCTTTTAAAAATTCTCAATTAACTTTTTTTTTTTTTTTTTGATTTTTAAATCATAGCAGCAACAGCAACAACTAAATTTTGATGAGAGAAATCTTTGGACTTTTTTTTTTTTTTTTTTTTTTTTTTTTTTTTTTAAACGCCTAAAAAAAAAAAAAAAAAAAAAAAAAACCACTTTAGAGATTCCAATTTTTTTTTTTTTTTTTTTTTTTAAACAAATTTATTTCCTCCCACTCCCCAACAAGAAAAGAAAAGGCCCTTTTTTGTTCTTTGTAATACGTAGAATGGTAGTAATAGTAGTAGTAGTAGTAGTAGTAGTAATAGATATATATATATGTCCAATAATAATAATTATACGCACATGCAGCTGGAGGTGTCTCCCCAACTAAGCGAGGGACCTTCTTCTTCGGTGCTTAGCATGACGGAATCAGAATCACGGAAAGCTTTTTTTAGAAAATGATATAATATCCTAAATGAGAGAAAGAGAGAGAAAGAAAGAGAGAGAGAGAGATAGAAGGAAAGATAGAAAGAAAGAAGAAGGAAGGAAGGCAATGACGATTATCGAGAATTAACAAAAATAAAAATAAAAATAAAAAGTCAATTCATGATGATGATGAAATATCTAAAATAGTTTGAAAATTAAACAATTCACCAACCTAAAGGTTATCATTATTGTAATCAAAAAAAAAAAAAAAAAGAACTATTGATAATTTAGACTGATAATAATATTATTGTGTGATAATTGCACTTTATTTTATTTTATTTTTAATTGATGGATATAATATCTTGATAAAAGGACTTTTTTTTTTTTTTTTTTTTTTTTGTTACAGAGTCTGTATCTTTTATTATTTTATTTATATATATATATATATATATATATATAAAAAACAGGCATCAGTTTCATAAGAACTTTTTTTTTTTTTTTTTTTTTTTAAATGATTATAGGATTTGCATGAACTAGAATTTTGTATTGGACTTGGAACAAAATGAATATTTATATTTTTGAGATCTTAAGAAAATAAAGAAAATAAAGAAAATAAAGTAAATAAAGTAAATTAAGTAAATTAAGTAAATAAAATAAATTAAGAAAATAAATATTTATATTTATATGTTTATTATCATCAATCACCATCAACCACCATTCAAACATCAAACATCAAACATCAATTATCATCATTAAGCAAAACTCTTGTCAAAACTCTTATCTTTACAATTATTAATATTAATATTAATATTAATATTATTGCCCATATATAGAGAAAAAAAACCTAAACCTGTCTTTATTTTATTCTACCACCACTTCAAAATTATAATAATTATACTAATATAATATTAATATTAAAAAAAAAAAAAAAAAAAAAAAAAAGGCCCTTGTCAAAAAAAAAATTTATTTTATCAGAAATTTACACCCCCTCAAGAATTTCTTCTTCTTACCATTCACTTCTTCATCTTCATCTTCATCTTCAGAAACTCTTTAATCTTATTTTTCAAAAAAAAAAAAAGACTTCCTTTCTCTTTTATTCATTCTTTAATATATAAATATATATATATAAAAAGAAATTGTCCTCTTTTTTTATTTCTTCTTTTATCCTATTGTTGTTTATTAAAGAGAATATATATACCTTAATCCTTAATCCTTAATCCTTAATCCAATCTTTTATATATTAAGTTAAACACTCACTCACTACACTATATTTTTTTGCTGCCAGCCTAAAACTACCCAACCCAACCCAACCCAACCCAGCCAGCCCCTCTACCCACCACCACGCGCCAGCCTCCCAATTAAGCAATAAACTCTAACCTTTCTAGAGAATCCCAAATCATCCAATCTTGAAACTCAAAACCTCTCAAGTTTTTTTCTTTTTTTTTCTTCTTCTTCTTCTTCTTTTTTTTTTTTTAAATTCTTCCATTTTTTTTTAAAAAAAAACCTTTCTCCTCTTTTTTTTTTTATTATTCTTTTATATATATATATTTTTTTTTTAAAAGAATATATATTCAAATATCTATAATAATCAAAAAAAAAAACTCACTCATCTATCATCTATCATCTATTATCTTTTTTTTTTTTTTTTTTTTTTTTTTTTTTGCCTGTTATCTATAATAATAAATAACCTAGCATTAATACCACATTTCTACCCACCCCTCTTTTACTTATTTCTTTCTTTCTTTCTTTTTTTCTTTCTTTCTTTCTTTCTTTCTTCTATCAACCCTCTCGCATTACCACTACCTCAACTAATCATCAATGGGCCGTGACGTTCAAAATCACCTCCTCTTTGAAGTTGCCACAGAAGTGGCCAACCGTGTTGGCGGTATCTACTCCGTCATCAAATCAAAGGCTCCCGTTACTACAAAGGAATACAGAGACCGCTACTGCCTCATTGGCCCTCTCAATAGAAAATCCGCCTCCATCGAGGTAGAGGAGTTGACTCCTTCTAACCCTCACATTGCTTCTGCCCTCAAGGCCATGTCTGACCGTGGTATCCGTTACCTCTATGGCAGATGGCTCATTGACGGTGCCCCCCGTGTCCTCCTCTTTGACATTGGCTCCGCTTCTCACCACCTCACTGAGTGGAAATCTGACCTTTGGTCCGTCGCTGGTATCCCATCCCCAGAAGGTGATACTGAAGCAAACGATGCTATCCTCCTCGGCTACATTGTTGCTTGGTTCCTTGGCGAATATGTCGCTCATGATAAGGACCACGCAGTCATTGCCCACTTCCACGAATGGCTCGCCGGTGTCGCTCTTCCTCTCTGCAGAAAGCGCCGTATTGACGTGACCACCATCTTCACTACTCACGCCACTCTTCTCGGAAGATACCTCTGTGCCGGCTCCGTCGACTTTTACAATAATCTTCAATGGTTTGATGTTGATGCAGAAGCTGGAAAGAGAGGTATTTACCACAGATACTGCATGGAACGTAGCGCTGCCCACTCTGCTGATGTCTTCACCACTGTTTCCCACATCACTGCTTATGAGGCTGAACACTTGCTCAAGCGTAAGCCCGACGGTGTCCTACCCAATGGCCTCAACGTTGTCAAGTTCTCCGCAGTTCACGAGTTTCAAAACCTCCACGCTATCAAGAAGGAAAAAATCAATGAGTTTGTTCGCGGCCATTTTTACGGCCACTACGACTTTGATCTCGACAATACCCTCTATTTCTTCATTGCTGGCCGCTATGAATATAGAAATAAAGGTGCTGACATGTTTATCGAAGCTCTTGCTCGTCTCAATCACAAGCTTAAAACTGCCCACTCAAACAAAACTGTCGTCGCTTTCATCATTATGCCTGCTGCTACCCACAGTTACACTAATGAAACCTTGAAGGGTCAGGCTGTTATCAAGGCCCTCTCAGACTCAGTCAAGGAAATTCAGCAAAGCATTGGTAAGCGTCTCTTTGACTTTTGTGCAAGACAAAATGAGTCCCACGAGCTCCCCAACCTTGAGCAGCTCCTCACCTCCTCCGATAAGGTCCTTTTGAAGAGACGTGTCAATGCTCTTAAGCGCAACTCCTTGCCCCCCATTGTCACCCACAATATGGCTGATGATGCTACTGACCCCATTTTGAATCAAATCCGTCGTGTCCAGCTCTTTAACCATCCCTCGGACCGTGTCAAGATTGTCTTCCACCCTGAATTTCTCAATTCAAATAACCCCATCTTGCCCCTCGACTATGATGACTTTGTCCGCGGTTGCCATATGGGTGTTTTCCCATCCTACTACGAACCTTGGGGTTACACTCCTGCAGAGTGCACTGTCATGGGTGTTCCTTCCATCACCACCAACCTTTCAGGCTTTGGCTGCTACATGGAGGACCTCATTGAAAATTCTAGCGACTATGGTATCTACATTGTAGATCGTAGAAGCAAGGGTGTTGATGACTCCATCAACCAGCTCACTGACTACATGTTTGACTTTACCGCCAAGTCTCGCCGTCAACGTATCAACCAACGTAACAGAACAGAGAGACTTTCAGATTTGCTTGACTGGAAGAGAATGGGTCTTGAATATATCAAGGCTCGCCAATTGGCCCTCAGACGTGCTTATCCTTCCAGCTTTGACAATGAAGACCAGAACCCCTTCTTTGACAATTCTTCTCACAAGATTACTCGTCCTCTCTCTGCTCCTGGTTCTCCCAGAGATCGTGCTGGCCTGATGACTCCTGGTGATTTGGGTACTCTTGGTGAAGTTTCCGAGGGTCTCAATACTGATGACTATGTCGACTTTAGACTTCCTGAAGATGAGGAAGATGACAGTGACGCTTATTCATTCCCCTTGTCTTTAAGAAAGGGTTCTGTTCAAGGCCATTCTGTTTCTGGTGGTCAAAAATAAGATGAAGAATAAAAAAAAAAAAAAAATTATGAAGATATAATTTTAAAGGAAACGACATTGATTGCATTTGGAATATCCTTTAAACCTTGAAAAAAAATATATTCTTAGAGTCTTTTTATCCAATCCTGGGACTTTTAAATTTTTTTTTTTTGCCTACTTTCTCATATACACACTTTCACCTCCATCAACCTTCAATATTTTTTTTATATATCGCAGTTGAACCGCCTCGACTCTACAAACCCTTCAATCAGATTTGCTTAATGTGCAATGTGCAAACAAAAGTGCCTTTATGACGACTGATGATTTTTATAATATCCTCACCTTTTTTTAGTAATTTTTTTTTTAATAATTCTCTATTTTATTTTGTTTAAATAAATTTGTTTATTTGGTTTATTCTTTAAATAACTTGTTAGTATGTCCGAGCAACACGTTCTTCGCGCCATCGTTCCAAAATCTCTCTGCGCATATGATAAGTCTTGCGTTCTTTTCTATAGTTTTTGATAAACTCTACCACATCATCACCATTATTATTAGTCTCTTCATTCCCACCGTTCCCAGATTCTCCATCTGCAGAAGTAGCCGACCCTCCTTGAGCTGAATTAGACCCCCCTGGCTGTGAATGTAAAAACGAGTCTGCCAACGATTCGGAGACCTGCTCCGCCTCGGTTACAGCACGAGCCATACGTGCATGCAGTGACTCCATGGTATATGGTTGCAATGCCTTGTACATGTCTGCCTCAACAGCAAGCCAGTCACGCTCGACAGCCTGTGCCGAGGCCAATGTACGGGCTGCCAAATCGCGGCGTGGTGGGAGAACAGTACGAATTTTTGTAGCAAGGTTACGAGCCATTGTAGCGTTTGAATGGGCGGCTGTTGTTTGCTGGGATATTAAAGCATCAAGGGATCCAAAACCAGGGCGGGTAGGAGGAGTTGCAGGATTAGAAGGAGAAGGAGATGCAGAAGAGGAAGTAGGAGAAGGAGATGTGGGTTCGGATAAAGAAGTGGAGGAAATTGTGGCAGTAGCAGCAGCAGCAGATAAAGGAATAGAAATGGGGGATGGAGAATAAGCTATAGAATCTGCTAGGCCACGGAGAGCTAGTGGGTTGTTTTTAAGGGATTCCAATGTTGCAACTCTAAAATCCGTAGGTTAGTTATGACGGAGGACTTATAGTAAAAACGAAAAATATATATATATATATATATATGCATACGGTCTAGAAGTTAGGTCTTCTGGAAGATCCTGTGGTAAAACAAGTGGAGCTCGCGATACTGGGATTGTAAATGAGCCATCAGTTTTCGTGCCAGGTGTGACTATAGTTGTAGTTGGACCAACCACCACTGTTCCATTATTGTTACCAGGTGTAGATCCTAATCCAACTATATGTGCATGAGCCTGAGAATCTGGGGTCTGTGGATGTGGAGGTAAAGGTGGAGGGGTTTGTGAAGTTAAAGTTGGGTCTCCCATTGCAACAACTTGTTGTGAGGGGAGTGGTGGAAGAGCTTTTGTTTCTGGGTTTGAGAAAGATGGATCCAGAGAAGGAGGTTGAATATGTGGTGATGAATTTGACATTATAATATATGTGTGTGTTAAATGGGAATTTTTCTATTGTTTCTATTAAATCTATTTATTGTATCTGGGAATATTAGAATAGGGCCATCAGACCTTACTTGGCGATAAGTCTTTTGGAGGTTTGATGAGGAGGATTGTATCAATCAATTTGGGAAAACCTAACCCTAAAAATGTCACATGACATTGTTATGAGGCTGGTGGTGGTGGTGGTGGTGGTGGTGGCCCCAAAATCTTTTGATTTAAAAAAAAAAAAAAAATCACCACCACCACCACCACCCCCCAGCCTCTTCCCCCCCCTCCCCCTCCCCCCCCTTGAAAAAACGACAAGTGTTTTTTGATTTCTCACAACAACAACAACACACTTTAATAAAAAAAAATAAATAAATTTTTGCGCCACAAATAATTCAGCAATCAGAAGAAATTTTTTCTTTTTTTTTTTTTTTGTTTATATTCTTTTTTTTAATATTCTAAGTCTTTAGATTCATTAGAAGAAGAAAAAGAATAATTTTTTTTATTTTTTTTTTAAAATAAAAAGAGAGAGAGAAAGAAATTAAAAGACTTCATATTGACATTTCTATTCTGAGAAATTTTTTTTTTTTTTTTTTTTTTTTTTGAAGTCAAATCGGACTTTATATATCCAGCTTTTAAACATCCATCTTATTTTTATTTTAATTTTTACAGAGCTCACTTTGATTATCATTTAAAATCATAGATTTATATATATATATATATATATATATCTTTTTTTTTCTTTCCCCAGGGCATTATCTTTTTGATACCAGCAGTGGCTACCAATTCTTAATTTCCCTGAATAACTTACAAAAGGCCACACACACATACAAAAACCAAACAAACACTTCATTGCTTAGATATTAAGGGGGTAAAGACTTGACTTTGCTAAAACAAAACAAAACAAAACATAACAAACAAACAAACCAAAACCCACTGTCAATATCTTATATATATTCAACAATGGTGGCCTCTTCAACCTCTTCTTCAGCTGTTGCTGACAAGTTATCGACTACTCTACTTTCTATTCCTTTAAAGTACACATACCTTGCTAAACCCACCTCCAACCCAGATAAAAACCAAACCGTCTACTACGAGACTGCAACCACTAGCACTAATAGCACCATCTGGAGACCCGTGGATACCAAGGATACCTCGGACGAATTCAAGCAGACTTTGAATGCAACAACTTTTACGGATAACCTTCCCTCTCTTCGCACTGTCACCTCTGCAATTTCCACCGAGGGTCAAATCAAAGCCCGCCTTGTGGAAGACCGTATCTTGGAAAACACCCTAACCCTCAACCTTGCAGGCCCAAGCAACTTGGTTTCTGCTGAACGTGCCCGAGTTTTGCGTTCCTATTACCAAGTCGAGCGCCGCCATATCGGCCTTGACGCCCAAGATATTCTAAATGCCTCTTCAACAGATAATGATGATGAATCTATCTCAACTTCTGACGAAAATAACGAAGATGCAACCACAAATGATGGTAACAGCAGTGGAAGCAACCTTACACAAAAAAAACCAGTTAGGAAAAGTGCAGCAGCTGCTGCTAAAAAAATTAGCAAAACAGGTGACCCCACAGTGGCCGCAGAACGTACAGCTGCATCATCAACTTGTTTTGCTCAGGCTTCTAAAAAATTCAAACCCAAGTTCCTTAACTACTTGGATGAAATTGCAGATTATTGCGGAGTCTCTATCTTCGTGACAGATTTTATTGACAAGATTCCTTATGGCATTGGATACCACACCGAGCTTAACTCGGAGTCAGCAACCAAGCCCTACCATATTCTTATTTACGGTGACCAGGATAGCGCCAGATTCGCACAATTTAAGGTAAAGATCATTCTTGAAGAACTCCGAGGCAAATTCATTGATTCTATTCCCCTTGAGCTCTCACTTCAGCCATTGGTTGCTGGCCCCCACTTGACCAACTTTAAATACATTGAACTCCTCACTAAAACTAAAATTGTTGTTCCGGAATGGCTACCTGAACTTTTCGCCACGCTGGCTCCAAACCCTAATGCTCGCAACCTGAATGAAATCTACATTACCGGTGAAGAATTCCACGTCCTTCTTGCAAAAATTATGCTCAATGATATAATCTCTCGCACTCAGCCTTTGGTCAAAGACTGTGTCATTTCCTTTGCTAAAATAGATTTACTGAGCTTACGATTCCAAGATAATTTGAGAAAAATTATGACCACCCACGGTACTTTTATCCAAATACCTTATCTTGGCGCAGCCCGTGCCGTTATCCGCGTGCAAAGCACTTCGGCCCCCATTTGTGCACTAACAATTAACGAGCTCATGAGCCTCACAACCCTTCTTTATAATGCAACTTATTGGGTCCACACAGGAGAATCGGATGCCCAAGGAAGATTGCTCCAACCAAATATCCCAATTGATTTTGATATCTTGGACAGAATTTCCGCAGGCAGTGGTGCAACCGTTGTTTGCAAAAATACTTCATTTGATATTATTGGCTTTAAAAGTGATACTAAACGTGCTGTAGCCATGATTAAGAGTTTACCAATATGGGGGGTATGTTTATTTTTATTTTATTTTTTTCACAACTAATTTTAATTTTTTTTTTTTTTTTTTTTAGAACACCAAAGAACAAGTTAGATACCGTGTCGAACTTTCTAATGAACAACGGGAATTTATTTCAGGTAAAAAGAATGGTAAAATCATTCGCATAATGAATACTTCACGTGTTTGGATCAAGCTTTTACCCTTTAACGAATATAACTTTTACGTTGACATTTACTCTGAGCACTCCCCTGAAGCTACTAATGGCTTGAAGCTTTTGGAAGAAGAACTACCTGCCGAGCTCGCCTTTTACATTCCAGAAACTTACCACAAGAAGGTTATTGGTGCTGGTGGTTCTACTGTCCAAGGTATTATGAGAAAATACAATGTATTTATTAAGTTTTCCAGCGGCTACGACGTCAATCCTAATGGTTACACTCGATTGAAATCCTCAAATGTTTTGATTCGTTGTCCCACTAAAAACTCAAAGGAAATGGAGCCTGCCAAAAATGAGCTTTTGGAAACAGTATTTGATCGCAGTCAAGAACATGGTACCACTTTTGTCAAGCTTTCTCGCTCATACATGCGTATTCTTCTTTCCCATCATACCGATTTCATTTCTGAAATTGAAGGCAAGTCTAATACAATTATTAAAATGCCCACCGAGGAACATTATGAGGATTTGGAACAACGGCTTGAGATTCGTGGTCTTATGGGTACCTCTGATGCAGCTGCTCGCTTGCTTAAAACCAAACTTCCCGAGGACTACGAGTTTAAGGTTGCTTACTCCTCAAAGTTTCATGAACTTGTCAATGAAGACCAAGGAGAGTTTTACCAAAAGGTTGTTGTACCTTTCCGTATTGCTCTCAAGATTGAGACCCTTGTTAATGAAAAACCTGAATACACTTCTGAAGAAGCTCCTTATCATCAGATCTTGTTGAGTTTTGCTCAAGAAAACTCGGTGGGCTTGGAAGATGCCATCCAAGTTCTCACAGCCTACCTCCGTGACAAGGGACTCGATATTATTGACCGTGGTGAATATCATGTTGATCCTATTATCCCTGGTGTTGCTGGTATCCCGGTTCCGCCCAGTACCATGAAGCGTCGCATGAGAGGTGGGTCTATGAACCACCACCACCACCACCACAATACTCATCATCACAAGGGTGGCTATGACTCTCGCGATAATAACATGGGTGGTGGTTACCACAGAGACCGTTTCCGTGGGCATCCTGGCCGTGGACCCCCTGGTCGTTTCAGAGGACGCAGTGATGGCGGCAATGGTGGATATGAACGTCACCATAAGGGTATTGACAATGGCCACCACGGCCGTGACTCGGGAGCCATGTCTTACCGCCACGAAGATATTCGCAACTCTTCGCATCCATACCGCAAGAGCCCAATGTCTACACCTCCTTCGCAACGCAGACCATCATCAAACGGACCCTACCAGAGATATGGATCAAGCGGACCCCCAAGTGATAACAGTTCTCCTGTACCTCCTCCTCTCGACCCTCCTCCAATGGGTGGTGAGGTTGTTAGCCATGGAGGGCCTCCAAGTGGTTATTACGAAGACCACCCTCGCCAAAGATCTTATAGCTCTCAGGGCTATAGATCACCTCCTTCTCACTACCCCCCCTCCTCCTCCTCCCCCCCAACAGCAGCCGCAGCAACAACAGCACAATGGTCACCACCATCAAATGTCGCAGCCTCCATCGCAGCCTTCCCATACATACTCGTCACCTCCTATTCACCACCAGCAAGGCCCTCCTCTTCCTCCTCAGGGCCCGCAAATTCAGTCTTCCTATGACCACCGCTCAGGTGGATACCCACAACAGCAACAGCAGCCGCAGCAATCCTCACGCTACTACTCTAACCAGTCCATGGGACAGCAGCACCATCCTTCTCACCAAGGACGTGGCGGTAGTGCTGGTGGAAGCCGCGGTGGATATTATATGGGAAACGACAATGGAATTAATGTTGGACCTTCAAACGGTGGTTACCAAGATATGAATGGCCCCATTGGCAACGGCCGTGGCCGGTACCAGCAACAGCAGGGCATGCACCGTGGTGGGCCTCCTCCCCCACCCCCTCCTCCTCCGTCTATGCAAGAGGAACATCACTGGGGTGGTAACAAGATGGGAGGCATCAATGGGCCGGCTACTGACAGATATGGGCGTCAGCTTGACCCACTTCCTCCACCACCACCACCACCCTCTGGGCCATCTAATAACGGTTATGATTATGATCAGCGTGGGTCTCGTGGACGGTATGGTTATTAATTTGGAGAGAAGTATATAACTTTGGAAAGAAATTGGTAGGATGTGAAGAAGGAATTTAAAATCCATTAAATGAACACAGTGCGCTTTTGTAAAAAAAAAAAAAAAAAAAAAAATTTTTTTCTTAAAAGAAAATGATTTAACATGTAAAAAAAATAAACTCGAACAAATATATCCAGTTAAAATAAACATGAAAAAAAAAAACAAAAACCATTATGGAAAAAGTTAAGTTTAACACTTAAAAGGATAAGTTTGAAATCATTAATGAGATAAGTCGTTAAGAGAAATTAGGGTTTAGAGAATGAGTTAGTAGACGATAATGGATTTAAACAAATAAGCATAAATTTTAAACGGTTTTTTTTTTTTTTTTTTTTTAGAATACCTGTAATAAGCATTAAAAAGATTTATTTTTAAAAAAAAAATAATCAAAGGTCATCAAAAGCTTAGAAATAAATTCTACACAACTAAACAATCGTAATACTATATAATTGATGGAAATAAAAATTATTTCATAAGAAATTTCTTTTAATATTGTTAATTATTTCAAAAAAAAAAAAAAAAATCATTTTAAATCTGCTTAAATCTGCTTAAATCTGCTTAAATCTGCTTAAATCTGCTTAATTCATATCAAATCAAATCAAATAAAAAGAAAAATCAAATACCTACATGCAAACATTATCTTTCAATACTTCTGATCTGATCAGTACAAAAGAAATTCATAATGAAGTATCAGTTTTAGGGATCCCTTTAAATGATGTTAAACAACTTTGCAAGAGTATTGTATCAGATTCAGTAAAACTAATTTCTTATTCCAACTTTTATAGTTCATTTAAAGAATGTTCAACACTTTATGCACAATCACAACTCAAAGTTAAATTTTTAATGGAAAAACTTTCTAAAAATATAAAAGAAAGAGAAAAATTATTTTATTACCTTGGATTATTTCTTAAAATTGAATTTATTGCTGATGTTACAAAATATATTAATAATAATGGTGAATCATTATCAGAGGAAGATAAATATTTTGAAATTTTAATAAGTTTACTAACTTCACCTGAAAGCAGGGAAGTATTAGTAAATTCTATGATAAAAGATATTATCAAAATTATTTCACATCATTATAATTCATTAAATGAACTTGGTGTTTTTCATTCATCATCATCATCACCACCACCCCAAAATGAACAATCCAATAATATTTCTAATTCTCAAAATTCAAAATGTTTAGAAATTGTAACCCCCCCGGGAAAAAAAAAAATTAGGAAAATAATCCCATATAATGAATGTATATTTTGTGGTGATAAAAATCACAAAAGACCTGATTGTTTATTACTTGAAAAATACCTTAAATCTGGACATTTAATTAAAAATGGTGCAAAATTAATAACAGCAAGAGGATATGTTCCAAAATATAAAGGTCCTGGAAATGGAGGAGGTGGTGGTAGTAGTAGTATTTTAGAAAATTTATGTGAACAAGAACCTGCATTTTTTAAAAATTCAAATGTATTATTATTGTTAGATACATGTTGCACAAATTATGAACAAGATTCTATTGAAGAAATAAAAAGATTATATTTTAATTTGAAAATTAAAATTCAAGAAGATATTTCCAAATACAAAAAAAAAAAAAAAAGAAAAAAAATTATTAAGAAATGAAGTAAATGATTGTTAAATTTTTTAGGAAATGGGTAATTTTTAGTACAAGTTCTATAGTTGACATAAAAAAAAATGTCCAATTCAAAATGGGTTATAATAGAGCTCTAATTCATATATTGAAATCTTGGAATCTTGGAACCTTGGAACCTTGAAAACTGGGGGGAGAAAAAGTTAATCAATAATATATATATATATATATATATATATATATATATAATGATTATTATCATGATAAAGCAATCAACTGAAAACCGCCTTCCATGGCATTTTAAAACAACAAAAAAATTTGATTTATTTAACTTGAAGTTCCAGTTATTATAATAACCCTAGCCCTTTAGGAATCTATACTAAAATTAAAAAATAAACAATTTTTTTTTAAACCCCCTTACCAACCAACCATTCGACAAAAATTCGACTTAATTCAAAATAATCACAACTCAAAAGACTTTAAACAAATAAAAAAAAACGCTTCAAATTTTAAAATTAAAAATTAATTGAATATTTACAAATTTTAGTCTATATTTAGTCGACCTCCTCGACAGTGGGGCCGCTACCCTCACCAGCGCTAGGACCAGCGCTAGGACCAGCACCGGGGAAGCCACCGGGAACACCGCCGGGAGCACCACCCTCACCCTGGTAGAAGGTAGTCATGATGGGGTTAGCAACACCCTCAAGCTCCTTCTGCTTGTCAGTGAACTCCTCAGTAGTGGCAGTGTGGTTGCTGTCAAGCCACTCAATAGTCTCAGTGATCTGCTTCTCAAGCTTCTCACGGTCGCTCTCAGAAACCTTCTCCTTGAACTTCTCCTCAGAGACTGTGTTCTTAAGAGAGTAAGCATAAGACTCAAGACCGTTCTTGGCAGCAATACGACCAGCCTCCTTCTCGTCTTCATCCTTGTACTTCTCAGCCTCGGAAACCATGCGCTCAATGTCTTCCTTAGAAAGACGGCCCTTGTCGTTGGTGATGGTAATCTTGCTGCTCTTACCAGTACCCTTCTCGACGGCAGAGACGTTCAGGATACCATTGGCATCAATGTCGAAGGTAACCTCAATCTGAGGAACACCACGAGGAGCAGGAGGAATGCCAGAAAGCTCGAACTTACCGAGAAGGTTGTTGTCCTTGGTCTGAGCACGCTCACCCTCGTACACCTGGATAAGAACACCAGGCTGGTTGTCAGCGTAGGTAGAGAAGGTCTCAGACTTCTTGGTAGGAATGGTAGAGTTACGGGGAATGAGCTTGGTCATGACACCGCCAGCAGTCTCAATACCAAGGGAAAGAGGAGCAACATCGAGAAGCAACAGATCCTGGGTCTTGGAAGAAGAAGTATCACCAGAAAGGATGGCAGCCTGGACAGCAGCACCGTAGGCAACAGCCTCATCAGGGTTGATAGCCTTGGAAGGCTCCTTGCCGTTGAAGAAGTCAGAAACAAGCTTCTGGACCTTGGGAATACGGGTAGAACCACCAACAAGGACAATGTCATGGACCTGAGACTTGTCAATCTTGGCATCACGGAGAACCTTCTCGACGGGCTCAAGGGTAGATCTGAAAAGATCACCACAAAGCTCCTCGAATCTGGCACGGGTGATGGAAGTGTAGAAATCGATACCCTCGTAGAGAGAGTCAATCTCGATAGAGGTCTGAGCAGAAGAAGAAAGAGTGCGCTTAGCACGCTCACAGGCAGTTCTCAGACGTCTAAGAGCACGCTGGTTAGAAGAAAGATCCTTCTTGTTCTTGCGCTTGAACTCAGCAATGAAGTGGTTGACCAATCTGTTGTCGAAATCCTCACCACCCAAGTGAGTGTCACCAGCAGTAGCATTGACTTCGAAAATGCCATCCTCAATGGTCAAGAGGGAGACATCGAAAGTACCACCACCAAGATCGAAAATAAGAACCTTGCGCTCCTCCTTGGCGCCCTTGTCGAGACCATAGGCAATGGCAGCGGCGGTAGGCTCGTTAATGATACGGAGAACGTTAAGACCAGCAATCAAACCAGCATCCTTGGTGGCTTGTCTTTGAGAGTCGTTGAAGTAAGCGGGGACAGTAATGACGGCATCAGAAACCTTTGTGCCAAGGAAACTCTCAGCAGTCTCCTTCATCTTGGTGAGGACCATAGAAGAGATTTCCTCAGGCTGGAAAACCTTAGTCTCACCCTTGAATTGAACCTCAATGGCGGGCTTGCCATTCTTGTCGATAACCTTAAAGGGGAAGTGCTTGATATCAGTCTGAACCTCATTGTCAGTGAACTTGCGACCAATTAATCGCTTAGCGTCAAAGACTGTGTTTTCAGGGTTCATAGCAGCCTGGTTCTTGGCGGCATCACCAATCAGGCGCTCAGTGTCGGTGAAAGCGACAAACGATGGGGTAGTACGGTTACCTTGGTCGTTGGCGATAATTTCGACACGGTCGTTAGCGAAGTGGGCCACACAGGAGTATGTGGTACCAAGATCAATACCAATAGCTTTGCTCATTGTTTATGTGTATGTGATTGAATATGTGTTTTGGGTAGGATTTTTGTTTAAAGGAAAAAAAATCTTAATGAAAAAAAAAAAAAAAAAAGAAGAAAGAAAGAAAGAAAGAAAGAAAAAAAAAAAAGGAATTGAATCAGGAATTTTTGGTCTTTTTATATGCTGGTGGCGGACAGTTTTTGGTTTTAAAGGAATTTTGTCGAGAACATTCGACACTTACTGAAAAATTGCTAGATCTTTCCAGGAATCAACAAAGTCATGTGATTTATAACCATTTTTTTAAGTTCTCGAAGATTCTACTGCGTTGCTTTTTTTTTTTTTTTTTTTTTTTTTTTTTCACATTCCATCTAAAAACGAGGTTTTAAACATCAAGTTAAAAAAATAAAAAAAATAAAAAAAATATAAATGATGCCATAATTTCCTTTAAAGAATCTTTTAGAATTTCAATATTTAATAATAATAATAATAAAAAACCTTCTTAATAGAAATGCAATTTTTTTTTTTTTTTTGCTTAAAATTGTTGGCATTTGTTGTTTTTTTTTTTTTTTTTTTTTTTTTTTAAAAGATTTGATGGAATTTAACCGTAAAAGCTACAACTGAAAAAAACTTATATAATGATTAGATAACTATTACTTAAATTTTGTTTAAGGAACGTGAATTCAGTAACTATCCCTAATTAGGGATAATAGGTTATAGGTTATAACCTATTTTACCATCTTTTTATATAATTAAATCCTTTGATGAATTTCTATCATTTTATGTATTTATTAATGATAGTCCTTAACATATATATATGGTTTTCATTTTCAAAATAGTACACATTGAAATTTATCCTTTGTAAAGCAATTTTATTTTAAAAGTCAAAAATTTTATAAGGGTAAGGGTTAGATTTTTTTTTCTGTTAGTGAATCAATTTCAAAATTTATTTGAAACGAGTAATGAAAAACATCATTCAAAATTCATCAATATGTAAGGGTTAGGTCTTTCTTTCTTTTTTAACTACTTGCAGTTTATACATCTGAATGAAGGTAAAACAATCTTTTTTTTATTTTATTCTTTGCATTCTGGATATCACTTATGACTGAAAACTACATTTGGTTTATTTACTCTTTTTTTTTCTTTTTATTCACTGCACCCAGAGCTTCCACCTCGTGTTGATCCTCCATCGTAACGGCGAGGATTGTATTTTCTACTAATCTTAGCAGGGTATTTTACTGGTGTTGTAATTGTTGTTCTGCTAGATGAACCATTCCATGTTCCATATTTTTTCTTGCATGAGCTCCCACTACTTTCAGGACGTCGACACATTCCTGCACTTCCGCATCGTGATTTGCTTTCTTTATTTTTTTGTGATTTCTTTTTGTGGGGGGTTCTTCTCTTTTTTTCTTCTTCAAAATTGCTGCTGCTTGAACTATTCCACACATCATCATCATCATCTCCTTCGTCATCTTCGTCATCTTCGTCTGAAGATGTTGATGAGAAAAACTCTTCATTTTCATCTTCATCATAATCTTCGTCATCCATTTCATCATCACAGAAATCCTCATCATCATCTTCAGTATCTGTGAATTTCACAGATGGATTAAAGTATGAACGCACACCCTCCTTACTCCCTGATTTCTTCTTTTTCTTATTGTTTTGGCCTTTTTTAATTTTTCCAGAATTTTTCCCTTCTACTCTTCTCGCCGACTTTGAAGAGTTACTTCTATTAGGCGATCGAGTCCGTTGACGACTGTTTCTTGAAACTGATCGCATAGGTGCTACATATTTGGCCCTTCTTTTATCGCTACCACTACCTCTGCTTCCCCTACTGCTGCAGCTGCTGCTACCACTTGAAGATCCATATCTATGACCATTGCCAATATGATTGTGAATTGTCTGTGGTGCCATTTGTTTCAGCACAATGCTATTGGAAATCTCATTTGCCAAATGCCGCACAAAGTTTGGACCAAGCTTTGGTGGGGCAGAATAAGATTCTGGAATAATTTCTGGTTCATCTCTAATTCTAACACTTGGAGTTGGCCGAGCTTCTTTAATGGGCGCAGTGGAAGCTGATGCTGGTGCAACTATAGATGCTCGTGGTAATGTAGATCCTGAAGCAGATGCTGGTGTAGAAACGGAAACTGCAATTGATCCTTGTTGAGGCATGACTGCTTGCACTTGCGTCTGTACCTGCGTTTGTGGTTGCAGTTGAGATGGCATTATTCCTGTAGTTTGTGTAGGAACTGAATAATAGGATTGAGGCTCAGAAATTTCTGGATCCATTGAAGCTGGTGTTGTAGTAGGAAAGGTTTCTTGCAAACCTGTAGGTTGAAAAAGGCTATGGTTGTACGGCTGAACATGATAATGATCTGTATACTGTGAATTATCATGAATATGCTGTTGAGTAAAATTCTGTTGCATTTTATTTTGAATATTATTTTGATAATGAGATGGTTGAACAGAAGCCTGTCCTACCAGCTTCTCATTATGTGTATTATTTTGGTCAGTGAGTTGATTAGATGATTGAATTGGTATTTGAACATTGTGGCTAGACCCAACCCCTGAAAATTGAACTTGGGTTTGGATCTGAGTTTGTCCTTGCAAAGGGTATTGCACTTGAGTTTGTGTTTGTGTTTGTGTTTGATATTGAGTTGGCACAAGAACTTGAGGAAGGGATTGTGACGGTGGTGGTTGTGGTGCTTGGAACGGCGGTTGGGTAAGTTGTGTTTGTGCAGGAGCTGCAACAGGCATGACCTGTGTATTAGGTATAGGCTCTGTAACCGGAGCTTGTGGTATCATAGCCTGAAAATAAGGTGTGGCTGTTGCTGCTGCTTGTACAAACCGTGGTATATGAAAAGAAGAAGCATGATCGTGTTCAATCGGAACAGCAGCCATTTGGTCATTATTAGAGGGCGTAATAGGTTCTTGGGCAGCCTTGTCTGCACGCATTTTTTGAGCAGCTTCTGCTAAAGTGGTAGTGTGCGTGAGAGCAGGTGGTGGTATCGGTGCCTGTGGTAATTCAGCTTGAGAATACCCATAATTGTATTCAGATGGAGGCGGCTGCATTGGATAAAATAACTGAGACTGTGGGTATGATGAATGCATATGGTCATGGTCATGGTCATGGTCATAATGATGATGATGATGATGGAGTGTATCGGTTATTCTTAAATCAGATGCAGACATTACTTCGGCAGATGTTTCTGGTATAGATTCAGCCTCTGATGTAACCATTGAAGTTGCTGATGTTGCGACAGAGGTATCTTTTGATGACGCTGAAGTTACAGCAGAACAATCACTTAAATCTGGAGTATCGCTAGATTTTTTAATAATTTTCTTAACAACATCAGCCTCATAAGATGTATTAATTACTGGAACTGGTAAATCAGAGTGGATAGGTTTGCATTGAGGGCAATCTATTCCCGAACAAACCTCAATGTTAATTGTAATTGTAGGCCTCTGCTGTTTTCCCAATGGTCTTTCTTCAAATGTGACGTTGTGGCTTCCCTGATCAACTTGGTAATTGTAAAACCCAGCTCCCCCTAGGTATCTTTGAAGTTGACTTCTATCACCAATAATTTGTTCAAGTGGATTTTGGAAAAGGTTTCCATTCAAAATACTTCCATTTTTGCTCTGTGATTTTTTGCATTTGCTGCCAAATTTCCCCTTAAAACTCCCAGTAAGCTTGTGAAAAAAACAACAAGATTTGTTGGATCCTTTATGTAAAGGACACTTTCCTCCACTCATAAATCCACCTTTCAATCCTTGAGAAATACAACATTTTTTGTTTTGAGAGCCTTTGTGTAAAGGACACTTTTTCTTTATGCTTCCCTTCATGCTAACATTCACACCACCCTTCATACTTCCCTTCATTTTATGGAGCATACAGCACGACTTGTCAGACTTTTTGTGTAATGGACATCTTTTTCCAGGTTTTTTAGGTAATAAAATGCAACACTTTTTTTTGGTTGATTGCCCCTTGTGCAAAGGACACTTTTTTTTTAAACCTCCCTTTAACTTGTGTGTCAAACAACATGACTTGCTTTGCTTTTTATGCATCGGGCATTTTCCTTTGATTCCACCTTTCACTTTGTGTACAAAGCAACATTTTTTCTTGTTACTCCCACTTTTGTGTAATGGACATTTGTTTTTTTTCATTCCACCTTTAAACTTCTTCACTAAACAAGACTTCAACTGGCCCGATTGCTGACCTGATTGTTGCCCTGATTGTCTTGAGCAAGAGCTGGTAGCACTGGACATGCTTGCAGCACTAGTCATGCTGGGTGTACTTACTGCACTTGTAACACTAGACGCACTTCCTGTAGTAATTGCGCTCATTATACTTCCAGCACTTGTTGCTCTGCTGCTACTTTGACTGTTAATTTGACTGTTTGGGCAACTTCCTCCTTGACTATCCAGACCATCAAGTGGGATTGGTATCATTTTCATAGCCTTTTGTTTCCCCCAGCTTAATAAAATGGTGACAAAAGCACTAGCCAATGCTTGAGGTAATTCAACTTTTTTCAAATCTAAATCTAGCTCAAAATTCATTGGCTGTGTACTGATTGGCTTGCACTTGCCAATAATCTCTCTTCTGGGGCATTTTCGTTTTTTGGGTTGGGTCGGTGCCACAACAACATTTGGAGAAGGGTATATTGAACAAGCTGCATTTAAAATCCGTTCTAAGTGGTATTTTTTGGTTGACCATCGGTAAATTTGCTTTGCAGTGGCAGCCACATTGGGGTCCATTCCTTGATTTTCTTGGCTTCCACAGCAAAATGGTAACTTGAATTGTTTGTATTTTCCTTTAGCTTTAATTTGAACTTTGTTTACCACTTTTCTTATAATATCTTCCACTTCTATGCATGTTTTGAAGGGTGTCATGTTGACTGCAGCCACTTGATTCAGGGAGTTGGTATCCACGAGTACCCATTTTGTTACAAAATTGTTTGGTATTCCTCCATTGAGAATCTTTTCAAAGCGATACACAACTTCTCCACAAGAATTGGTAACATCAACAGTCTTATCAGGATTACTAGAGCTGCAGTTTGAAATGTTAAATTTTTGGGTTTTCTTGCAAAGAGGTATGAAACAGTCAGGGTTTTTGGATGAGCCATATTTTTGAGATTGGTTACAGAATGGTAGTGCAAATCCCATGTTTTTAATAAGATTTGTTTTCTTTTTATATATATATTTATTTATCAGCAGAGAAAAAAAAATTTTTTTTAAAATAATTAGCAATATTATTTGGTTAAACAAAACTTCTTTAAATTGGAGTTTATTGGTGTTAATGAAGAGAATATATAAAAAGAATTCACCACAAGATGGTAGAGTTGAAATTTGATATTCAAAAGTTTTGGCAATGATAAACTGAAAAATAATTGGATTATGTAATATATTACATGTTTTAGTGCGGCTTGAAAATTTTTTGTTCTTCTTTTGGGTCAGAAAAAAAAAGTTTTTCACGTCCTCCTTGGCCCTCTTTTTTTTTTTTTTTTTTTCTCTCTCCCTTTTCTTTTCAACTTCCAGATATAGTACAAAGTACTATTTTGACGAATACAAATTTCCATTTATTTTCTTGTTTTTTTTTTCTTTCAATAGAAAACCGAAGGGAAAAATAAGAAATATATACCATTACAATGTCTTCATTAGTTGTTGATTCTAATGCCCCCGAGCTTATTAGTGCCGTTTTGGACTATCTGGGCCGAAACGGCTACGACAACGCAGCCAAAGAGTTTGGTGGGAAAGCCAAACTTGTTTATAAGAAAAATTCGCACAAAGGTGCTTCCTTAGAAACTATCTTTTTTTCTTGGAAAAAGGATGAACCTAAGGATGATAGCTCTGTAACAGCTGGTGAGAGTTCTGTTGAGGGCAAAGAAAGCTCTGACTCTAGCTCTGATTCCTCTTCTTCTGATTCTTCTTCTGATTCCTCCTCAGAATCTAGCTCTGATGAAGATGGCGATGTTGAGATGAAGGACGCTGAGGAAGAGAAGAAGGAAGAGTCGAGTTCTGACAGTGACAGCTCTGATAGCTCCGATAGCTCCGATTCTGATAGCTCCGATTCTGATTCTGACAGCGATGATGAAGAAATGAAGGATGATGAAAAGGAAAAGGAAAAGGAAAAGGAAACTAAGAAGGAGGAATCCAGCTCTGACAGCGACAGCGACAGCGACAGCGACAGCGACAGCGACAGCGACAGCGACAGCGACAGCGACAGCGACAGCGACAGCGACAGCGACAGCGACAGTGATGATGAGGAAGAAAAGAAGGCTGAATCTAGTTCTGACAGCTCTAGTTCGGACAGTGATGATGATGAGAAGAAGGAAGAGAAGAAGAGCGAGTCTAGTTCTGACAACTCTAGCTCCGATAGCTCCAGCTCCGATTCTGATTCTGATTCTGACTCTGATTCCGATTCCGATAGTGACGATGAAAAAGAAGACAAAAAAGAATCTAGCTCTAGCGGCTCTAGCTCTAGTTCCAGCTCTAGTTCCAGCTCTGATAGCTCCAGCTCTGATAGCTCCAGCTCCGATAGCTCCAGCTCTAGCTCCAGCTCTAGCTCTGATTCTGACTCTGATTCTGACTCTTCCTCTTCATCTGATTCTGATTCTGATTCTGATTCTGATTCTGATTCTGATTCTGATTCTGATTCTGATTCTGATTCTGATAACGAAAGTGAAAAGAAAGAAAAGGAAAATAAAAAAGAAGATTCTGGCTCTGAAAGCTCTAGCTCTGAAGACGATAAAAAGCCAAAAGAGAATGAAGAGAAGAAGTCTGAATCGGGCTCCGATAGCGACAGCTCTGACAGCGACAGCTCTGACAGCGATAGCTCTGACAGCGATAGCTCTGACAGCGATAGCTCTGACAGTGATGATGAGGAGGAAAAGAAGGAAGAAAAGAAGGCTGAATCTAGCTCTGACAGCGACAGCTCTGATAGCGACAGCTCTGACAGCGACAGTGATGAGGAGGAGGAAAAGAAGGAAGAAAAGAAGGCTGAATCTAGTTCTGATAGCGACAGCTCTGATAGCGACAGCTCTGATAGCGACAGCTCTGATAGCGACAGCTCTGATAGCGACAGCTCTGATAGCGACAGCTCTGATAGCGACAGCTCTGATAGCGACAGCTCTGACAGCGATAGTGACAGTGATGATGAGGATGAAAAGAAGGAAGAAAAGAAGGCTGAATCTAGTTCTGATAGCGACAGCTCTGATAGCGACAGCTCAGACAGCGAAAGTGATGATGAGGATGAAAATGAAAAGAAGGTTGAATCTAGCTCTGAAAGCTCTAGTTCCGACAACGATAATAAAGAAAACAAGAAAGAAGAATCAAGCTCTAGTTCCGATAGCTCTGATAGTTCTGACAGTTCCGATAGCTCCGATAGCTCCGATAGCTCTGATAGCTCTGACGATTCTGACTCAGACTCGGGCTCTGATTCTGATTCTGACAGTTCGGATGACGAGAGCGAGGGCAAGAGCACAAGTAGTGAAGAATCATCTAAGGAGTCTGTCGAGGAACCTGTTTCCAAGAAGCGATCCAACGAGGAGGATTCTAGCTCTGCTGAGCCTGAGACCAAGAAGGCCAAGACCGAAGAGCACAACAACAATGAGCGCCGCTACTTTTCGCGCATTGACCGGAGCAAGGTTGCATTTGATAATGACATTTTGAAAGACAATACCTACAAGGGAGCCGCTGGTACATGGGGCGAGAAGGCCAACGACAAGCTTAGCAAGGTTCGTGGCAAGGATTTTACCAAAAACAAGAATAAGATGAAGAAGGGTAGCTACCGTGGTGGAACCATCACGATGGCATCAGGAAGCTTCAAGTTTACTGATTAAATTTAGTGGGGGAATGCTAATGATAAAATGTAGAAGTAGTAAGAAAGGTGTTTATTGATTTAATTCTAAAGAGCTCATTAATTTAAAGTAAAAAAAAAAAAAAGTCAAAAGGCGGGGATTTCATTTTTTTTTTTTTTTTTGTTAATTATATCTGGGTTTAAGTTCTTTGTTAAAATAATTTCTTGCGTTAGAATGGCATGGCTATGTAGTTTTTTTTTCCCCCTGGTGGTAAATTACTCATATAGACCAAAAAAAAAAAAAAAAATATCTTCCATAAACTTTGCACGGGATCTCTTTCTTGAATTTTTTTTTTTTTTTTTTTCTTTCTCTATCTTTTCTTTCTTGAATTTTTTTTTCTTTTTTAAACCAAGATATTCTATTTTATTTATTCATTTTTTTTAATTTATTTATTTAAATAAAAAAACTATTATATTCAAATAAAATGCCAGTTTATGGTAAGTTTTTTTTTGCCACAAGTTTAAGATAAAAAAAAAATTCTAATCAGCTAACCTTTTTTTTTTTCAGTCCCCATACTTGCTGGTCTTGCAGCAACTTCTTTTGTGGGAATTGCAGTATTTCTCTATAAAAACCCGGAGCTTGTAGATGAGGTGCTTGTAGAAGTCAAGAATTTCTTGCTCAATAAGAAGGCCCAGATTCAAGTCAAAATGCAGTCTGCTAACGAGTTTGTGATACGCGAGGTTGATGATACTGGGCGCATTTTGCGTGAAAAGATCTTTACATCTTCAAAGCACAAAGAACCTCCAATGACTGCCGTCTCTAACAAATCTTCTTCTTCTTCTTCTTCTTTTTCTTCGTCCTCTTCTGCTGAAGATGAAAAACGAGCATTTTTGAACCCAGAGGGTTATTACACGGGCCGCATGCCTACACCATCTTCATCGGGATGCACTACGCCTACGTCCTTAAAGGGCAGTGACGCGGGCCGCGATTTTGAGTCACTGCGTCGCAGACTAGGTCCGGAGAGCGGATCCTTTCACGCTGGTCGTTCTACTCACCAACAAGCCTCGTCATCTGGCTTTGCACGCCCCGCTGGCGAGGGCGTGCCTGGAAACTTTGATGCTCCCGATTATTTTACTGAGGATGGTGATGAAGACATATATGCGCCACCAACTCACACAAAGATTTTGGAAAACATTCCATTGGAGTATCTCGAGCGCGAGATTAGAAGACGCAAAAGCGGCTCCACATCTGTTGAAACTTCGTATCATACAGTGGTGCCATCTCTTATGACATCGTCATCTTCTTCAAATAATCCATTTGCAGATGCCTTTAAGACACCTGAAGATGAAGATGATGATGACGAGCCTCCGTCGCTTCCTCCCAAAATCCCTATTGGTAACGATAAGACTTACACACCACAGTTTTCCCGGCGCAATAGCTTGACCAGCGAGGTCAGCGTATCGAGCTCGATTTTATCCGGGTCCGTGGCATCCCTATCCTCCTCATGGCAAAACGTGCGTGTCCCACCTACTTCAAATAACGGATTGACGGATTTCCAAGAGTATGAAAGACAGCTGCGTGACAATATGGGTGGGCTTAACTATCAGCCAATGGCTGGGGCTTCCATCTTGGCGGGGACTACTGCTGACACTTCTGCGGCGCAGAATATCCAAAACATGGATGCAGCTCTTTCTTCCGAACCCTCGTTGGTCTACAGCTGTCCAAGCAGTGTAACCTTGGAATCTTCAAGCCATGGCTTACATGAGAACCCCAATGGAGACTCAGAATCAGAGGCGTTGACGCCTATTGTATCACGTTCCAGTACTCTTGATTGCGAAAGTGTGATTTATCAAGACACATCGTCAGAGTCTGGTTATTCTAACCAGTCTAGCAGACCCAGAAGACACGTACATTAATGATTTTGTTTGATTTTTTTTTTCTTTATAAATTTACAAATAAACGCCGGACGCTAAGACAATAAGTAATCATAAAAAAGTAATAAAAATGCAAGAATAAGTGAAGCAGTAATGATAAGTTTGGATGCACGTCGATTACGAGCCTTTGCATTGTCAAGCTGTTTATTAGCTTGAAGAATATCTTCATGGACCTGTGCGGATTCATTGAGCAGGTTTTGAATATGATCATGCTGGGTTGACAGATGAGCAGCCAGCGAAGATTGGAGCTGGGAGATTTCCATCAGAGACTTTTCAGCAGCTTTGGCCTTGTTGAGTGACAGTTCCAGTTCGTCCATAAGCGCGCTGTTTTCACTTTCCAAAGCTGTGATTTGTTGCGGTGTCAGTTCGCGCAACGCCTCAGGCATTTCGTCTGTAGTGGTATCAAAGTTAATACTGGATGTTGCTAGCGAAGTGGAACTTCCATCAAACGGTAACGTCGATCCTGAACCAGCAATGTTTGGAGTACCAGTCCGCGAAACTGGGGTAGGATAGTCATTATCAGAAACTGTATGCAAAGCGTTTTTAGTTTTTTCAAGCTGCCGGCTCAGCCGTATTTCTTGTTGTGACGCATGTTTTGCTGAAACTTCCTTGAGTGCCTCGTTAAGGTACCACAGCATGCCTGCACGATGAAGAGCAAGTGTTTTGCCAGCCTGATCTTCTTCATTAATTACTGCATTACCTCCACCAAGTGCCAGAAGCTTTCGTGTGATTGAAGCGGCACCACGAGCTGTTTCGCGTGCAATCCGCTGTTGCTCGAGATCTTCGAGATGTCGTATCCGCGCCATTGTTTTTTGAATCACCATACGTGCTTCGTAGTCAAAATCGTCGCGTTCTTTTTCTGTCAAGGACACCGGAGGTGGACCTCCAGAGCCCAAAGCACCGAGACCTGCTCGGTACTTCCCGAGAATGCTAGTGTTGCTGCCGCCTCGCATGGCTCGACTGGACGAGGCCAGGTACGCGGGGCGAATGGTTTCGATTGAATGTTTCAGTTGCTTAATTGTTTCGTTCTTAAATAAAAAAAAATTAATAAATAAATTTATTTATTTATTTAATGAAACAGTTTATTATTGTATAAACTTACCACGCTGAGGCATTCCTGTGTAAAGATGTCAGTTTTTTGCTGAAGTTGTTTGTTGTGAATTTTGGAAGTCTGGCTGAGCAAGACTTTTTCACGATCAGCTGGTGGCAAAGCTTCTTGCTTTTGCTTAACAATTTCAACGTATACCGAAGTAAGATCTGGCATCTTTTTGGATATCGTATATCTTGTCAACTTGCAAAGGTATAGAGCAGGATTGAGGTGTAAAGTTCTTTGGACTTAAACTTGTTTGCTTGGTGCCAGCGAAATCTTTCAAAGGGCTGATTTTGGAGGGGAGAAAAATGACAGCATATATGAGGGTGGGTGGAAGTTACAAAGATCTGTGACAACTTTGTTACAATATGTTGTATTTAATGGTTATTTGATCTATTCAACTGTGTAACGTTCTTAAAACAGGTTTTCAAAAAAAGACATTTCTTAAAGCTTTCTTTCATTTAAATTCTTTTATCTTGTTTTGCTCTTTCAATTTGTATCCGGAGCCATTAAATGTAAAAAAGTTTATATTTTTAATATTTATTTGTTTTTTTTTTTGTAGGAAAATGGTTTCGCCATCTAATGTCTTTGAATATAACAATTGTTGAATATTCATAATTTTAAACGCATTCAAATGTTAATTCAATTCTCTGCGACATAAAACTAGTTGAAAGTCAAGGAAAATTAATAGAATTTTTTTTTATTTTGGTATTTTTGGTATTCAAAAAAAAAAAAGTTCTTATCTACAGATACGTAGATATTTGGCTCCGGTACCTACGAAAGCATTTGTTTCAGAGACAAACAAGATGATGAACGTTGATAATTCTTTCCATTATTTTTACTTTTCTTTTGTAAAAAAAAAATCAGCGATCTCTTTTACAACATAAAATTTCAAGACTTTTATGTTTTAAAATTAATGTTAAAATGGCCTTTTATTTTTATTTTCATTTTTTGAATTGAAATTGATATAATAATGCCATTATGCTATTGTTTTTTTTGCATTTCATCACGATAATGCCCATTTTCTTCTACCATTCAAATGCCTCGCTCGGTGGTTGTGCCGCATGATGTTAGGGTTTTTGCCTAATGTGGAGCCTCCAAAAAAAAAAATTTAAAAAAAAAATTCCTTGGAAAGTTTTTTTATTTTTATTTTTATTTTTGGTTTGTCTTTGAGCATTTCAATCTTAAAGTTTTTGGATGGTTTTGCGATTTTAAAACAAAAAAGTTTGAATAAAAATCTTCAGAAACATTTTTGTTTTTTTTATTCTTTTTTAAATCGGATATTTCTTTTAAAGATATATAAATTACGTGAATGAAAGTGGTCTAGGAATTCTTTTTATATATTCCTTGTGTCCCTACCAAAAAAAAAAAAAAAAAGATAGGTTGGTTTTTATTCTTATATTTACAAAAATTCTTTATTCTCGTTAAAAAAAAACTTTCAGCTAAATAATCAACCTTTTTACCGTTTTTTTCCTAAATATTAAAAACCTTTTTTTTTGTTTTTTTAATAATATCTATATCTAAAAATGGGTCGTTGGGATTCAAAAGAATCATCTAAAAAAAGTAACAGAGATAGGTCCAGGTCACCGGAACGCGACCACCACGAAAGTTCGCGACACCGCAGCAACAGAGATAGTAAAGACCGACGACATGACCGTGAACGCGACCGCGACCGTGACCATGAAAGAGAGCGTGAACGAGAACGTGATCGTGACCGTGATCGTGACCGTGACCGCGACCGTGACCGTGAACGCAGCCGAGACTACGACAGAAGCAGTCGGGATAAACACAACAGTAGGTCTGAACGCCACAAAAGATGGGATAGTCAAGAAAACAGTACTAACACCACTACTAAAACCATTACAAAACCTGATCCTCGAGCGATTGCCGCAGCAGCAGCAGCCAAAATCAATGCGCAGATTGCCGCCAAGGTTGAAGAAGTAAAACGTCTTGGGTCACAGTCTCCAGCCAGAATGTCCACCCCACCAGCCGTTAGTATCAATAAGCAAGAGGCACCAGCAGCAGTCAAGAAGGAAGCTGAGGTAGTTTTAACAGCGTCTGGGAAAAAAAAGTTTTCTGAGCAGGTGGACATTAACGACATTCGAAACAAGTTTTTGTTAACAAAGGGTGAAACACAAAGTATGATTCTCAATGAAACAGGAGCGGTTGTAACAACAAGAGGTCGTTACTACCCTGAACGGTCGATGGCTTCAGATCTCATTCCTCCGTTACATCTAGTGATTGAAGCTTATGACGAAGAGACGCTACGATTGGGAATGAATAAAGTGCAAGAGCTAATTAACCAAGATATGGGCAGTCTTGTAGATGAACGCCGGTTGCGACGGAAAGACCAGCAAGTTGCGGAAGAACCGGCTGTAGGACAAGGTGAGGCAGCTGGGGATTCAGGCGATAACAGCAATAGCACTCCATTCAAGACACCGACACAGCCTGCATCATTTAATAGTGGTAGCGGTAATGGGTTTGGGCGGCGGCGGCCTGAAGAATTGCGGGTGCCGATTGACTTGGATGGATACGATCTCTTTCATGTGCGTGGATACATTGTGGGTCCCGGTGGCCAGAATGTTAAACATATTCAAAATGAGACAGAATGTCGGGTACAAATCAAGGGCAAGGGCTCAGGGTTTGTTGAGCGCGAGACTGGCCGCGAGGAAGAAACTCAAATGTATCTTCATGTGATGGGCTATGATGCTGTAAAGCTTCAGCAAGCGCGCGAGCTCTGTGAAAATCTGATTGATTCTGTTTCAGAGCAGATTGAAGAGCGGTACCGTTTGCAACGTCAAAATGGGAATCTTCGGCCACGCAGTAACAACAATATCAATAACAACAATAACAACAAACGGTTCAATACTAACAGTAACAATGCCAATACTAAGTTTCGGTCTCCTCCACGCGACAATTATCAACAGCAGCAATACAACAGTCCTGAAAAGTATGCTTATCCTTCGCCACATTTGGACCAAAACTCGCCTTCTCCAGATCCTTATTTTGCAGGATCGTCGATGCAAACCAGTATGGGATATCATCATTCGAATAACGCAGTAGCTTCGTTTGCAACACCTCCACCACCACCTCCTCCTCCTCCTCCACCAGGCATCAACAACTCTATGCGCCGACCACCGCCACCTCCTCCTCCCGGGCTCAAGCAGCCACCCCAACCGCCCTCTGTGGCCTAGCAAGTTTTTCCTTTTTTTCATTTCCTTTTGATTTGTTTTTTGTGCTATTACTAGTTTTTTTCTCTGTGTGTAATTGTGTGTGACTTGATTTATTATTATTTACGTAAATGTAGGTTTCCTCCCTCCCTCAAAAAAAAAAAAAAATTATATATATATATATGAATATATTACTGAGTTGTTGACGTTGCGTTACTGGCGACAGTACTAGAACTATTTGTTCGACGCTTGCGCGTTTGTGGCGAAAAGGTGGGCGTTGATGGCGAAGACAAGATTGCGCCAGTCGGGGCCTTAATTTGAGCAAGCGAGCTATGAGCTTTTGGAATTGACTGCTGAAGCGAAGCAGCTAAAGATTCAGTTCTATGGGATTGTGAGTATGATGTGATTTTTTTTTTTTGTAGTTTTAGTATATATGATGAATAGTACATACTTTTTACGCAGTTTTGCTGAATCTTGAAAGAGATTTTCAAGGTTCTTTGGGAAATCAAACGGTTAGTGGCAAAGATATATATTATACCTTCTAAACCCATACCTTTTGGAGGTTTTTGGAGTGCTGTTCCTGGTTGGCAAACTGATCCTGCGCATAACTGAGATCCTAGAAAAAATTAGACAAATACTCTTTGATAAGAAAAGGAAAAAAAAAAAGGCATATATACCTTGATTGTCTGGGACTTTGGCTGGAGATTAAAATCTTTGGCCCAGTTGGAGGACATTTTGGTGTGAAGAAGAGTTCCGAAACATAAAGTCCGCATACAAAATAAAAAAATAAAATAAAACACTTCAAGGCTCAAAGTACATTCAACAAAACCCTTTGAATTTTAAAACTACAAATGAAAGACAAACGTTATTTTCCTTTTTTTTTTTATTTATTTCTTTTTTTCTTTTTTTCTTTCTTTTTTTTCCTATCTATTTAGCATACTTCTTAGCTTGATCCCGGACCTTGTCTTCATAGAGAGCTCTATTTTTCTTGTATGTGTGGAACGCGTCTGCCTGCGCCGGCGAATCAAGATTGGGGGTATCAAGCAGTTCCTGGATACCAAGAAGAATCTGCTTCATGGTAAGAGCTGGTCGCCAGTCCTCGTCTTCGTTCAATATACTCAAGCACACAGTGCCCGAGGGGTACACGTTAGGGTGCCAAAAGTTGGCGTCAAAGCGACACTTGGGAGGCTTGGTCGGGTACTCGTTTGTAAAGACTATTGTCAGAGGGTAAGTCGCACCTTCCCATATCGTTCCAGCCTTGCCTGGAATGCCAACATTCCATGTCATAAGATCAAGTTTGCCATCGCTGGTTTTACTTGGTTTGGCGAAGAAGCCAAACGGGTGGTCTTTTCGCCATTGTTTTCTAGTACGCGTTAATAGAAATAAAAATGAAAAATGATAATAATAATGCTTTTATAACCTTACCTTTCTTCTTGAAGTCTATTTAAGCAGAGGGACGACATTTTTTTTTTTTTAGATTACTTTAGATTATTTGAAAGATATTTCAAAAGTTCCAAATGGGTTTTTGTTTGTTCTGTTTGATTGATTGATTGATTGATTGATTGATTGATTGATTGACTGATTGATTGATTGATTGAAATTGGGAGGTTTTGCATTTGTTTACAAAAGAAACTAATTACATAGATTGGGTTAGGGTTGTGTTATCGGTAGGGTAATTGTTCACGTGACTTAATTGAGAATCAAACCTCGGCTGATTAAAATCTCGTCGTTTTTTTTTTATTTTTTTATTTTTTTATTTCTTCTTAACCAAACCAACCAGAAGATTCCCATCAATATAAATAAATAAATAACCCATAAAAAAATGTCCAAAGATTATGACGACGAATTGGAAGATCTCGATGGTAAGTCCATAGTCTGCTCTTTATATACCGTTCTAACCTTTGTTTTTTTTTTTTTTTTAGATTTCCTTGATGAATTCGAGGACTCTGCTCCAGTAAAACCAGTGGTGGCACCTGTAACACCTACCCCACCCGCCCCCGCGGCTGAGAAGGAGGCCCCGGTTAAAGAACAAAAGCCTTCATCAACAACACCGGCTGCTGCCGCTACTGCTACTACCGCTGATTCTGCTGCTTCTGCTTCTGCTTCAGTAGACGATCTAGAGGCTGAGTTTGCTTCGAAAATCAATCTGGGTATGGATTCGCTGATAAAGGAACTTGAAGAATCGCCAGAAGCCCAAGAACAGTTTCAGAAAATGATGGAAGAACTGGCTGGAGCCATGGCCACCGAGGCGGCAGCTGCACCTGCTGCACCTGCTGCTTCTGCTGCTTCCAAACCAGAGACTGCACCTAAGGCTACAACAGCTGCTAAGCCCGCCAGTTTTCAAGACACAATTAATCAAACAATGAATCGACTAAACGAGTCGAAGCAAGAAATTGACGAATCGGTGAAAAATAGCGAGACTGATGACTTTATGGCGAAAATGTTGAAGGAACTCGAGTCTGCCATGGGCAATACTACTGCTGGATCTGCACCAGCTGGTGAGGGCGATATTTTAAAGATGTTTGAGGAGATTCTCGACAGTATGGCGTCCAAGGATATTTTGTACGAGCCCATCAAAGAGCTCAATGAAAAGTACCCCGCATGGATTAAAGACAATTCCAGCAAAGTATCTAAGGAAGATTTGGACCGGTACACTCTGCAGTACACGGCCGTCCGTGAGATGGTGGTTAAGTTTGAGACTTCGGATTATAGCGATAACAATCCTGCACACAAATCATACATTACAGAACGGATGCAAATTATGCAAAACTCAGGCAACCCGCCACCAGACCTGATGACAGATTTACACTCGAGTATTCTTCCTAACCTTGACTTGGGTCTGGAAAACCTGGGCGATGAAGATAATTGCAATACACAATAGAAATGGATGATTGATGATGATGATGATGAAATAAAAAAATATATATTTATGATGTCTTATGAGTTTTGTTGTAACTTAATAGTTTATAGAGTTTATCAGTAGTTGAGCAACACCCGATTGTGCAGCCATGGCCGCATTTAATAGGCGCCTTTTTAAATCCCTTTTTTTTTTGTTTTTTTTTTTTTTTTTTTTTTTTCTAACACCACAACCAACATCACGGAAATTCCTCCAGCATACAATGGGTGAGTGCTTTTGGAGTCTACTTGAAAATCCACAATTAACGTCAATGGGAAGACAAGGACATACTAAAAGGGCTTGGTGATAAGCTCTATGACAAGCGGAAGTCCTCCGCAGTCGAACTCGAACAAGTCATTCGAAACTGCCTGGAAGACGGAGATAAAGTGAAAATAGACACCATCATAACTCAGCTCAGTAGAGACTTTGCATATTCCATCCACAACCCAAACGCGCGTAATGGTGGTCTCATTGGTCTTGCAGCTGCAGCCATTGCACTGGGACAACACGAGGTCAGTAACTATCTTGACGACATTGTACACCCGGTGCTTGCCTGTTTTGGCGACCAGGACGCCCGAGTGCGCTATTATGCTTGCGAAAGTATGTACAATATCGCCAAAGTGGCCAAGGGCGAAATTCTTCCATATTTCAATGAGCTGTTTGACGCTCTCTGCAAGTTGGCTGCTGATACAGACGAGTCGGTTCAAAAGGGTGCCGACCTACTTAACCGACTCATTAAAGATATTGTTGCCGAAAAGGCAGCGACTTACGTCTCAGTTGTAACCGAGGGCCCTCCAGAAATCATTCCAGCTCAAGTCGAAAGCAGCGACCCAAATCAGTACGTGATTGCAAACGAGCCCCCACAAGCCGATAAACATGCCGGTTTCGATTCCCGCCATACCGCATTTTCACTCCCCAAGTTTATACCATTACTGATGGAGCGTATCTATGTCATTAACCCTGCCGCGCGAACCTTTTTGGTCTCGTGGATCGTGCTGCTGGACTCGATTCCAGACCTTGAACTAGTCTCATACTTGCCTGCATTTCTGGGCGGCCTGATAAACTTTTTAAACGACCCCACAAGCGGCGTGCGAGTGGCTACCCACGCCGTGCTGGACAACTTTTTACAGGAAATCCGGCGCATCACTGACATTAAAAGAACCGTGCAAGAAAACAATGAAAGAATCTTAATGAGAAAACAGATTCGGAGGCGAAATGCAGAGGCCGCAGTGGCTGCCGCTGCTGCTGCAGAAGCGGCGTTAAAGGCAAAAGCTGCCGCAGACGAAGCTGCTGCGGCTGCGGCTGCGGCTGCTGCTGATGCTGATGCTGCTTCTATTTCTGCTACTACTATTGCTTCTAGTGAAACAGCAGTAGCAGTGGCAGCCGCAGCAGCATCATCACCAGAAACTTTAGAAGCACCTAAACCTGAAGAAGCAAAGGAGACTCCTGCTGATGAGTCTGCTAAAGAACCCACGGCAGAAGAATCAGAAGCACCTGCTATGGACAAAAGTGCCACAGTTGATGGTAGCCCTTTAACTATTGACCTTAAAACGACACATGCCCGCAACCGTAGTGTGAGCGAGCACGTTGCTTCGATCGATGCACGTGTTGCACCCAAAAAGGACGAATCTGAACCAGAGCCTAAGGAAGAGCCCGAACCAGAGGTGCCAGCTTATAATCCCGCATCTGAAGCGCCTTCTTCTGTTGATTCTGACGAGGTTGCAGTTGAAGACGAAGACGAAGAAGAGTACGATGAAGATGAAGAAAATGAGGGGTTTTATATCCCGGGTCAGGATGTGGCAATTGAGTTTGAAAAAATTATTGAAATTTTAATTTCTCACTTGGACTCATCTGTCGAGGAAATCCAAATTGTGGTTTTGCGCTGGGTCGAAACCTTTTTAGATATTTCGCCAGAAAGTATTTTGCCATATGGCCCCAGATTTCTTTCTGTTTTACTGCCAACCATGGCCTATGATGGTACCGACTTGCGCAAGGCTGCTGAAAAAGTTAACCAGAAACTTCTTGCTTTGATCATGTCGTTACCAGATACTCTTGATTTGGAGAATGGGACAAGTGTGGATCATGAAGATAGTGAAAAACATTTACGTTTCTCCAAGTTGGATTACCCCGCCATGGTGAATGCCTTGACGCTTCACTTTTTGGATGAAAAGGAAGAAACCAGAGTTGCCGCATTAGACTGGCTCATTATGCTGCACCGCAAAGTACCAAAACGTATTCTGGCCATCAATGACGGAACTTTCCCAGCACTACTCAAAACGCTTTCTGATCCATCGGACGAGGTCATTAAACGAGACTTGCGTCTAATTGCACAGATTTCATACAACTCCGATGATGAGTATTTTTCCGTCTTTATGGTGAACTTGCTAAATCTTTTTTCGACTGACCGCCGGTTGTTAGAAACAAGAGGTAACTTGATTATCCGCCAATTATGCCAGAGTCTCAAGCCAGAACGTATATACTGGACTCTTGCAGAAATTTTGGAAAAAGAAGAAGAAGACTTGGAGTTTGCAAGTTTGATGGTTCAATATCTTAACAATATTCTTTTGACCGCTCCGGAGCTTTCGCAGTTGCGCATGCGTTTGCGTAACTTGCAAAACAAGGAAGGTGTATCTTTTTTCACAGCATTGTTTAGATCCTGGTGTCATAATCCCTCAGCCGCTCTAACTCTATGCCTTTTAGCTCAAGCATACGAGTATGCATTCATGTTGTTGCAAACCATTGTTGAGTTTGAAATTACAATTCCTCTGCTGGTACAAATTGACAAGCTGGTTCAGCTATTAGAATCGCCAGTGTTTACACATCTGCGATTACAACTTCTGGAGCCAGAAAAACATCCATTTTTGTACAAGTGTCTTTACGGAATTCTGATGCTACTTCCACAGTCCTCTGCATTTGCAACCCTGCGTAATCGTCTCAATAGTGTTTCGTCGATCGGTTATTTGCATGTGCCGTCAACTCTTACACGGTCTTCTGGAAGTACTGGTAGCACTGGTGCTGGGGGGGCAAGCAAACCGTTGAGTAGGTTGACTTCCGGAGCAAATCCTATTTACGATGTCAAGTGGCCAGACTTGGTGAAGAAGTTTCAACAAGTGCAGCAGAAACACCAAGATGCACGGAATCGTACTGCGGCAGTTGCTGGGCTTGCATACGGTGGAAGTGCTTTGAATGGGCCTGGCAGTGCGGCAGCGACAGCAGCAGCGGATTTTGGCCTGAGCTTGAGCAAACTTGGTGGAGGTGGACTGGGTGCCGGTTTAAGTCCAGGAGGATCAAGTGTGGGGACATCATCAACAGCCACAGCCACTTCGAACCTGGGGTCTCCGCTACATATGCCGATTGGGATGAGTGAAGGTTACGGTGAAAACAACAAGAATAAGAATACAGATGAAGGGCCTGCAAAACGCCGTGGAAGCAAGCCCCGATTAAATTCAGGAGGGTTACCGAGTGTGACGAGTCGGTACCTAAAGGCTGGAGGAGTTGTAGGCGCACAATCGGCATCACCAGCACCATCAATGTCCAGTGGAGGGAGTCGGGGTACGTTAGGGCCTGGAAGTGGTCGGCGACCAGTACTTCGGGCCCGTGAACCGGCTAGTGGTGGGCAGTCATCAGCGGGAGGGTCTGCAACGAATGGGGACACTCCTGCGACGTTTCTTGGGACGGTTCTTGGGGGTGGGAATGCTGGTGGGGCTAATTCAGGAGGCAATGGGCCTGGAGCGAAACCTGGAGGATCTGGGTTTGGTACAGGGTCTCGTAGTTTCCGTAGATAGAGAGAGAATAGTTGAATTAAGTTGAATAATAAGTAAAGTTGAGGATAAGTTTGAGGCAAGCTGATGGTGGTGTTAAATAAATGAAGTAAAGTTGAGGCTCGTGATATTTGAATAACGGCTGTGCGTATTTTTTTTTTTTTGTTGGGAGGAAACACACACTGATTTTTTTTTTTTTTTTTTTTAAGTCAACCACTACCACCACGTTTTTTATTTATTTATTTTTTTTTTTTTAATTTTTTTTTTTTCAACCTCTCAATCGTCACAACCTGGCAATAACAAGCATCAAGCATCAAGCATCAAGCATCAAGCTACAAATGCCCGGCGACGATAACTCGATCTTAACAACGACGACGACGCACCTCCAGGCCATATTCACTCCGCTTCTCGCTCGATTGTTCCCCTCGTTGACGACATCATTTCCCATTGTTCGCCGGACCAACTCTAATACTCTTGTTTACACCGTTGCCGCTGCCACCGCGTGCTTAATCTACATCTTTGGACCCGCAGCTCTCCGACTCATTACCTCCGTGACGTCTTTTATTTTTTCTCCCTTTATTACCTCCTCAAGCACAATGCGCTGGCCGCGCGCCAAAAAACGTGAAGGTAAACATACCGTGGGCCTGGTCAACCGGGCCAACGACTGCTTTGCAAATTCAAACTTACAGGCCCTCGGCGCGCTTCCAAGCTTATATACATACTTGGTTGAGCTGCTGGATGTTCCGCGCCCCCCACCGGAAGCTTACCGGTTACTTGTATCACGGACACTAACAGACGCCACAGAAACGGCATCAAGACGAAGTGCAGGTGCCAACATGACGGAGCCAGTTGAAATCACAGGCGCTTTACGGCGAATGGTGGCTGCATTAAACGAACCAGTTCTCGAACATAAGGAACTGGATCCATGGGATTTCTTACATTCTGTTGAGCGGTTTTATAACTCACTTATTTCGCGCGCTCAACATGATGCCCATGAGCTATTACTGCTGGTGCTCGAGACGCTCGAGACGGAACAGCTACGGCTGACGCGGTACTATTCAGCACTGCGGGCTCAGACAAAAGATAAAGAGGAACAGGAGAAGCTGGATAAGGTGATTGCAAGTATCCCCAAGTTCCCATTTAAAGGCTCGACTCGCGATCAAATCACGTGCTCGCGGTGCGGGTACGTCCCGACCACAGCACCGTCGCCATTTGCCGTTCTATCGCTAATGGTGCCACAGCGCGCACGTGCAACTCTCCCTGATCTGTTAGTGGACTTTGCAGCTCCAGAATATATCCAAGACTATGGGTGTGCACGGTGTCGTGTGGGAGCACTGATTCAGCGGTCCCAAGTATCAGGAGATGAAGCCTTGGTAGCTGCGCTAAAGCCATATTCTGAAGACCCATCGCATTTGCCTGAAGAGCTAGAGGCACGGTTACCACGCGATGTCACGAGCGCAATTGCAAAGTCCACACAGTTTCATCGACTACCTCAAGTACTTGCCATTCACCTATCGCGGTCCATTTACGGTGGGTTTGGCGCGTCGCGCAATTCGTGTAAAGTCAGTGTGCCAGAACGATTAGAGTTGTATGAGGACTATACTGCGGAAGAAGATAAGCTGCGAGCCATGATGGGAGCTCAGCGGCGGGTGGAATATGAACTTGCGGCCATGATTCGACACAAGGGCACGCATTACGCTGGACATTATGAGTGTTTCCGGAGGAAGAACCTGACATGGTGGAGGTCGCATTTGGAGAGCCAACAAGACAGAGGGCAAGATGCAGCAACAAGAAGGGAAAATGGCAGCATGGAAGATTTAAAGAATAAAAATAAAACCGATGACTCGGGCGATATCAATGAGTTGGACAGATTGCCATACCCACAACAGAGATCGGCGCAGGTGTCTCCGGCAGTAGTTACAGCTAAGACACATACACATGATGCTACGCCCTCTGCACCATCTTCGTCACAGCCGGCGACTCCCTTATCTGCGGAAGCTTCAGATTCTGGGCGCTCGCCTGTATCTTCATCATCATCGTCATCTTCATGGCTGTTTAGTTTTCTTGGAGGTCCTTCTCCTGCTTCTGGTCAATCACCATCACCATCGCCGCCTCTTTCGAGCTCAGCATCATTACCTAGTGATGGGGCAGTGACTATTACTGGAGAAGATGGAGAGTATGAGGTGCTTCCTGCGTCTCCACAACATGGGTGGTGGCAAGTGTCTGATGACAAGGTTTGGGAGCGAAGTGTAAGGGAAGTATTAAGAGAAGAAAGTGGAGCTTATTTGTTATTTTATGAACGGGTTGAAAGTAACAACAACAGCAGCAGTAGTAGTAATGGTAATTGCAGTAGCAATGGAGTTGGGAAGCGTCGGAAAAGGTGATTGAAGAAGGTGCTTTTTTTTTTTTTTTTTTTGGTTTGTATATTGCATATATTTGAGAATTTTTTTTTTCTCCCATTCATTTTTTTTTTTTTTGCATAGTTTTGTTTTGTTTTTTTCTCTCTCTCTCTGTATTTTACTTCCCTCATTCAAAGTTTTCTATAGTAGTTAATTAAATATATATATATATATATATATATATTATTGCAGATATGATTTTTGAATAAAAAAAAAAATAAATAAAAGAATTAGATTTTTTTTTGTATATATAAGTATAAGTATGAGTGATAATGATGAGGTTTAAGTGTGTATTCAAAATGATTTGACCATTTATTTAACATTACTATATATATAAGCCTATTAAAAATATAATGAATGATGATTTGTATAATAAATACAAGTCAATTTTTAAAAATATTTAATCAATGTATAGTTGTAATTTTAGTTTTAAGTAAATGAGTTTTTGATTGTCATTCTCATTATCGTTATCATTATTATCATGTTTGTAAGAACTTGATAAGAATTTTTTTTTTCGTTTTTTTGTTTGATTTTAAAAAAAAAAAAAAATCTAATCTTCAATATATATATATATATATATTTTTACAAAATAGGAAATATAACTTTATCAAACTACCAAAAAAAAAAAAAAAAAAAATTTGGATTTGTAAGTTTATATTTATATATATATTCAATTGTTCTTGCTCTATATATAATCGAAAGCCATATTTTTTCTTTATTTATATACTCTTGATTATTTCTAAAAATGAATAATATAAAAAGTATGATTATTTCGATGATAGAAACTTAATAAATATAAAAATGAATACAGCAAAGAAAAGAGGTTTTTTATTGTTTTTTTTTTTTTTTTTACAACTAAAATTCAGTATTTTTTTTTTCACTTTTATGTTTTTTTTATTTTTTGGTTCCGGGCTCCGAAGAGTTTATATAACGTTCATTATAATTATTATTATTATGATGATGATGATGATGATGGGGGGGAGAAGAAAATGTTGTAGTTGTTTTTAACGGAAATTCCGTGAAATTTCGGAACCCCTCCCCCCGTTAAGTTAAGTTCAATTTTTAATTGAAATCATCAAATTTAAATAAAATTTAAATAAAATTTATATAAAATTTATATATTTATTATTATTTATAATACAAATGGTTATAATTATCTAATCATGTAACAAAAGTGTTGTAATAACAAAAGAAAATGTCTTACAAATGTTTTTTTTTTTTTTCACGGAAAAAACTAAATAAAACAAGCAAGCAAACAAACAAACAAATAAACAAACAAACAAACAAACAAACAAAACTTTTTTTTAATTTTGTTTGCTTTTTTTTTTATTTTTTATTATTATTTTATTTATTTTGTTTGTTTGTGGGGGAGGAATATTAATGATGATTGCTATGAATTTTTTTTTTTTTTTTTTTAAAAAAAAATATTGAAATTATGATTTTATTGTTATTGATTTGTTTAATTGATGAGAAAGAAAGGGAAGGTAAAAAAAAAATTGTTATAACAATAGTTTCCAAAGTAATAATAAAATTAAATATATATATATTATTTAATTTTTATATATAATAAACAAAACTGCATGATTTATATTTTGTTTTTCTCCTCTTAAAATTCCATTAAAATCATTACCAAGTTTTTTTTTTTTTTTTTTTTTTTTTTGAGAGAGAGAAAGATTAATAGTAATGTATATATATTCATCATGATTTTTTTTTTTTTTAAAAAATAATAATATTATTATTATTTTAATAATAAATTTAATAATAAAAGGTTAAAGCATATATATATATTTAGTAGTAGTAATACAAATTAAAGAACGTAAGAAAAGCTTTTTTTTTTTTTTCTTAAGATATATATCTCAAAGAGTAGTAGTAGTATTAAAAACAAAAAAAAAAAGTACTCTCAAAGACAAAAATTGAAATTGAAATTGAAATTGAAATTGAAATTGAAATTGAAATTGAAATTGAAATTGAAATTGAAATTGAAAAAATAAAATAAAATAAAAAAAAGGGAAAATCAATAAAAAAAAAAAGTATTCTTCCTTTAATTTATTCTTCAGTAACAGCAGCAGCTTCTTCTTCATCTTCATCTTCTTCATCCTCCTCCTCTTCAGCTGCAGCCTTTCCTTCTTCTTCATCTTCATCTTCACCTTCACCTTCACCTTCTTCCTCTTCACCTTCTTCTTCCTCTTCTTCTTCTTCATCCTTTTCAACCTTTGCTTCATCCTTTTCCACCTTTTCTTCTTCTTCATTCTTTTCATCTACTGCATCATCATCTTCTTCTTCTTCTTCCTTCTTATCATCAACCTTCAACTTTTTATTCTTCTTTTCTTCAATCTCACCAACTTCGTTAGTCACCTCAACATCATCATTTTCTTCTTCCTTCTCTTCCACTTCTTCCTTCTCATTGTCATTGCCGTCTACAGACTTTGCAACAACTTCTTCAATAGGTCTTTTAGTGCCACTAGATTGATAAATATAGTTAGTATTATATATAAATAAATAAATCTTGTAAAATACAACAAAAATAAATAAAAAATAAAAAAAGTAAAAAAATAAAAACGTTTCCATTCAACCGTTCTTCTTCACCCCAGAAACAAAAGAAAAAAAAAAAAAAAAGTGTGATATTGTGGTGGGTTAAAGTGTGGGGAAATGAAATCAGTTTAGTGATAACCCTGTGCCCATGAATAATAATAATAATAATAATAATAATAATAATAATAATAATAATAATAATAATAATAATAATAATAATAATAATAATAATAATAATGATAATAATGGTAGTGGTAATAACAATAATAATGATAATAAATCTGTAGTGTCGTGAAAAATAAAAAATAAAATAACACGACACAAACGCGTAATAATAAGGCTAACTGATGAATTTTCAAATCAATTGATGGTGAAAAAAAAAATTAAAAATAAAAATAAAAAAATAAATATTCGTTTTTTTTTTTTTTTTTTTTTTTTTTTTGGAAATTTCAAATGTCAATTGTCAAATGTCAAATGTCAAATGTCAAATGTCAAATGTCAAATGTCAAATTTCAAATTTCAAATTTCAAATTTCAAATTTCAAATTTCAAATTGTCAAAAAAAAAAAAAACTTCAATTTCTTCAATTTCTTCAATTGAGTGAAAAAAAAAAAAATAATATATATAATTGAAAGCTTACCTGACAGTGGCATCAGTGCCAGCAGTTGTTGTTTCAGTAGCAGCAACGACTTGGACGGGTTGTTCTTCGACAGTCATTTTTTTATATTGTTAATTATTATGATGAAAAAATGAATTGATAGTTAATTGATTAATTGATCAATTGATTAGTTGATTAACTGATGAACTTATTAACTTATTAACTGATGAACTAATTGATTGATTAATTGATGAAATGATGAACTGATGAACTGATTAATTAATTAATTGAATAAGATTTTAAGGGATTGAGGTAATAATATGTGAGAATATATTTATGTATAGCTCGTAATACTAGTAGTAGAATGTCGTGATGTATAGATATTGAATAAGGAAAAAAAATAAAAAAAAAAAAGAGAAAGAAAATTTCTAAAAAAAAACAAAATTTAAAAAAATTAAAAAAATTAAAAAAATTCTAAAAGAGAGAGAAAGGGAGGGAGAGAGGGGGGGAAGGTGGGAATAGCCTAGTATTTATAATTTTTTTTTTTGTTCTATATAAATAAATAGATAGATAAATATATATAGATTGATAGAAATTATGAGGATATTAAAAAACACATACACATATATCCATACAGTTGCTACTACTATTACTACTAAATAAAACTACTAGTATTATAATACTACTACTAATACTACTAATACTGCTGCCTCTACTTCTAATCCATTTGACTTTATTGAAAGAAAAAAAAAAAAAAAAAAAAGATGTTTATGTGTGTGTGTGAATTTTAAAGTAAAGGCTGGGCAACTAATTAATATTGTGTTATGCTAATAATAATAATAATGATGGTAATGATGATGATGGTGATGAAAGGCTGGATACAATATATATATAATAAAAAGACTGAAATATACGTCATATTAAGACTGAAAATTACGCAGTGACTTTTTTTTTTTTTTTTTTTTTTTTTTTTTTTTTCAATTGATTGATTAATTGATTGATGAGAAAATTAATGATGGGGTGGGGTTCTATATGGAGAGTTTTAGGAGAGAGAGAGAGAGAGAGAGAGAGAGAGAAAGTTTTATGTAGAGAAAGTTTTTGGGGAGGGGAAGGGCGGAAGAGAGCAAAGTGAGAGAGGAGGAGGAGGAGGAGGAGGAGGGGAGAAAGAAGGCTGGGGGGGTTATTTTTTTTTGTTACAATTATTGTTACTTAATTTGTTACATTGTATGTTATATAAATTTTGGTCACGTGCATATATATATATATATATATATATGAAACAAAGCAAGGATCCGAAAAACACAGAAGACAATTGTAGCAACTTTGAATATAATAATTTTTTTTTAAAAAAAATTTGCAACAACAGTTGTAGCACAAAAAGTAAGTAAGTAAGTAAGTAAGTAAGTAAGTAAGTAAGTAAGTAAGTCAATCAATGTTTCTGATTTATCACAGTGAAAATATTTATATTTATATATATTTATATATTTATATAGGAAAGAGTTACCCTGAATTATAATAAAAAAAAATAAAACAAAGCTTAACAAAATGGCAAGTATACAAGTATTTCCTTATATAATAAAAGTATATTCTATATTTGTATATACTGTGTGGGTATGTGTATGTGTGTAGTAGTAGTAGTAGTAGTAATAATAATAATAATAATAATAATAATAATAATAATAATAATAATAATAATAATAATAATAATAATAATAATAATAATAATAATAATAATAATAATAATAATAGTAGAAACAAAGTGGCACAATACACACACACACACACACACACACAAAAAAAAATTCTCCCTCTCTCACATATACAGGCTGCCCGCCACCTCTTAATATCCCACTTTTTTTTTTTTTTTTTTTTTTTTTTTTTTTTTTTTTTTTCTATGTGTGTTTGTTGGCTTTATAATAACACACATCACTACAAAACCCAGAACAAGTGGGTTAGATTATAATCTCTCTTTAGAAAAATTTCACCAAATATAAATAGATACGCGTAGATCACACAACACACTACACTAGATTATATATATATATCTTCAATTAATCATACAATTACAATACAATACAATTGAATTCAAATTTAAACAGTTCTTTAATTATTATACTCATGTGTTATTATTAATATTATTATAAAAAAAAAGCTAGAATTATATAAAAAAATTATAAAAAAAAATATAGCCGACCCAAGCAATTTCTTTAGTCGGCCTGGGTATGATCCATCAGGGTATATATATATATATTCATCAGTAATAATAAAAGTAGTAGTAGAGCAATTGGAGAACAAAAGGGGGGAGAGTGGTCGTTACAATTTTGTTGTTTTCATCATAAAGTTTTCATCACAAATCATCATCAATCGTATTTCCTTGATGGAGGGGAGCAGGGCAGTTTGAGGGGTGTGGAAGAAGAAGAAGAAGAAGAAAAGAAAAGAAGAGGGTTCAAGTGGATGGTGGTGGTTGAGGTTGAGGTTGTTAGTTAGTTGTTGTTGTTGTTGTTAATAATTTATTCAGGCTCAGCATAAACCTCCTGCTTGTTATTCTTGTAGAGGTTCATTTCAGCTTCATAACGCTTCTTGTCAGTTTCAGCCTTTTCAACAAAGGGTATCTTTTCTTCTTCAGAAAGAGCCTTCCACTTTTCTCCAAGAACCTTGCCAATTTGACCAAAGCTAATTCCTGGGTTTTCATTACGAACTTCATCACGCTTCTCATTAGCAAAAAACATATAAGCACTAAGAGAACGCTTAGGAGCATTGGGGTCTTTCTTCTTTCCCTTCTTGGTGGGTGCAGGGGCAACACCATCAACATCATCCTTACGACGACGGCCAGATCCTTCCTTAGGCATTTTTGTAGTAGTAGTAGTGGTAGTAGTGGTTTTTTTAGTAGGTGTGTATGAAAGCGAGCTTGTGGTAGAAAAGCGAGCTACGTTTGCTGAAGCAAAAATTAAAGAACGGTTAGCAAAGATTCTAGAGAGCATGATTAATGTTGTTATTGATGTTGTTGTTGTTGTTGTTGTAGATATATTTATATAATTATAAATCTGAATAGATTGTTGAGTGATGTGGTTGATGGTAGAGGGAGGAAAGTGAAAAATAAAAAATAATAAACTTACTGTGGAGGGGCTGAAAAAAAAAAAGGTGGGTAAGAATTTATATATATATAAATAAATAGTTGTAGTTGTAGTTGTGGTAGTTATACAGTTATATATATATGTGACGGTAGTTGTGGATACAACAAGGGATGTGTGTATATATATATATATATAAGTGTGAATAGGTAGATAGATGGATAGATGAGGGTGTTTTTTTTTTGTATATAAAAAAAAAAGTGAGAGAGAGAGAGAGGAAAAAAAATAGGCGGTGAGGAGGGAGCGCGCGCTGCTTTATAGGCGTGGGAAAAAAAAAAAAAAAAAAAAAAATTTATACCAAGGCGGAGAAAGAGAAAAAAAAAAAATAAAAATAAAAAATAAAAAAAGGGGGGGTTGTTGTTGTTGTTGTTGTTTTTGTGTAGGTGGTGGTGGTGGTGGTAGTAGTGGTGGCACATAACACACTACACAACATAACACAGTATTGTAGAGAGAGAGAGATATATAGATATAGATATAGATATAGATATAGATAGGCAAGAAAAATATAATATAAATAAAACACACACACACACATAAAATATATATATATATATACATAATAATCTAATAATAATTTAATAAACGCGTATAATTTTATTTAAATCTATTTTTTATTAAAAAATTTACAATATTAAAATTATTTAAAATATTAAAAAACGCGTAATTACACGAAATAAAAGGGTTTTTTTTTAAAAAAAAAAAAAAATTATTTATTTATATTTATATAATACAAATAATAATAATAAAATCCTTGTAAAAATGTGTGTGTGTGTTTATTTTCAAAACAAATAAAATGACTGACTGATTTTATCACACACACACACACACAGTACAAAAAAAATTTAGGATTCTGCCACACATACAAAGAAGAAGCCACGCTTTTTTTTTTTTATTAATTTATTTATATTAATTTATATTAATTATATACTAACAAACTACAACAACAATTAACATCATTCATTCAAAACAACTTTCATTCTTGTAGTAGATTTTGAAATTCAAAAATCCAATTTTAATTATTTTTTTTATTTTTTTTTATTTTTTTTTTAATTGTATATTTTATTTTATTTTGGGTTCCTACACAATTGAGCCATATATTCATATCACTTTGGTCTTATTGGGTCTTCTTTTTTTTTTTTTTTATTCTTTCTTTCTTTCTTTCTTATTCCTCTTTCTTCCTTTTTAGCGTATTAGTGATATATATTAGCATTTTAACGTATTAGCGTATAGCGTATAGCGTATAGCGTATAGCATATGGGCTGGGTGTGCCTTTTTTTTTTTTTTTTGTGTGTGTATATGTGTGTGTATATGTGTGTGTGTGTGTTGATTTGTACTTTATTAATTCATTTGTAGTGTGAAGTTCTCAGAATTACGATAGATACTGATCCGAGCGTGCCCAAAAGTTCCTAAAATGGATACTTTTTCTGCGTATATCTTAGACTTCTATGTGGATATATTGGCATGTATTAATAAAAAATATATAAATTTTACAATTAGTGTGATATTTGTAAATGTGTGTGTGTGTGTGTGTGTGTGTGTGTAGATATGCACTACGTGATACGCCTATCCAGTAAAACTTAAAAATAAAAAAATAAAAAAATAAAAAAACTTAAAAATAAAAAAAGAAAGACATGGGGTGGAAATTCCCGGAGGAGGAGATAAATTAAAAAATTATTATTATTACTACTATCTATATATCAATCTTCTAAACTTTCATCTACTAAGAAAGTAACCGCGGGTTATTCTCTACTCAATACTCAATATATACTCAATATACTATATCATTTGTTTATTTTTTACTTTTATATTTTTGAAATCACGTAAGACACTTTTTGAAAACCTTTCTCATGCAAATTATAATTATATAAGTAATCAATATCGGAAATAGCCTACCCCACATATCCGCGGTTACTTTAATATATAGATTACCTTATGAGACTTATTTAAATATTTTATATATATATATATATATATATATTTTTGTATTATCATCACACATTGAAAAATCATGTCAATTTGACTTTTAATTGACTTTTTATAATTATGCAATTATTATGTAATATTACACACACATACATACATACATACATTTTTCAGCTGCTTTTCTCTTCTAAAGTGACAATAGCAACCATAACAAAACCAATTATTCTAAATAAAAAAAAATAAAAAAAAATAAATAAATAAACCCTTTTTTTAATTTTTTTAATTCTTAACTCCCAAGTCTTAAGTCATTTCTCTAAACCCTAAAGACTAATTTATACTATACACACACTAAATTGCATAATAATCATCACCATCCTCATCATCATCATCATCATCATCAACAACAACAACAAGCCTTATTATTTTAGATAACAAAACTTTTATATAAACAAAATAATAGGATTAAATTTAACTGTTTAAATAATAATAATTCCATATATGATTATTTATTATTATATATGAAATGGTCATAATTATTTGGTTCAATAACCTTTCCTCTTCTTCTTCTTCTTCCCAAATGTAACTATCTATTTAATATAACTGGGTCGACTCAAGTTATTAAACTAATTGGGATCTCCACATGAAAGGGCTTACTTACTTACTTACCATCTGGACTTATTTAAAAAAAAATAAAAAAAACTTGATGATGGCCCTATGTAACATCTCCTCGTAAAAGCGTGATTAAAAAAAACTTTACACTTGTTAAAAAAAAATAAAGAATAAAAAATATAAGAATAAGAAGAATAAAAAGAATAAAAAGAATAAGTAATTACTTTTTATATAATAATATCACTTTGAAAAGTAAAAAAAAAAAAAAAAAATTATATCCAAATTATTTAATTTAATTATTTTTTATTCCCCTCTTCTTTCTTATTCTTTTTTTTTTTTTTTTTTTTCTTTCTTTCTTTCTTTCTTTCTTTCTTTCTTCTTTTTTAATCATCACCCTTGAATAAAACCAACCAAACAACCAATCCTTTTTTTCTTTTCTATATCATTATCTATCATCATCTATTAGTACTTAGTAGTAGATATATAGGCATATACATATTTTAATTTTTGACAAAAAAAAAAAACAAAAAAAATACAAAATGGCAAGCAACAACGAACGAGATGAAAATAATAAAAAACATAACCTCACAGGTCATCTTCGTGAAAAACTACACCATGCTAAAGAACAAGCAAATGATTTTAAAGATCAAGCAAATGAACTCAAAGACTATGCAACTGAAAACTATAGATCACATCTTGCTGCCAAAAAGGAAAAAGATCATTTAAACCAATACCAATACCAACAACAACAACAACAACAATACCAATACCAACAACAACAACAACAACAACAACAATACCAACAGCAACAGCAGCAGCAACAGCAGCTACAACAACCTTCTACTTTGAACAATTATAACCCACAAGAAAACTCTTATCCAGATTCATCCAGAGGCTTACCAACTCACAGGCACGAACCATCCCGACCAAACGTTCCAAGACCTGGTCCTTCAGGTCCTCAACCCGTCATTTATAATCCTGATGAAAATGATCCCTATCGATGAAAAAAAAAAATTGTTTCTACCAATTGAATTGAATTGTATGAAATTGAATTGAATTGAATTGAATTGAATTGAATTGAATTGAATTGAATTATGTTAATGTGTGAAATTGTAGTATATATATAAATAAATTAAATAACTTGAATGAAAAAAAAAATATGCAAATAATAATTAAACTTTTTTCTTTACCTAATCAATTAATCAATCAATCTAATCTTTTATATATATACTATTCCATATATGTCTTCTTTCTTAATGTCAATATCATTCATTCATTCATTCATTCATTCATTCTGTAATAATTAAAAATTGTGGGCATATCATTTTTTTAAAGTCATTACTTGGCTTTTTTTTTCTTTTTTTTTTTTTTTTTTTTTTGGATTGATCTTTTCTTAATCGTGGCAGTCATTTTCTCTTACCACTTCTCTCCCCCCCTCCCTTAACAAGAGTTTTCCTAAACACTTATTCTATCCCAGCAATGTATAAAAAAGAAAAAAAGAAACTATATAGTATTATATAAAACTATAAGTCATAATTTAAATATCATAATAAATAAGTTCAAAAAAAAAAAAAAAAAAAATTTTTTTTTTTGGGGGAGGGGAGGGGAGAGTTAGATAGTAAGGGGTTGTTGGTTAAAGGGGATGTGATTATGAACTTAGTTTAGAAACCCAAGGTTTTCTGATATTAGTTTTAATATATATATTTTAAAAAAGGCATAGAGGAGGAGAAGGAGGAGGATATTCTATTGTAACCAAAATTGTGGAGTATTACAATAGAAAAATGGAAAAAAATAAAAGAAAAAAAGAAAAAAATAAAAGAAAATAAAAAAATACCCTCCCAAAGAAATAACCAACTTCAAATGCATTTGTGATATCTTTGGTTTAATTGGTAATTACCAAATTGTTTTTGTCTTGAAAAGAAACCACAAATAAATAAATAAATAAATAAAAAAAAAAGGTTTTGAGTACGAAGAAATGAACATCGTCAAGCTTTTAAAAAAAAAACTCAGCCGTGCCCAATATATATATATATATTTTAAATAAAGTCAAAACACGAAATTTCTTATAAGAAATTATTTTTAAATCCAAAGGTAACTCAGTTAAACTAACTAACTAAATCATTTTATAAAATCTGTATATATATATATATATATATAAATGATACAATACTGAACTAAAAACAAAAAAATTGTTCAAAAAAAAAAAAAAAGAATTCAATAGTTTAATATTCAATTTGTATCGCTACTTGTAATTATACTTTTTTTTTTCAAATTTCTTCATAATCCTTTTGAATAGATATAAATGCGATACATATTTTGTTGATTTAACTATGACCATGAATGAATGCTATTAAGAATCTTTATTTCCTCTAATGTTTCTTCAAAATAGGTACAGCTAACACTTTATCAATAATTCTATTCATAATGTATAAATTTAGCTTTGACTACAAAAAAAAAAAAAAATAACATTATATTTTTATGTGGTAACAATGTTTTTGATTGTTTGATTTCATTGTTATCCGAGCTTTTTTTTTCTTTTTTTTTTTTTGTTCAGACTCTTTTGATTCTAATGATGAAATGTTGTTTAATATCAACACTCAACTAGAAAAAAAAAAAAAAAAAACTAAGACATTCAATTCTTTCAAAATTCATATTGGACTCTAGGACTTGAATAAATAACCAAATAGATTAGCTTTTTTTTTTTTTTTTTTTTTTTTTTTTTTTTTGAAAAAAACTAGTTTGAAGTATAAGGGCAATGCCAATGTAAAAATAAAGGAAAGGAAACTATTAATTTACAATGTTGAAAAACTTCTTTTTCATTTTTGTTCTGTTTTCAGTTAAATCCTAACCTGCCATGCTCAATCCCCACGATTCTTGTAATTCTAGATAACTGAAATTCATAAGTAACAAATGAAGTGTTTAACAATATATAACTATTTTGAATTTTAAACTAACTGAAATGATTCAATTGCAATTGCAATTGCAATTGACCTTGATTGAAGTTTGATTTTATTTATAAAAAAAAAAAAATAAAAAATAACTTGATATAAACATAAGAAAGACTTGACGGAGGTTAGTTACTTTGAGTAAAATTACAATACTGAAAAATAATTTATTCAAATAATTAAGTTTTAATGATAATTTTTTTTTTATTAACAAAACTAACGTTTAAAATATATTAGAAAATAACTATATAGTTATATAGCTATTTATATATAGTTAATTTGCACTCTGCGGTCGTGTATCGCCCGATGAGCTTTTTTTTTTTTTTTTTTTAACAGCAACAATACCAAACCCGATCATTCTTACCTAAGCGGCACCAAAGTTATATATATTGTATAGGTCAAAAAAAAAAAAAAGACCCGATAAATACGGTTCAACAGAGTAACAATATGACACCGACATTTAGTCTTTATATAGATATATATAGTATATTTTAATCACCGATCGGTCTTAATAGAAACCGAAATCAAATTGTTTTTATTGAACTCCTCCCTTTCTTCCTTCTTTCCTTCTTCTTTTTTTTTTTGTTATTTAAAAATCCCGTCTATCCGTATGGCTCTTTCTTTGCAAATTACGCCATTTCTTTTTTCTTTCCTCACTCCTTCCCTCCCTCCCAATAAATCCCTCCTACAACATGACCCCCCACAAATTTTCTATACCCACCAAACTTTTTTTTCTTCTTTTTCTTCTTTCTCACTCTTTCTCTTTCTCAACCCCCCCACTTTTATTACCTCCGCGCACAAAAATAAATTTCTCTGTCTTTAATATATAAATACTCTTGAATTTTCTTAATCTTCTTTTTTTTATTATTTATTTAATTATTATTTTATTTAATTTCCATTCTTTTACTTTTTTGCTCTCCACCTTTTATCTTCTTCTTTACATTCTGAACTTCCTTCAAAAAAAAAAAAAAAAATGGCCAACTACAAAAGCCCTCCTGCAAAAATAATCTCAATCAAGGACCTCGAAAACGCTGCTCTTCCACGTGCTTCCAAATCTGTCCGTGAATACTGGGCCGGTGGTGCTTCCGAGGAAAAAACACTTGCCGAAAATTCCTCTGTTTTTGATGAATACCGTATTCGTACCCGTGTAATGGTTGACGTTTCCCAAATTGATACCTCTGCCACTCTTTTTGGCAGAAAATATAGACTACCAATTGGATTTGCACCATCTGCATTCCACCAATTGGCCACAGATGATGGTGAAGTGGCCACAGCAAGAGCTGCAAAAGCTCACAATTGGGCTATGGGATTGTCTTCTTATTCCACAAAACCTCTTGAAGATGTCAAATTAGCTGGCGGCGACTCTGCTCAGGTTCTCCAGCTTTATGTGTTTCAAAACAGGAAAACAACTGAAGACCTTGTTCGTCGAGCTGAAAAGGCAGGATATAAGGCTATTGCATTGACTGTAGATACTCCGGTCATTGGAATCCGCCCAGCAGATATTTACAATGATTTCAAGCTCCCCCCACATGTCAAGCTTGGCAATTTTGGTGCAGACCAAGGCCCCATTGATAACCCAACTTCCCCTCAAAGTGAGACTCGTGATGCTGTCACAGATGAATCCAAGCGTGAAGATTTGAAAAACACAAACACATTGGATCCCTCTCTAACTTGGGAAGAAACTATTCCTTGGCTCCGCTCAATAACCTCTATGCAAATCTGGGCAAAGGGCGTGGCAACTGCTGAAGATACCGAAGCTGCTATTGCAGCTGGAGTTGATGTGGTGTGGGTGTCAAATCATGGTGGCAGACAACTTGATTCGACGCTGGCAACATTGGATTCACTGCCGGAGGTTGTTGCAGCTGCCAGGGGCCGTGTCCCTGTTCACTTTGATGGCGGTGTGCGCCGTGCGTCTGATGTATTTAAAGCTTTGGCTTTAGGAGCTGATTTTGTATGGGTTGGTCGCCCTGTTCTTTATGGTTTGTTGTATGATGGTCAAAATGGTGTAGAGTTAATGCAGACCATTTTTGAGACAGAGCTAGCCAACATTATGATGTTTGCTGGAACCACCAGCATTAAGGAGATTGATAGTCGGCGGCTTGTACGCAAGGGTCTTCGTATTGAAAAGCTTTAGAGAAGTTTAGTTTTTGTATATATATTAATTAATTAATTAATTAATTGAGACCTATCAGGTTAATTTTTCTCAACTAGGCGAGTTACCTTTCTTGTTATATAATCTTTATTAATTGCCTTTTTAGGCGTAAGGGTCGATGGTTATATCACGTGGTAGTGAAACGTTTTTTATAAACCGTTGGTGCGGCTCACTACAAGGGGTAAGGTTAAGTTTTAAAGTGTAAGTCTTATTAATACGTGTTAATAATAATAATTTTAAAAGTAAATTTTTTTTTTTTTACTTGTCCTTTTTTATTTTATTTCTTTTTACTTGTCCTTTTTTTTTTTTTAAAAAAAACCTCCCATAAATACTTGAAATAAAATCACCACGTAAGGGAAATTTTGGTTGGAAAAAAAAAATACCTTTAAAAGACTAGAGTTTTTCCATTCTTTTCTTATTAAAAAAAAAAAAAAAAAACTTCCAACTTTTTGACACTCCTTTTTTTTTTAAATTTTTTTTTTTTGGTTATTTACAACCCATTTTTTGTTTTTTTGTTTTTTGTTTTTGTTTTTGCTTTTATTTATTCCATCATTATCAATCAATATATCCCGCTTCTAGACAAGCTTGTGATAACGATCTTAAATACCCTCCCTCCTCAACCACAATGGACCGACCTGAAGCTATCTTTCGTAAGTTCCATTAAAACATCTTTTACTACCTAACTAATAATCCTTTTTAAAGGCTCAGCGGACATGTCGCTGGTTCAGCTTTACGTTCCTAATGAGATTGCGCGCCAGATCGTCGCGTCCTTAGGTGAGCTCGGCACTATTCAATTTCGCGATGTACGTATCCCTTTTTTTTTTTTTTATTTTTAAAAATTTAAAAAAAAAAAAAAACCCCTCATGTCTCCCATAATAACACCCATTCTACTGTATTCCAGCTCAACTCTTCTCTCAGCATTTTTCAAAGAACTTATGTTAAAGAAATCCGCCGTCTCGATTCCGTCGAACGCCAACTCCGCTTCTTTAAGTCCCAAATTCAACATCGTGCCATTCCAATCCTCGCCCCTACTTCAAGTACTGCCACTTCTTCCGCAGCCCCAAACATTAGTGATATCGACCATCTTGTCGAACAAGCAAACCGTCTAGAAACCAGCATTCTGGATTTAACCAAGTCCTACGATTCTCTTGTTGCTCGCAAAAATTCACATATTGAAAAACGCCACGTACTGGTCGGCTGCGGTCAGTTCTTTGATAAGGCTAATCGGGACCCGGGCCAAGTCCGGTTGTCCCTGGAAACCAATCGCACCGGTGACGAATATGGTGAAAGTGCAGGGCTTTTACAAGAACATCACGACCTTGAAAGCCATAATAACGACGAAAACGAAGATGAACAAGACCTTATTGTATCGGCCGGGGTTTCCCCTGGCCTGGCATCTCTCAACATTAAATTTGTGGCCGGAATTATACCAAGAAATAAAGCGGACATTTTGGAACGCATCTTATGGCGAACCCTTCGTGGCAATCTTTACATGAACAAGGTACCCATTGACGACACTTTTACAGACCCCATTACGGGCAATGAAATCACCAAGGACATTTTCATTGTGTTTGCCCATGGCGATATGATTCTTAAACGGATTCGGAGGATATGCGAATCTCTAGGTGCGTCTATCCATTCTGTCGACGAGAGCATGGCCCGACGGCGTGAAGAAGTGCAACACATGAATGCCATGATTAGCGATCTTGAAACAGTCATCCACAGTACTAGCTTACACCTTTCGACGGAGCTGCGGTATGTTGCCGACAGACTTGCAGAGTGGTTTGTAGTTGTGCGTAAGGAAAAGGCCATTTACGGTGCACTCAATCTTTTCAATTATGATGCCAACCGACGGGTTCTTATTGCCGAAGGCTGGGTCCCCACTGACGATATTCCCACAGTCAAGAATGAGTTCCGGGCCATTTCCGAGCAAGCCGGTGCAAGCACATCATCAGTTGTGAATGAATTAATCACAAATAGAACCCCTCCAACATATTTCCGTACAAACAAGTTCACGGCCGCATTCCAGGCTATTGTTGATGCTTACGGAATCTCCACCTATAAGGAAGTCAACCCAGGTCTTGCAACCATTGTAACGTTCCCATTTATGTTTGCTATTATGTTTGGTGATGTTGGTCACGGTATACTAGTGGCTCTGGCAGCATCTGCACTGATTATTTTTGAGAAAAAGATTGCGCAAGCGCATCGTGATGAAATCTCTGACATGGCCTTTTCAGGACGGTACATTTTACTTCTCATGGGGCTTTTCAGTGTGTACACAGGGTTGTTATATAATGATATTTTCTCTCGATCAATGACATTATTCCCATCTCGATGGGCATGGCCCGAATCATGGCAAGAGGGCGAAACAATTGTTGCGACACAAAAGGGGGTTTATGCAATTGGACTTGATTCTGCATGGCATGGGACTGAAAATAATTTGATTTTTACAAACTCTTACAAAATGAAATTATCGATTCTAATGGGGTTTTGCCACATGTTTTACTCGCTGTGCTTCTCGCTCGTTAATTATCGGTATTTCCAGTCGCGTGTAGACGTTATTGGTAACTTTATACCGTCTGTCATCTTTATGCTTTCTATTTTTGGCTATTTGTCAATTACAATTGTTTACAAGTGGTGTGTCGACTGGCAAAAGGACAATTTACCTGCTCCAGGGCTTTTAAATATGCTCATTAATATGTTTTTAGCTCCTGGCCGCATTGATGATCAACTTTATAAGGGACAAGCAATTATTCAACTTTTACTTGTACTTCTTGCAGCAATCTGTGTTCCTTGGTTACTTTTAGTAAAGCCTCTATGGTTACGCAAAATTAATGCACAACCTTTGATTTCTCTCCCTGTATCATCAGATTCACGCAATAGCATGTCAGCAGCCACACGTCTACTGGCTGAAGATCCGGATAATCCAGAATTACAGTCACATAACTCATCATCAATGCATATTGAAGATTTTGTTGAACCGGATGACCATGAAGAATTTGATTTTGGAGAAGTTATGATTCACCAGGTCATTCATACAATTGAGTTTTGTCTTAATTGTGTATCTCACACTGCATCTTATTTACGCTTATGGGCTTTGTCACTTGCACATAACCAATTATCATCAGTATTATGGTCAATGACAATTGCTAATGGGTTTAGTCTAGCACAAAGTGGTGGTGCTTTTGGTATTGCAGGAATGGTTTTCTTATTTGGAGTTTGGTTTGTATTAACAGTTTGTGTACTGGTACTTATGGAAGGTACTTCGGCTATGCTTCATTCATTACGATTACACTGGGTCGAAGCCATGTCTAAGTTTTTTGAGGGTGAAGGTTATGCTTATGAGCCCTTTTCGTTTTCTTCGTGTACTTATTCAGATAATGATGCTGAATGACTGGACATGGTGGAAAGAAAAGTAAAGATGGATTAATGTAGAAGAGAAAAAAAAAGAAAGAAAAAAAAAAAAAGCGCATTCATTAAAATATATACCAATTTTTTTATTTATATTTTGTACATACAGAGATTCGTGGTCGCATCAAGAAAAAAGAAAAAGGAGAATTATGTGAGTGTGTGATTTTTCCGCATATTTACAAGATTTTTAATTCTCAATTTTTTCCCTTTTAAAAGCCGGGCATACCGCCCATGCCGCCCATGCCAGGGGCGCCACCAGGAGCAGCAGGAGAGGCCTCGACGGGGGCGTCAACAATGGCGCACTCAGTAGTGGCCAAAAGAGACGCGACACCAGAAGCATCGACAAGACCGGTTCGGACAACCTTGAAGGGGTCAATGATACCAGCAGCAATCATGTCAGTGAACTCACCGATAGCAGCATTGTAACCCTTCTCAAAGTCCTCACCAAACTCATCAATGAGCTTGCCAGCAACAACAGAGCCCTCACCACCGGCATTCTCGACAATGGTACGGACAGGCTTGGAGCAGGCAGTCTTGATAATGTTAACACCAAGCTTCTGGTCAAAGTTCTCAGTCTTGAGGTCATCAAGGATACGAGAAGCCTTGAGGAGAGCAGTACCACCACCAGGGAGGATACCCTCCTCAACGGCAGCACGGGTAGCGTTGAGGGCATCGACAAAGCGGTCCTTCTTTTCGCCAACCTCAACCTCAGAGGAGCCACCGACACGGATGACGGCAACACCACCAGAGAGCTTAGCGAGACGTTCCTGGAGCTTCTCCTTCTCGTACTCGCTGGTGCTGGCGTCGTTAATGTAGCCGCGGATCTGTTCGCAGCGCTGGACAATGTTCTGCTTGTCACCGTCACCATTCAGGACAATGGTGTCCTCCTTGGTGATGGTGATGGCGCCAGAAGTACCGAGAAGCTCTTGGGTAGCATTCTCAGGCTTAATGTCGAGCTCCTCAGTGAAGACGGTACCACCAGTGAGGATGGCAATATCACCGAGAATGTTCTTGCGGTTGTCACCGAAACCAGGAGCCTTAACAGCAGCAACCTGGACTTGGCCACGGAGCTTGTTCAGGATGCAGGCAGCGAGGGCCTCACCGTCAATGTCCTCAGCAATGATGACAAGGGGTCTTCTAGTCTTGTTGGAAAGCTCGAGGGAGGGGAGAATATCAGCGAGAGTGGAGATCTTCTTCTCAGAAAGGAGGATGAGGGGGTTCTCAAACTCAACCTTGCCAGACTTGGCGTCAGTGACAAAGTAAGGTGAGATGTAACCGCGGTCGAAACGCATACCCTCAGTGACTTCGAGTTCGTCCTCAATGGTCTTGCCCTCCTTGACGGTAATGACACCTTCCTTGCCAACCTTTTCCATGGCAGAGGCAATGAGGCGGCCAATGTGAACATCGCCATTGGCGGAGATGGTGGCGACCTGAGCAATTTCCTCAGAAGTGGTGATTTCGCGCTTGTTCTTCTGGAGAAACTCAACGACGGCCTCGACAGCAGCCTGGGTGCCGCGTCTAAGGTCCATGGGGTTGCAGCCAGCGGCAACATTCTTGACGGACTCGGTGAAGATGGATCTACCAAGAACGGTAGCAGAGGTAGTACCATCACCAGCAGACTCGTTAGTCTTGGAGGCGACTTCCTGGAGAAGGCGGGCACCCATGTTCTCAAACTTGTCCTTGAGGGTGATAGAGCGTGCAACAGTGACACCATCCTTGGTGATCTTGGGGGCACCAAAGGATTGTTCAATGAGGACGTTGCGACCCTTGGGGCCGAGAGTGACAGAGACAGCCTTGGCCAAGGTATCGACACCCTTCAAAAGGGCAGCACGGCCCTCAACGCCGAACTTGAGCTCTTTATGGGAGCTAAGAGAGTAGTTGCGGACGGACTTTGCGGCGAGCGATCTGACGGCAGAAGGTCTAACAGCAGACTTCATGGCACTCATTTTTGATGGATGTGATTGGGGGGGGGGGTGGAGTGGTTGATTAAAAAGTGTTGAGTGAGAAAGAAAAGAAGAAAACTTTGTAGGATTGTTGAGGGTATATATAAAATTCTTTTGGTGGTAGTTCTAGAAAAAAAAAAAAAAATTTAAGTGGCCAAGCCGGGTAACCTTTAAATTTTTATTTATGTTTATGTTTGTGTGTGTGTGTGTGGAATATTCCAGAGAGTTTTTTTTTTTTTTTTCATGCGGCGGTAGCGGCAGCGGCATTGGTTGGTTTGTTTGTTTGTTTGTTTGTTAAACAGCCGTGAAGGGTTTTCTCCTCCTCCTCCTCATCAACATCATCATTTTTTTTTTTTTTTTTTTAAGCTGTGAGTTGTTTTTTGACAAAATATTTTGACATTTAATTATTAATGGTGACCGACCAGCCGATTAGACAACAGACAAACTAATAACAATAACAATATTATAACACCAACAGGTAATTCTTAAATACTTCAGTTTAATTTAATTTAATTTAATTTAATTTAATTTAATTTAATTTAATTTAATTTAATTTAATTTAATTTAATTTAATTTAATTTAATTTATATTTTATTTATATTTTATTTGTCTAAGAACCCAGGCAATTGAAAAAAAAAAAAAAAAAAAACTTTAACTGTGGGGTGTGTATGTGTATGTGTGAATAGTTAAAACCTAGTTAAAAGGCTTTTCTTCTTCCTCCCCCCACACACACACATCACACACACTAGAAACTCCACCCCTCCCTCCTCCCCCGCTGGTGCTGCCGCTAGTCGGCCGCCGAATCGGAGAGCAGTGGATTTGGCTGACAAATTTTTAATCACCCACCAAAACATATATATATATATTTTTTTTTGAGGTTAAAAACAAACAACCCCGCATTCACGTGATTTGATTTGGATTACTTCAGGGTAACTTCTTAACTCCGACGCCGCATTTCTCTAAAAAAAAAACACCCCTACCAGTACAACCACCACCACCACCACCACCACCACCACCAATCTGCTCCTCCATTCCCACAGACAAACTATCACCAACCAACCAACTAACCAACCACATCTACAAGCCATGGCCGACTTCAACGGTACGTCTATTGTTTTTTTTTTTTTTTTTTTTTTTTTTTTTCCCCTTCAAAATCGTTTACCCATTCTAACAAATTTTTTTTAGAAGGCTTCACTCCTATTTCTGCCATTTTTTACGCCGCTTTTCATCCACTCTCTGGCCCTAAGGTTTTCTCTCAAGTCCCCAGCGGTGCTATCGTTCCCTGTACTGACCCAAACGACTCTTCTGCACTACCAACCCCACTTATCAATTTTGACCTTGTCAAAAATTATATCATCCCTAAACCTCAATTATGCAACCGTATTGTAACTCTTCGCTGTGGTGATTACAGTATCGTTGGATTCCCAGTTACCATCTCAGATCGTTCTTATGAACGCAACGCTTTTGTCTTCAATTTTTGCTTCATCTTTAAGGCCCAGGGAAATACCATTGTCTATGAAACTTCTATTCGTCGTCTTGCTCGCATGTTTTCTGCTCTAGAAGAACAATCAAAATACCTCTCTCAAAGAACCTCCTTTAATACAATTGAGTCTATCCTCCAACAAATCTATCAAGATGTCAACAACTACTCAGAATGCAAAATTCCAGTTGATGATTCAACTACAATCAATATGAAACTTTTCCCCATATTCCCACCACCACCAAATATTAAGGCCTTTGATGTTCCAATTTCTACAGTCAACCTCACATCAATGGTCGACGATAACTGGGACCCCACAATGGAAAAAATCATCCCCTACATCAATGGCATTAACTCCATTCGCAAAATTGCAGAGCTAGTAGATGCAAATTACCATCTTGTTAAAAAATGTATCCAACATCTTATGCACTATGGTTGTATAATCATTATTGACATTTTTCAGTTTTCAAACATCTACGCACCAACCCCAAACCTCATCAACCTCCTCAAATCAACTGAAATGATGAAGGAATGCCAATCTTACATCTCAATTGCTGATAGCCCTCGTGCAATGTTACGCCAAATGCGCGACTCGGTTTCAGGTGTCTCAGGCGCCGTGGCTTCTTCTGCAGAAGCTTCCTCTACAATTTCTCCATCAGAAAGAACAGAAAGAACCTCAACAATTACAACAACTCATCCCATTTCTGCCTCTGTAGCAATTCCTTCTTCAGTAAAAATCCCATCCTCAATTGCTGCCTCCTCATCTGCAATTGGCTCAGAAATCAACTCAGTAGTCTCTTCAAACCTAACTACCCCATATGACAGACAATGTACAATCGCATCTCCAGCAACAATCTACACACTTTACGCAGCCCTCCACCAGGGACAAACAGTTCGTGAATGGTTTAAGGTAAACAAGGAAAAACTCAGATATATTGACGTCCGAAGATTCCTCTCCTTTGGTATCATCAAGGAACTTATCTACCGCGTCAACGAGTACCCTGTGGCTGATAGTGTCGTCCAAAAATACCACACAGCTGTTCGTCTTCCTGCCTCTGTTGCCATCGATACCTCAAAAGCCGACCCTCAATCAGCCACCGGCCCTACCTTCCCCCATCACCAACATACCCGCAGCATGCTCTCTCAACGTACCTCGGAAATTGCAGAGCAGCTTGCAGATTCTGGCCTCGGGACCCTTTCCGGGTCTGGCAACATTGGAAGAACAACCCTAAATATGCACACAGGTACCTCCTTTTACAATTCAGTCGGGACATACCCAAGCAATGCAAGCTCAAGAAACAGTGTGGGTACTCCAACAGTCCTGGGGAACCTAGCGCATGGAAGCCACGGATCTTCAACCGCCTCTGGAACAAGTGGAATTACTCCAGGCCCATCAGGTGCACCAATTGCTCCGTCTATACACTCAACCTCTGCAGCTGAAGCAGTCGCTAAAAAAGACCGCATGGCAGGCCATGGCCGCGTAGTATCTGTAGACGACATGATTGCTGGAGTGTTACAGGAGCCTCGACATTTTGATGCAATTTGTACAGACGTACGTCTGCCCAAGGCCGAGATTGAAAAGATTTTAAAGGAAACTGGTGTCTGGAACATCATAAAAGCATGATTTTGGTCAATGTGTCTGGAACACTGGCTATTTTTTTTTTTTTGAATGAGGTGGGGGAGAGAGAAATGGTGTTAAAAAAAATAAGCGGAATCAGATTTCTGACTGAAGATATATTATCAAGACCTTACACATTTCAAAAACATTAATAACATCGGGTATCAGTCTTGGATTTTTGACGCAAGTCAAGTAGTGCCTCGTTAAGCCGACCATCTATAATTTTTTTAGTTAGTTAGTTAGTTTTTTTTTTTTTTTTTTTTTTTTTTTTTTTTTTAAAACTCACCAGTATGCGCTTTCTTTAACATTTTAATCTCTTCTCGAGTCAACTCCCGACCTGCCTTTTCTCGTAAAACCTTAGATGAAATGTAGTCTTCATCCAGACTTTTTCCTGCAACTGCAGTTGTAGCCCCCCGTGCAAACTGTTGCTTGTACTCACTTTGGTACTGGGCCTGGACTCGTAACACAAATAAACTGGCCCCATCGTTATTTTCATTTTCATTTTCATTTTCATCGTCTTCTTTTTCTTCTTCTTCAGCCAACGCATCAATGCCATACCCTGGACCGTCCTTGGATTTCAAAGGAACAACCCGTATGTATTTCCCCCATGTGTTGCACAAACGCCACACAGGTGCCCCAATCAGTGTACCTGCTCGTATCACAGTAAACGTTTGTGGTGCACCAATTGCAGTGGCTTTTGCAGTTACTATACCTTGATTATCTGTAGCAAGAAATTTTCCCTGGACGGATTTAAACGCAACCTTTTTTGATGTATTATCTATTGCTGATTTTTTTGTCATTATTTCGGAATCAGCTAAACCCTTTTCTCCAAAAACAACAGGTTGGACTACAAATACCTGACGCGTAGACTCAGGCTCGATGGCTGATGGTGAGATGTTGGTCTCATCTGGATGTTCTAGTGGGTGGCTGAGCACTACACGGCCTTCTTCGGAAACTTTTAAGCATAGCGGGACGTCTTTTCTCAAAAACTTTTGAAGGGGAAAAGTAAGAAATTAGTTAGAAGTTAATTATTTGAATATATATATATATATAAAAGAAATACTTACAGATGCAAATACAATGGGCCCTGCAATGTCAGCCGGATCTCGTGCAAAAACCCACGATTTTGGGTTGACAACTGGAACCGCAGGTTTTGCCACAGATTCTTCAACAGCTTTTTTCTTTCGAGAACCATTTTCAGTTTTTGCTTTGCGTTTCGTGGGCTTTTCACCTTTAAAGGAAAGCTTGGAGATCATGATTTTATAATTAAAGAATTGGGGGTGATAATGTAAAGATGAAAAAAAAAACTCTTCATAAAGGGCTAAGAGAGGTTGCAATAAAATAAAATAAAATAAAAAAATACAATTCTCATGTTTTGGGAGTTTTCACATATCACGGGACCTGAAGGTATTTTGTGACACCATACTATTGAACCACTCATTTATTTATTGTAAATTTTCAATTTCAAAAAGATTTTAAATATCAAAAAAAAAATAATTTATCCCTCTATGAAATCCTATTAAAAAACATTCAATTAAAAGAGTTTTTGATAGGCAAATTGTACTACTCATCCTCAATGGATTTCTTAAATTTTCAGTTAGTTTTCATAATTATGTGGTTTATATACAAAATTCCTTTGTTAATCGTTCATTTTGAATACGTCAGGGCTAGGGTTAAATTAAAGATTTATTTTTGTTCCCTTTTGGGAACACCATAGTTGGGAGGTTTTTGAATTTTTGACATTTATTAATTTCAAAGTATATATTTGAAATCATCTCCCATAACAGACAATACCCTTACCCCTGTGGAATACTGGAATTGTTGGAAGGTTTTAGTTCTCATATTTCACGGGACCTGGAGGTACTCTGTGAAAAAGTTTTAAATACCAATTACCCTTACCCCGACGGAATCTTGAAACGGTCAACTTATGGCCTTTTTCATATTTTAAAACTTCATTTTAAAACCATCTTTTATAATACAAAATACCCTTACCATGCTTTGGAAATTTCCATAAAAACATCAAAACATTGAACCTCCCACTCATCTTCAAGTTTAGCTTGAAAATACATGTTTTGGGGAAGTTCCATATATAGAGGGCGGCACTCTGATACCTTAAGTTTGACCCTCTCCTAAAAATAAGCAGGGTTAGGTTTTAAACTAAAGGAATTTTTTTTTGTTCCTTTTTGGGAACACCATAGTTAGGAGGTTTTTATTTTTTGACATTTCTTTATTTCAAAATAAAAATTTGAAATCCGTAACCATAATAATAAAACCCCTTACCCCAGTGGAATATTGGAATTGTTGGAAGGTTTGAAATTTAAAATATCATGGGACCTCGAGGTACTTGATGAAAGAGTACTAATTACCAATTACCCTTACCCTGAAGGGATCTTAAAATGGTCAAATTATGGCCTTTTTTGTTATTTAAACCTTCATTTTGAAACCATCTTTCATAATAAAAAATACCCTTACTTCTGTCGAATTTTTGAACTCTCATGCAGAAGCATTTCAAATTGAAGGTTAAATACCCTTACCCCAAAGGGATCTTGAAAAGTTCAATCAATGGCCTTTTTTTTTAGTTTAAAACATAAATTTGCAACTACTTTCCATAATAAAAAATACCCTTACCCCAGTGGAATTCTAGAACTAGGCACCTAGACACCATAGTACTGAACTTTGCATTTATTCATTGTAATTCTTCTATTTCAAATTTCAGTTTTGAAAGAATTTTAAATACAAAATATCCTTACCCCAATGGGATCTTCAAGATATCAAAATTTGACTAATACAAAAAAACTTTACCCCAATGGAATATTACTGGTAACTGGATTTCTTCCTAACTTAAAACACAGCTGGGTCTGTCACCGAGTTTGACTTCACATAACCATCAAAGCGCCGAAAACTCAGTTAACATCGTAAAACTGCTGGTCGGCACCGGCCTCTTCTGCCAGGCTCAGCATCGGGACAGCCTCATTGCGCACGATGCTGGTAACAACCGGTGACAGGAATTCATCACTCTCTATTCCGGCCATTTTTCCGCCTCGCTCTTCGGCCAAAAACTCCACAAACTCCTTGTACACACGGTCATAGATTCCATTGGCCACTAGTTTGACGCTCTCAGTCTCATTTCCCTGTGGCAAAATCACATCTGCGGCGTCCTTGGTGGAGTAGATGTATCGTTCCATCTCTGGACGGCACCAGTTAATGTACTCGTTGCAGATTGCAATAAACACGCCTGTCTCGTTTGGCGCGTCTCGTAAAATCCATCGTCCTAACCGTACATCACCATCCAGATCCACAAATATCTTGACAGCCGCTTCTGCGCGTACCTCGGCGTTATACAGCGCGTACAGTCCTTCTACAATTACTACAGTCGGTGGCACAATCGTGCACCCCCTAAACTGCTTGGTCCCGCTGCTTAAACTAGCTCCACGTTTGGTTCCAGAAAAACCACCCCTTTTGTTCTTTAGATCGCGCAACAGCCGCCCAAAATCAAACCGCTTGGGTGTGTAAGGGCTCTTATTAATATCGTCTACTTGGTTTTCCCGATACTCTTGTATGTTTCGAGAATCTGGGCCTGCTTCATAGAGAGCTGCTCTGATGGAATTCAGATCAAAGGAGTGCGCGTCTGGGTCTCTTTCTCTCTCATAGTCGGCGAGCGAAACTATATGAACATCTAGTGGCAGCCGTGTTGTCGACATGTCGGTGAGTCTGCGGCGGATTTCTTTTGCGACTGAGGTCTAGATAAAACCCTCCAATTCCAAAGCTTTTGGTTAGAGAAGTACAGTTACGCTTATAAACAGACATTACTTTACCGGCACAGTGACCTCCGCCGATGAGCACGATCCAAGGCCGCTCGTGGTTGTATATAGGTGGTGTCATTGTAATTTAGGGGTTGGTGAGAAGGTTTTGTTAGGTGGTAAGATGGGGAGGGAAGGTGGTTGTGGGAGGCTTATGGGCCTTATCGGATTTTCGCCTGATTTGTGACATTACAACTCATGCGGCTCATGGAAAAGCTTGAAGACTCTGGACTCGTTCCGTACACCCGCTGAAAAACATACCCGAATGCACTTTTTAACGGGATCTCAGAGAATTAAAGGTAAGAATATTTAAAAATCATTTTAAAATCATTTTGAAAGTATGAATTTTTTTTAAAAAAATTTTCTTTTTTTTTTTTCTTCATATAATGTATTTTGACAACGTTCTCAAACATCCTATTTCATTCCATTCTTAAATGCCGGCCTAAATTTCAGATATCGTTAACATATTTTATTAATTACTATTACTTTTATAATAGTTTGTATAAATACTCTCTGGACTGCCCATTTTTTTCAATTCCAATTCCATTCCAGCTCTAGCTATTTTCACTATATATCAAACTTAGCTTTTTTCGAATCATGTTTAGTGAACTGCTAGATGTAAATTTAGACACACCATAGCGGCTGATCATTTTCATAAATAGACTCCACAATCCTCCTTAAAAACAATATCTTAAAAAAACAAAACAAAACAAAAAATAAAAAAACATCAAACAGTTCAAACCTCCTTTTCAAACCATGCTCGACAATACCAAGGCTCCACCATTATCGGCAAATGCCCAAAAAATTTACCAAACACTGCTTAGCACCAACCCATCAAACATAAAGTTTGCTCAAGCTCGTAGGAAGCATTCTAAGGAAACTACTTCTTGCATAGATTCTAACTGCAAAACTACACTGGTCTATCACTATGGAACCCGTGTTTTTGACAAGAAACGCTTTGATTCGGTTTTCAAAGCTCACTTGTGTATTGATCTTATTAGCTTATGGAATGGAATTCTTGACAAGGAAGACCTCGCGCTTTTTCATACAGTCTTAGCTACAGATACCCCGGAGCAATATGAAAATAAACTACATCCAGTAGATACTCATAAGAAGTATCATCCTGTTGAAACAAACTTTGAAGCCACAGTTAAATACCTCTCTCCAGTCTTGCCCCGTCTAAATCTTTCTCTCGCAGAATATGCTCTCCAACAACATCTATCTCTCAACCTTTCGCGTGCCGGCTACCGCCATTTATTCTCAGATCGTTATACCTTCTCACATGATCCGATCTGGGGGGATACCATCAGAGGGTTTGCAGACCCGAGTTATGTACTCTCCCGTCGTGCTAAACTTTTTTATGCTGGGACTGCCCACCACACAGACTCTTATCCAGAGGAAATGCACTTGAAATCACCACTCCACTACACGATAGCTCCACGGCCACAAAACTGTGACTTAGATGTTGCTTGTGCCCTTTGCAACATCCCGTTCTACACAAATTCTCAAGTGATTTTGCTGCCCTGCACCCATCTTTTGCACACTTCATGTGCATCAGAATGGTTTGTCAATATTGCTGATTGGTGTCCCGTGTGTGAGTACCCATATAGACATCTATGCCATACTGTTCACGCCTGCATTATAGATGATTGGAGCTGGAAGTAGTACTAAAAAGAAACAAAAAACCGTGGTGCACCTTTTTTCCCAATTTCAAAATTGCACTTCAAGGCTTGGCCTTAGTAAACTTGGTCCCCCAAAATTAGTTCCAATAAGATGGCAGAGATCACAAAAAAAAAACGTGAAAATGATGAGAGTCTGATATTAGGAAATTTTTTTATTGCTATCTACCTGTTCGTCTACAAAGTACTATTTAGCCAAATAATTGGATGGTGGGATATGGATGGGCAACTTTTACCGTCAAAGAGGTATTGAGGTACTTGTATACTTGAAAATTTAGCAGAACAAGCATCCTCGACAACATCATGGCCAGTCAAACCACACATTGCTACAAGTTATTTTTATTATCTATCAACAAGAAATCCGTTTCAACAAAAAAAAAAACGATGTCAATTCATGTCAGCTAAAATAATCTTCAATAAACTACGTGCCACTAGGGTTTAATATTACGCATTAAAAGAGTCAAACACTTTGGTTCAACTTTCAATAGATACATTATGAAGGTATCTTTAACTAAACATCATATGATGTTTGATCAATATCGTTATATGATGCTTAGTTTTATGTCGATAAATGTTTTGATAAGAATTAGCTCAAAATCACAAATATCAAGTAATTTTTTTTCTAGACTAGATAACGTATGCCAATTAAAGTCCATTTAAATACAATTTTTTCAAGTTATTTTTTTACTCACAACTCCAATTCCTATTCTTTAGACAAATTCCTTAGACAGAAAAAAAGAAATATTTTTTTTTAACTTGGTCTCTGTGTTCTCAACTTGGCTCAGAAATTATCCGAACTATTGCCGACTAGCCTCTCCGATGTGGAAAGTAAGTGTGTTAATGCAGGCATCCGATCGAGGCTGCTGCAATTGTACCAACATTTGGTGCGTACACTTACAAAATTTTAGACTGAATCTAGTAAATTTCAAAATAAACCTTAAATAAGATATTTTGGAGTACAGTATCCCTTTTCTGTTATCAGTGAGACCATGTTTATTTTTTTATATTAAACTTCATTTCTAAAAAAAAAAAAAAAATTAAATTTTTTAAGGAAATAATCATAGTCAAAAAAAAAAAAAGATTTCTAATAGCTAGTTGTTAAGCTAATTTAAATTACATTTTATGATCAACAGAGACCACAAAGATCAAGAAAGAGAATTTTTTCTAGTTTGTTTTCATTCAAGAGAGATGAATCTAATTAGATACCCCTATCTCTCTAATATTATAACATTAGCGTCGACTCTATCCTTGTAGTTGCTTAACTTTTCCGACTTGTCCTCTTACAGGAGACCTTTTCAGTATAAGGGGTTTCGATCCATGCCATGGATTACCTGAAATATAGGCACTGATTCCAGCTCACAGGGAACTAGGAGAACCAGTTTGTAGGTCTCAAATCTACCAGATCCATTTCTACTTATCTTTACGAACGACCGTATTAATCTTAATCTTCCCAGGAAGAGATATAGCTTGAAATCACATATAGACTAATTAGATTCACCTTATGAAAAGGGAAAACTTGGAGATTGAATTCAATACTTGTAGCTATCAAACAAACATACTATTTGCTATATCAAACAGCTTTTGGGATCTAAGTTTGTTTGTTTTCATTCAAGGGTTATAAAATTATATGACATCAGAATCAACGCTGTCCCTTTACTATTTAACTTTTTGTTTTCGCAATAAACTTTTAAATTTGACTTCAACAGGAACAAGGAATCAAAAACCAAATCTTCTCAACTTATCTCCACTTTTCTTGATCAACACTGTAATTGTATTTTTTAATCTCTGTAAGAAAATATAACGCTTATAATTTTAGGTATGTAAATTCAACCGTTTAAAAGAGCCAACACGTATATCTTTAGAGATATCCGTTTTGATCCTTTTCTTTCTTCAACCGGCAAAGGGCCCTTAACCAAAATATGTCTAACTGTTTACAAATTTGCTGTTGTAACAATCTTTTTTTAATTCCAAATTTAAGAAACCTGCCAATTGGTATTTAAAATTTGTATTTTTTTGTTTCTATTCAAAGGTCATCCAAAAATTGTTTGTTGTTTGTTTTTATTCAAGAGGTCATCCAAAAATTGTTTGTTTGTTTTTATTCAAGGGTTGGTCATCCAAAAATTAGTTTGTTTGTTTGTTTGTTTTTATTCAAGGGTTATAGAACTATATAACATCAGCATCTGCGCTATCCTTTTATTGTCTGACTATGTGACTTGCCGGTTTTCATTTGTACCTTTTTAGTACGGGTGGTTTCTGTTCTGTGCGTCTCCGGTAGCCCGGAAGATGGGCCCTGATGCCAGCTTACGAGGAACAGGGAGAACCAGTCTGTCGGTCCCAAAACCTTCCCAACCCATTTCCACTTATCTTCACGGACGCCCATGTATTTCTTAATCTCTTCCGTCAGAGATACGGTCCGCAATCACCTGCAGGCTATTTAGACTGTACGGAAGAGTAGGCATTCCTGTAACCAGGGTAGCCTGAGGTTTTCAGTCTAGGTGTGTACTCCCGTACACATCTTCAGGAAAAGGGGGTATTCTGGGAATCGAACCCAGTATCTTCCGCTTTCGAGCGAACGTGTTATCCTTTACACCATCCAGCCCTTTCCCCTGGTATCCAAAAATGTTTGTTTGTTTGTTTGTTTTTATTCAAGGGTTATAGAATTATATAACATCAGCATCTGCGCTATCCTTCTTGTCCATACTATATATTTTTTCATTTTGATAATAAACTTTTAATTTTGGCTTCAACATTGCATCTCCAACAGCCCGAAAATAAGTCCTGATGCCAGCTTACGAGGAACAGGGGGTTAAAAATAACCAAACCTTCCCAACCTATCTCCACTTGTCTTCATCAACGCTGTAATTGTATTTCTTAATCCCTCCAAGCAGAGATAAAGCTTACAATCTCTTGTAAGCCAGTTAAACTGTTTAAGAGAGTCGACATGTCCATCTCTGGAGATATCCGTTTCAGTCCTTTTCTTTCCTCTTCAAGCAAAGGACACTCAACTAAAATGTGATGAACTGTTTCCAGCTCTCCACATTTGCAGTTGTAACTATCCTTTTCAATTCCAAACTTTTTAAACCATGCGCCAAAGTTGCCATGGCCTGTGCGAAACTGAGTAATATTACTCAAGATCCTTCGACTATCTTTCTTCATGATCACTCCTGTAACCATTTTGGAAAGATTATCAGTACATTTCGACTCCACTGTGATATTATGATACCACAGATCCTTACTGCTGTTCCAATACATTTCTTGCCATTCTTCCATTGCTTGTTTCTTCAAAATTCCAATCGTCTGATTTTGTTGTTGTTTCAGTGTAAGAGGTTCAACCCTCTTGCATTTTCGTTTTTCATCCTTTTTAATCATATAGTCTCTATCATCTTTCGCCAACATGTAAAGCGTGGTTAGCTTTGCAATTGGAGATTTCTCAATCAATGTTAACAAATGACCATTAATAGGATTAGTTTTGCTAATATTTAGGTGTAAACGAATAGCTTTTCGTGCCACCATAAATTTTAGCCTAATACTATATGGCATAATACCAGCTTCCTTTTGTAATACCGCAATAGGAGTTGTGCGATAAGCACCAACAATTCTTCTTAAAGCCATGTTCTGCATCACTTCCAACTTGTGGATTTCTCCTTTCAAGATTTTATGATGCCAAATTTCTAAGCCATATTCAACAATTGGTCTCACGCAAGCAATATACAGTGATCTGACTGCAGACCCTCGCATACCTTTTTGCACGCCACCAAGATGCCAAATAGCACCAACAGCTTTTCTTGCTTTATTGATTTTATTCAAAATATGAGATTTAAAATCAAGCAGATTGTTCAAAGTAATTCCAAGCAATTTAACTTCCTTCTGGGGTTCACGAAGTTCTCCATTAGGTAAAGTAAGTTGCACTTTCTCATCTTTAGGTTTCACATTTTTGTAAAATGAATAAAACCCAATTTATCACCCAAATCAATTTTGGTCATTCTTGATTTAGCCCAATTACAACATTTTTCTAATATGTTGCTTAAGCTTTTGGTATTTTCTTCAATTTTACCTTCAACGGTAATAGTCACATCATCAATAAAGCCAAAAGGAGTTCCACCCCATTCTTTAATGGCATGATACATTGGTGTGGAATATATCAAAAAAGTAGTGGTGAAATAGGTGAGCCTTGCGGAATTCCAGTACTAATTTTTGCACTGATCCTTTTCTTCGGTCCATGAGCATACTAGCTTCTCTTTCACTTACAAATTGGTATGTCCAGTTTATAAGTGCTTTGGGTAGTTTCATATCCTCCATTGTGTCTGCCAATAAATTTCTGTTGACATTATCAAAAGCTCCTTGAATATCAATGAGCATAGCTGAAATTTTTTCTTTACTAGTTTCAATTCTTTGGACAAGTTCCAAAACAGCATCAGTAGCACAATAACCTTGTCTTCCCCCATATTGCTCTGGTGGAAGTAAGTGCGTTGTAAGCTTGGTCATTCTTTTTGTATAATTTTTCCAGTACTTTAGATGGAATCTTAAGTAAGGAAATTGGTCGGTATGCTCTTGGCTTTGAATAGTCAGGTTTCTTAGGTTTAGGTATAACAACAATAATGCCATGTCTCCAGACTTTTGGGTGGTATCCAAACTTCACACAAGCTTGGAGAAGCTTGAAAAACCTTTCCTTAAAGTCTTTATTCAGCCATGCCATCTTTAAAACTTTGCCAGTAATTCCATCGTCTCCTGGAGCTTTATCATTTGGGGTATCAGCCAATGCAGAGTCAACTTCATCAAACTCTAATTTTGGCCATCGAGAATCGTCGTCAATTTCAAACTCTCTATCAAGACCATGATCAATTTCAGGTAGAAGTGCCTTCCATATTTCATGTCTTTTTTCGTCAACAGTAGTAGTGAGAGTTCCATCTTCTTTTCTAATTTGTGGTATAATGGTATCATTGCTTTTTGGATTAATATACTTCAAAATCTTCCAAATGTCATTTCCTTCTAAACTAGACAAATATTTATTCCATTGCTCAGTACTTGCTTCACGCAAACTGTGGTCAAAAATTTTTCTAGCTTTTTTCGCCTCTTCAATTTTTTGTCGTTTCAAAGCCAAAGAAGGTTGTCTTTGACGGGCTTCCCTTTTAGCTTCTAGCGCTTTTTCTAACTTCTCCCTTAATTCTTGATTCCAATAGCGTTTGGACTTTTTCATCACCTTAACTTCCTTCATCGACTTTGCCATTGCTCTTTTACAACCTCCTCAAGAACTTTAGCTTGGTCATCAATTTGGTCAGTTGATTTTAGAGTTTTGTTATGCACATTAAAATCTTTAATGGCAGAAGAAAGCTCCTTGTCAAACTTTTCCCAATCTGCATTCTTAATATTCAATCTCTTCACCGAAGTAAAAACTTCATCCCCGTTTTTACTCTGAGACATATAAATGTCCCACTCCACAATTGAGTGATCACTTAGTGTATTTTCATCCACTCCACTAAATGAAATTCTATGAAGTAAGTCCACTGAGCCATAAACCAAATCAATATTGGTTCTATTGTTGTATGTTTTTTGATTTCTTGGAGTAATTAACATCATATCATTTTCATGTAGCCACTCAACAACTTCATCTGCTTCCGTATTCGGACCTGCCCTTGACTCCCATTCCTTGTGATGTAAGTTATAATCACCTGCAATGACAATCTTTGAGTATTGTTCCTTGATCTCCCGTTTGAGAAACTCAAAAACCGGTGGCTCAGGGTATTTCTTGGATGGTTTCGGTTGATTATAGACATTGACAATTGTAATGTCTTTAACCAAAATGGTAACCATATCTCGATTTGTAAACTTTTCAATTTTAGTAGTTAATGCTCGTAAGTCAGAGTTAGACCTAATGTAAGTAATTGCTCTGCATTTATTTTTTTCTTTTCCAGTTTCTGTAAAGATTGGGATCCAATCTTTATGTTTAATGGGCCCATAGTTGTTAAAGTAAGGTTCTTGTAATAACAAGATATCAGGTTCTTTTTATCTAAGATAGTTTCAGTAATAGATTTCGATTTATGACAATTGAGTTGGAATACTTTATAATTCATTGGATGTAATAGAATTGTTTTCGTTTTCTTCCTCATTGGATTCATCTAGTTCTTCAATATTTGTTTCTTTCATCGGTTCATCTTGTGAGTCGTCAGTGGAAACAGGATGGGCCTCATTATCCTTTTGTCTGATTCATTTTTCAATAATCGTATCTTATTACGCATAGCTTGGAGTTCTTCAGGAGTTTTTTTCTGCTAATAAAAGGTCTAACTTTAACTTTTGTGTACTGGATAATAAGATTATCAGCACACTTTGCATAGTCTTGGGCATTTCTGAATGAAACCAATGCTGTTTGGGTAAATTGGTTTCTGCTAATGATTTTGGGTTCGGTATTCAAAACAATATGGTAATCATTAAAATTGTAGAGAGTTTCTTTCAAGTCTTCAATCGATGCCGTATTAGGTATTTCCTGAAGTACAGCCTTGTACCAAGAATCTGTGTCAAGCACTGAATAAGTAGGGTCAACTTTGGGGATCCATTCTGCAGCTTTATCAGCAAAATCTTTGTCATTAAGTTGAACATATAAATGCCCTTTGACAGTATAGCCTATTTCCTGAGCCACCGGCTTTTGTGCAACCGCATCAATTTTCTTTCCAATCGCAGGGATATTAACTCTTTTCATGGTATCTGGAATTCTTATGCACACTCTAAAAGTGGGTTTGTCTTCATCAACTTTAGTTTCACGGTGTTGTTTTTGAGCCTTCATAATGTCTTTCAACTTTGGAGTTGCTCCATTTGGAGTTTTAGGGGTCAAAGCAAAAGGCAAAGTGTCGACTTTTCTTACCGCACTCTTGATTTCCTTTTTGCGTAGCTAAGTTCTTTGGTAGTTAAATCAGCCTTAGTTGAAATAGTTCCAACTTTGTATTCCATATTATCAACTCTTTTCTCAAGATTGTTGGTCATTTCTTTGAATTCCTTGATTTCAGTGTCGATAATTCTTTTGTTTCTTGCTTTTTCTTGAGACAAATCTTGAAGAGTCATCTTAGCTATTTCATCAGCTTTATGTTTCACTTTATCGCAATGATCCTTATTATCCTTAACTTCCTTTTTAAGTTTTTCAAACATTACATGTTTAACTTCTGTGTGAACCTGATTGTTTCTCAAAACATCAAGTTCTGAGCGAAGAGAATTCACTTGTCCTTCTGAAGCCTTAAGCTTTTCGGTCAAAGCAATGAGTTGTTTAGCTAACTCATTGTTTTTAAGTTCAAGATTTTGAAATTTTATTTCCCAATCTTCAATTGTAATACTCAAGTCTTCTTTAACAATAGACAATTCAACCAGAAATACATCCTTAAGTTTTAAGATGTATTCCCAGGCTTCAGAATTATCACCAAATGGATTTGCATCCGGCATGAGAACATCCATGTCACGTGATGGTGTTGCGTCAATTTCCACATCACCACCATCTGGTGAAGAGTCAAAGGTAGGGTTCAAGGTTGGACCAACATTCACAATAGGGGTTTCAACGGGGGTTTCGTGGTTTGAAGAAGCATTATGCTTATCATTCGATTCAAGCTTTTTGTGGATAGTTTCAATTTTTTTATGGGAGTCTGGTTTTTCATTATTTTTTTGGATTTTTGTCGAGGGTTTGATGTGATGAGCTTCATGAGAATGAGGTCCTCTGGAATGAGAACTTTCTTTCTCCTTCAGTTCAACAGCAATAATTTTTTGCATATCATTAATATTAGTCTGTTCATTATTATTGTCGGTATAATTATTGTCGGCAGGAGGGTCGCCGCCACTAAACGTGGTTTGGGTGTTGTTGGGGGGGTCTGACATGGTTTTTAAATGTATCCAAAAATGTTTGTTTGTTTTGTTTGTTTTTATTCAAGGGTTATAGAACTATATAACATCAGCATCTGCGCTATCCTTTTATTGTCTGACTTATGTGACTTGCCGGTTTTCATTTGTACCTTTTTAGTACTGGTGGTTTCTGTTCTGTGCGTCTCCGGTAGCCCGGAAGATGGGCCCTGATGCCAGCTTACGAGGAACAGGGGGAACCAGTCTGTCGGTCCCAAAACCTTCCCAACCCATTTCCACTTATCTTCACGGACGCCCATGTATTTCTTAATCTCTTCCGTCAGAGATACGGCCCGCAATCACCTGCAGGCTATTTAGACTGTACGGAAGAGTCGGCATTCCTGTAACCAGGGTAGCCTATGGTTTTCAGTCTAGGTGTATACTCCCGTACACATCCTCAGGAAAAGGGGGTATTCTGGGAATCGAACCCAGTATCTTCCGCTTTCGAGCAAACGTGTTACCCTTTACACCATCCAGCCCTTTCCCGTATCCAAAAATTAAACTCAGTATTTTTATTTAAAATTGAATAAATGTGACTAGAACTTTAAGAATTTTAATATTTTCAATAAAAGCTCTCGATAGCTCAGTTGGTAGAGCGCGGGACTGTAATGGTTCATTGTAATCCTGAGGCCGCGTGTTCGACTCACGCTCGGGAGAAATTCTTTTTGCATTTACTGGCACTATGACTGAGCGGTTAAAGTTAAGAATTAGAATTTTTTTTATTTTGATTTCTTGTGCAGGTTTAAGTCTTGTTGGTATCTTTTATAAAATGAAAGAGGTTTGATGAGGATTTAAGAAGGGAAGGGCTGGTTTTAGCCCAGACATAATTGGGGCAACCCTTAACCTTTGGTTAAACTACCAACCCCAACCCCAAACTCAATCACTATTATAATAGTGATTATCAAGTCTTTATCAACGGGCAAAACGGTTTTTATCAGAGCAAAAGATAAAAAAACAAATAAATTTTTTTGAAATTTCAATCAAATTCTATCGAGATTATAATTTTGTATTTGTATTTATATTTATATTCAAGAATGAAACAAAAAACAACGTCTGACCGGACTTCGAAAAAGTGTCACATGAATTTTCGTGTTTATTCTGTCTTAAGTGCAATACAATGAAGTAAACTTCTTCGGACTCCGTGGTATTTGAATTGAATAAAAAAAAATTGAAAGCTCCCTTACTTCACAAATGACTATAACTAGATATCAGACAAAATTACCATATGAGTTCAGTACTTTTATCCGTATATATGACTATTAATGAGTATTAATGACTCTCAATCATATCACGCAATTTATAGTCGATATTTCTCTAAACCTTCAACAGACCTGCAACTTATTTAACTAATTAGCTGAAATCTCTCTTCAAATCTGGCACTTATAAAAATCTTGGAAGGACTTTTCCAAATTATCATCGGAGTTCCTTTAAGTTAAACCGAAAACGAAAACGTATACAAGGAGAGCGATACAATGACCTGGCCCTAGCAAGTTTCCCAGTTCATCGTATTAAGATCATGTTGAAGCAATTGAAAAAAAAAAAAAACTGATGTATAAATAGGAGCAGTTTGGCTAGATATATATATATATTCTTAAATTAATTTTTATTAACTTTTATTTATCATTCTCTTTAAAACAAACATTAATCAAATACAATTCTAAAAATGGGTGCTCTCGACGAACTTAGATTTGAGGAATTCGATCCCAAATACTTCCCCAAGTTAGAACATATATCTGGCCCTTCACCATACGCTCATGATCCTACTACTGGCCCTTCATATATTGCTCCAGAAAACCGTGAAAAGCCCCTTACTTCATCTGGCATTTACAAAAAAGAATACGGCCAGTATGGCAAAGATATTTCACCTCTTCTTGGTGTCGAGTACAGCGAAGAAGTTCAAATTGCCGATTTCATTAATACACTTTTGAATGATGATTCTACCGAAGAGCAACGTGAAAAAGCTAAAAATCTGATTCGTGATATTGCAATTGAAATTTCCCGCAAAGGTGTCGTAGTATTTAGAAACCAACACAAACTGACCGTCCAGAACCAAAAAGATTTCACCAACAATCTTGGTATTCTTACAGGCAAACCCAAAACAAATGGTCTCCACATTCATCCTCGTGCCCCCGCCGGTGGACTTATTGGCGAAGATGGTCTTATTGATCCTGAAATCTTTTACGTTTCATCTACGATAGACCGTCGACCCCGTAGTCTTAAACTGGGCGCAAATTTCCCTTCAATTGGATGGCACTCCGATATTACTTTTGAACCTGTTCCTGCTGATTACTCTGCACTTAAAATTGTTCAACAGCCAGATGAGGGCTCTGGTGGTGACACTTTGTTTGCAAATGGTTATGCACTTTACGAAAGATTTTCCAAGCCCTACCAGAAATTCCTTGAAGGTCTTAAGGGCACTTATGCTCAGCCTGGATTTGAGCTTTTTGGCAAGGCTAACAACTTTTTGCTTTACAGTCAGCCTCGTGGTGCTCCCGAAAACATTGGAGATAGACTGACATCTTCTCATCCCATTGTACGTACAAACCCCGTTACTGGATGGAAAAGTTTGTATGCTGTAGGTCACCATTTTGCTCAGATCGAAGGTTTGACACCCATTGAATCTCAACGCGTCAAGGCTTTTATCAATGACACTCTTGTCAATTCTCATGATTTACAAATTAGAATTTCATGGAATGGTGCCAATGACATTGCCTTTTTTGACAACAGATCTACTTTCCACAGCGCCACTTCGGATTACTTGGGAACCAGAAGAGGTATCCGCACTATCAGTATTGGAGAACGTCCATACTTTGATGAGAGCAGTGGCATTCAAAGCGAGGCTATATACGGTGAACTTTCGGACAAAATTGGAAACCTTTCTGTCAAAAATTAAAAAAAAATATCAAGGATACTTGAAGTTAAAGATGGGGTATAACGAGTAAAAAATAGATATAAAAAGTTTATGAATATTAATCAGTAAATTGGATTTTTAAGTGTGATATACCTGATAATGTAGCCATATTTACTTTAAAAGTTGCCCCTTACCTATAGCGAAACAAATTTCTTAATTTGAAAATCCTGATATTAGGTTACTTTTTTGATTAATGGATAATAATGCTTGCGCCGTGATAAGGGTTTTTTTTTGGTTAAGGTAAAAGTAAAGGTGGTTTCAAAATAAAATTTTAAAAAGTAAAAATGGCCATAATTTGACCATTTTAAGATTCCACTGGGGTAAGGGTATTTAGTATTTAAAATTCTTTCACAGAGTACCTCCAAGTCCCGTGAAATATGAAATTTCAAACCTTCCAACAATTCCAATATTCCACTGGGGTAAGGGTATTTCTTATTATGTGAACATATTTCAAATTTTTATTTTGAAATAAAGAAATGTCAAAAAATGAAAACCTCCCAACTATGGGGATTCCTAACGAGGAATAAAAAAAAAGGCAAACTTCAATCAAACCCTAGACCTAATGGATTCCAAAAAAAGGTCAAACTTATGGTGTCAGAGTGCCGCTCTCTCTATGGAAACTCCCTCCAAAACATGGTAAGGGTATTTTGTATTATAAAAGATGGTTTTAAAATAAAGTTTTAAAATATGAAAAAGGCCATAAGTTGACCGTTTCAAGATTCCGTCGGGGTAAGGGTAATTGGTATTTAAAACTTTTTCACAGAATATCTTCCGGTCCCGTGAAATATGAAAGCTAAAACATTCCAACAATTCCAATATTCCACTGGGGTAAGGGTATTTATTATCATGTGCAAGAATTTCAAAACTTCATTTTAAAATAAAGAAATGTCAAAAAATGAAAACCTCCCAACTATGGGGATTCCCAAAAAGGAACAAAAAAAAATTAACCTTTAGTTAACCCCTAGCCCTGACGGATTCTAGAAGAACGACTAACAGAGGTACTTTGTATACCTCATAATTATGAGCATTAACTGACAATCTAAGAAATCCATTGGGATGAGCACTACAATTTGCACACCAAAAAATCCTTTGTAAATAAGCCTACAAAATTATTAAAGGTTTTTTAAAATAATAAAAAAGTTGTAATCATATTTAAACTAGTACAATATTTAATATAAGAAACAGAAACTATATAGTCACTTTACTTCCTTAATTGCACACAGGTCTAAAGCAAGCTTAGTTAGTCTTAGAGAGACGGGCCTGGAGCTGGGTGATGGCCTTGTCAAGACGAGAAGTGTTAACGTTGAATCTGACGGCCTGAGCTCTCAAGCTGGTGAGTCTGGTGGTGTAAGAGGCAGCAGCAGTTTGCATGCGGTCCTCGGCACCACCAACAAGGTTGCCGATAAGAACTTCAGCACCGTTAGTAACGGACTGAGCAAAGGGACCAAGAAGGGCATTGCCTACAGCAAGGGAAAGACCACCAGTGAAGGGAGCCAAAGCATGGGCAACAGTGGCAATGGCGTTATCAATCTGGGAATCAGCACCAGTGATGGCAGCAATGATACGGTCAGCATTGTGGGGCTGGCTGGGGTTGGACTGCATCTGGCGGTTGTAGGTCTCAACAACCTGTTGATGATTGATCATGGACTCATTAGCACCCTCGACCCAGGCATTGGCGTTTTGGTTGGGGAAGTTAGGGGTGGTACCCTGAGCAGGGGCTGCAAGAACAGCAGAAGCGGCAAGAGCAAGAGAAAGAGTCTTGATGGAAACCATTTTTAAAAGCGAGTGAAGATTAGTTGGAAAAAAATTGATAAAAAGCTAGAGAAGCTAGAGTTGATAAGATTAGAATTGAAGATTCAGTGATGATGATAAGAAAAGAAAAAAAAAGATATTTGAATGGGATATTTGACTTTCTTTTATATCCAAGTTTTCTTCAATAGATTTCCAATAGATGTTTCTTCTCTTTCAATTTTTTTTTTCGATTACAAATTCAAAGACTGTTTTAAATTCACAATATTTCTAATATTTTTTCAATTAAACATTTTAGCAATTTTGACGATGTAGAAAAACAAAGTGTATCATAATGCAACGGCTTTTCGATTAAAATTAATCGAAAAACATTTTTTTCGCAAATATCTCTAAATAACTCAAAGAGTTGACTAACAGAAAACTCATAGAATTTCCATATTTTTTTAATAATGAAGTTCAAGCTGTTTGAAAGAGTTTTATTTCATATTAACAGTTTCTAATAATTAACTAAAATAGGTATTTATTGTTGGTTTTTTTTTTTCTTTTTTTGGTTTACATTCATTCAAAGTTGTAAGAATAATTAATAAAAATCTATTGTTTTATTTCTAAAGGCGGTCAAAAATTGAAAAGTAAAATTGCAACTTCAAATGTCCCCGTTTATGGATTTTGTCACTTGCAAATTGCAAATTGCAAGTTCTAGTTTTTGTAAAACATTTTTTTAACGAATCTATTAAAGTCATGGTAGTTGCATTTTTTGGTTTAGTGTTTCGTTTAAATGAAAAATTCTTTATGACTAATAATTGAAAATAGCATAAATATTAAAGGGGGTCTTAAAATGGCGGCTCATAATGTGTCAAGTTCATTTTGCAAAGTTGATAAAATTGTATTTGATTATTTCAAAAGAATATACCGAGGTTTACAGTTTTCTTAATTTTTTTTTTTGAGCCTGTATCAGGATTTTTCAATTATAGACTATTTCAAAACATTTAGAACTAAATTAATAATATACTTAATTAAGTAGCTTATAAGCTACTCTATGGTCTATTTCATTTTGAAAGTTTCTGGATCTTTCTAAAAATGAGAAACTGAAATATCAAGGTATGTGCTCATATTTGATTGATTTAAAACTCATTGCAATTATCAAAGTAAATTACATATAATACTTTTTTCACAAATTAAATAAAAGCAAACTTTTCCTTTTTTTTGGAAAAAAATAAATAAAAGGCTCCAAAACTTGTCTTTAAAGATTGTGAAACTGTGATTTTACTCAAGCATCTGATTAATGCAATCAAATCAAAGCTGTTACACACTGACAATTAAAATCGGTTTTGCAAAAATCGTTGTTAATAATGCAGGTTAGGGTTTGACCCAAGCACTACAACATGCGGCAAAATAAGTCAAGAATTCGTTAATTTCCACTAGGGCTAGGGTCAATTACAACGTTAAGAATTTACAAAAACACCAAGCCATTTGAAAGTTAAATTATAACAACAATCATAAACATCTTGGGGATTTTTTTTCGATTAATACCATTGCTTTTTATTAATTAATTATTTAAACCATATTAGCAGTCATTCTTGATATCTATCTTTTATTAATCATAATCCTTCAAAGCCTTAAGCTACCAAATGCTCATTACTATTTGAAAACTGGGAGATCTGAAAAACTTAACCACAACATATTTTTCCAGCACTTCAAAGATTCTTTTTTTATATTTCTAGGCATAGACTTTTTGAATTTCTTTCAAGAGGCTAATTCAAGAGGTTTATAAGAGAGGGGAACCCCCATTGCTTTATTAAAATTTATTTTATTCATACAAACCAACTATCTAAACATGTCTCAAAATACCCAAACATTTCAAATTACAAGCCATGCCCAGCAACTATACCAAGTGCTGCTTGAATACAGAACCCAAAAACCTGAAGAAACCAAGGAGCAGCCATCTAGTGCTGCAAGTAAAATGCGTGAAAAAGCTTACCGATTGAAAAAGAAAATTTCTGAAAAACATAGTAAATTTCATGCTACAAAAGAAGACTCGATTGGTTGCTCGGAAGTTAAGCCAATATCCATGTACGAACGCTGGGCCACTGATGATGCTTATTATAACGGTGGAAAAAACTCCGAAAATGCCCGTTCACCGCGTAAAGAAGTCCCAGAAGGAAGTGGGATTGACCGCTGGACCACAGACCAGGAATATTACTCTTCGGTAAACCTTCGTGAACTAGACAGAATGCTTATTTCATGGGATCATCAAGGGTTTGGAAAGAATGCTTTTGACGCTGCTCGATTTTCTAGAGTATTTAAAGTTCAAGTCTACGATAATATCGTCCAATCTTGGCCTGGAATTTTGGAGCATGAAGACGCGTTACTGCTGAAATTAAAACAGCAAAAACCAAAGGAAACTCCTGAGGAGTACGAGGCCAAATTGACAAATAGACCCGACTATGATGCCCCTGCTCGAACGAACTTTCAAAATACTGTCGAGTATTTATCTCCGATTGTTCCCCGCCTTCGTCTTTCTCTTTCAGAATACGCACTTGAACAACATTTATCACTTAACCTGTCACGCGCAGGTTATAAACATTTGTCTAAAGACCGTTACGGTATTTACTGGGATCATAGTCACCACGAACCAATTCGCGGGTTTGTAGATCCCGGGTACGTAATTTCAAGTCGTGCCAAATCCGTATTTGCAGGAACTTCGTCTGTTCCTGTTCCCATTGTGCAGTCGCTGAACACTGAATCCCCACTCAACCGTACCATTGCTCCACGCCCAAAGAGTCCTTCACTAGGTGAAGATTGTCCACTTTGCAAAAAATCGTTTCATAAACATAGCCGGGTAGTCATTCTTCCATGCACGCATATACTTCACTATGAATGTGCTAAAGACTGGTTTATTATTTGCGCAGACTGGTGTCCTGTGTGCGAGTACTTTTACCGTCATCTACGTTTTCCCACACACCCGTGTGTAATAGAAAGTTGGACCCGCTAAACAAATACACACAAAAATATTTTTACTTTAAATAAAAGATTTTTAAATTTCGTTACTAAATGATTAATTTTCATTTTCATCAACTTTAAGTTCTTCAGGGAAGTTTTCACGCTTGCTTATAAAAATGGACATTGACATTTTGGCCTCCAGCCTAGCCTGTTCCAAAATCAAAAAACACTCTTCCAGTTCCAAACCTCTTTTGAGTCCGCAGTAGATGGCATCATAGACATTTCTGCGTCGCCGGAACGTGCGCTTGACGGCCATATTTCGTCGCCATCGCGTGCCATACTTGGCTTCCATATCCATTGCAGAAAGCTTGCCAGATCTTGAAGGTTTGGTGAACTCTTCCCAAATTTCCTCAAACGATCCTGGAGAATGCAAAAACGTAAACTCATTGTCGTATGGTGAATTACTGTTTGATTTTACCTCTACAGTTTCTTCAACCATAGGGACCATGGGAGCCATAGCATGAAAGACATTTGAAGCTGAAGTAATTAATTCATTATTGTCCTCTACCCCATCTTCCTCAGTGAGCACTGGCGCCTCGTCATTGTTATTGAACGAAGCACCCGAAGTTATCGAGCGGGTAACTCTAGTCAGCTCAGAGCTTGCTGGACCATTTCGGGCTCCATGAATAGATTGAGGTCGCCCTAGCAGTAAACGCACATTGTGGACTTCTTTCTTAAGGCTTGTAATATCCCGCCGTGCTTGTGCCAGCTCGGCACGTAAATTATTATTTGTTCCTGTAAACTCTGTGCGCATGTGTTGCAACTCTGCCATCAATGCCTCCATAGTGACTGGACCTGTGTCCGACTCTTCCACTATTGTTTCTCGTGCCGCTGTGCATTCCTCAGAAGTAGCATCATTTTCAGTTGTTTTAGAGGGCTTTGGAGGTTTTGGCAAAGGTTTTCGTATTGGTTTGCGCGTTGGTTTCTGTGGATGCGTTTGTGTAGGGGTTTCCACAGTAGGGGAGTCCGCCAAATTTTCTAGAGCAGAGCTTTTAGGAGTTTTTGAACCAGATGATCGAGGAGCAGAAGTTTCACTGGCTTCCTCATCAGAAATTAAATCGCTAGGAGGTTCCATATTTGACCCAGGTGAATTTTCTTCAGGACTTGATTCTGCGTTGTCCACAAGTGCTTTTGACATAAGGGGTACAACTGGAGTCCTTGGCTTTGAAGAACTTTCAGAAACAATTGCCATTGACGGGTTTTTAGAGGTATTTGTTTCAGCTGGTATTTCATGAGAAAAAGCAGTACGGTCAACTTGCTTCTTAGTTCCATATTTCTTTACTGAATGATTTTCAACAGTGGTTTTCTCAGATTTTGGAATGACGAGGGGTTTCGAATTTCTTTCGGAAGAAATGGTTTCTGCAGGATTATTAGAAACAACAGGCTCCACTGGGATTTCAGGAGCATTTTGCTCTGCCAGGTTTTCAGAAACAGAATTTTTGGGGTTCTCAAAAGAAATAGCTTTAAAAGCGAGTTTAGTAGTAGCGGTTTCTGCAGCAGTCACATTCTCAGCACTCTTCGGAACAGTTTGTTTAAAACCACTAGTATTGGCGATTGTAGTTTTCTCTAAAAGACTTTCTTCAACAGCAGTCTTTGCTTGGCTGTCTCCAGTGATTATGGGTTTTATTGTATTATCGTTAGTTTCATACTCAGGACTCTCTGGAGCTATTTGTTGTGTAGCAGCCACTTCTCCAACATTTGAATCTTCTAAAGCTCCAAGTGAGTTAATTTCTGGGTCATTTTTTTTCACTAATTTCCCACCATCAGACACTATTGAATCCTCTGGTAGTTTGAGCTCGTTCTCTTCAATTTCAAAAGCCCCTTGACTCTGTTTTTCCGGAAGTTCATTTTGAACATGTTGTTGTAGTTGTTGTTGTTGCTGCTGGTGCTGCTGTTGAGCACGCGCTCTTGTCATGCGTGGCTGAGAGATTTGTTCAGGCTGGGCTACCTTTTGTTTCCGAGGAATTTTATTGCGTAACAAAGATACTGGCGGTGGCAACGATAATTCTCTTTCAGAAGAAGAGCTAATGTCAAAGACAATTTGCTTTTGGACAGAAAGGTCAACAGAGTCTTCTTCCAAACCTTTTTCATGTGCCTGTTTCTTGGAACCACCTGTTTTCTTAATCTTTGTGCGTTTTTTTTTTCTTAAAGGTTTCTCATTCTCAGATAAGTTTTCCACATCCATGCTAAGCTCAGGAGATGGTTTTCGAGTGTTAAGAGAAAACAGATCCAGATCAGAAGAAATTTCAGGTAGATCGATTGAATTTCTTTTTCTCTCTCTTTTTTCTTCAGAACCTTTTTGAGTTGATGATTTTCGAGACTCTGAAGAGCTTGAAGTTTTTGCCCTTTTGGATTTAAGGGCTTCTCGCGAGCCATGATCTAGTCCTGAACGCTTGCCCAGTCTATTTGGCGAATCCACTAATTCGACATTTTCTTGTTCTTGGTATTCAGGTGGCATGCTTTCTGTTTTAATATTAAACACATTTTTTTGGAGAGTCAAAAACTGGCGATAGGCTTTTGTTTTAAAAATTGGAAGATTGGCAATAGGTAACTGATAAAAAATTGGACCCAGTCTGTCGGCAACAAATATAAAATCTTGCAGAAAGACTTCGCGCAAATAGTCTAAAACAACAAAAGTTACACGACGAAGATCATCAAATTCCATTTTAGACTTATCTTCGAGGGATGAACGGGGGCCTGTGCCAAAGATAAGCTCTTCATTAATAAATGGGAACAAAAGCGACTTAAGTTCAAGGGATGGATCACATCGATCTCTCACCATACGGTATTCCAAAGTGTGACCATTTGATTTAGCCCCGGCTGCACATGCAACGACAGAACTGGGGATTTCTTTGACACTTCTGCAAATATCGACACCTTCAAAGTCCTGTTCTCCCCAGGATGACAGCCGTAAAATATTTGAAGAAACAGCACCATTTTCAAGAGCGAACACAAGACCAGCAGCGCGTGGGGCATCTTTAATAGGTCTAAACCAGTTACATCCCGAACCCTCACGCATTTTGGCCATATCATTGATTTGAGACTCCCATGAAAAGGGTTCGGTAGGATTATCTTTAGAATGCGAGCCGCTATAATCATGGAATAGTTTTATAGAACTGAAAAATTCAGGGGAAGCTTCTGATAGTGCTAATTGGGGATCAGCACCATGGAGGTGAAAGCGTTCCACTAGACTTGCAGCCAGCCAAAAATGGGGGCACACGAGAGGGTCCATATGTCGAATAGAGCCTGTGTACCACGGTCCTTGTTTTGTTGGTTTAGGATAGAGTCGTGGGGATTTTTGATTTGAAACGGTAACGAGGAGACTTTTCGCAACTTGTAAGGGATTTTCTTCACCCCTGAGAACGCGTAAATCAGTAAGGTCTAGGTAGTTTGCGAGCGCGGGCTCCAGGAAAAGTGCTTGACTTAGGGTCATGACGGAAATCGAGCGTATATAGGAGGGTCCATTAAGAGACTGGGCTAAAGACCATCGTATCATAAGACTAAGGTCTTGGGGACTGTAGTTGATAAAATCGCAGTGGTCGTCATCTTCATTATTATCAGGAGAGTCTGGTCTAACGCGTTGCTGGCCGCTCACAATAGAGGAATGATCTTCGGAGCTCATTTCCAGCTCGTTTTTCTCTTTTAGCAACCGTGGTTTTTTATCGACAGGATAAGGTCCCATTGAATTTATGGGCACAAACCGCGTTGTCATTAGGTTAAGAGATGAATAGGAGGGAATTGTGCTAAAACAATAGAAAAAAAAATAAAAACAATGTTGATGCTGGTTATCTCAAAATGGAGGAAGAGAAAACTAAAAAAAAAAAAAGTTAAGGGAAACTTCGCCTTTAAAGGTGTCACGTGTAAATCATGTGACTAGCAAAATTTTATTTTTTAAATTCTCACTGAACTTTTCAATAGTATTTTGGCAAACTACAAACAACTTCAAGCAACAACCAAGTTAAGGAAACAAACATGTCTTTTGATAGAGAAGCTGATGGTATGTCTAAAACCCATAGTTCACTTTATATTCATTGCTAATTTTTTTTTAGACCAACTTGAATTCACGTCGTCTAGTGGCGTCGCGGTGTAAGTATTCCGCTGGTTAGACAGAGAGAGCCTGGACTAACCGAACAGTGTGCCATCATGTAAGTATTGATTAGATATAATTCAAACAAATCACAGAAACATTTTTCTAACTTAAACAGTCGATGCCATGAATTTAAAAGGTAAATATTTGCAATGTGCGATAACCTATGTTCATTTCTGACATGTTTTAGATTCCCTTGTACGCGGCATTTACGCGTATGGCTTTGAGGCACCCTCGGCCATCCAGTCGCGCGCTATTACCCAAATCATTTCTGGCCGTGATACTATTGCACAGGCTCAGTCAGGTACTGGTAAAACAGCTACATTCTCCATTGCAATGCTGGAGGTTATTGATACCAAAGTGCGCTCACCACAGGCTATTGTGTTGTCTCCAACACGTGAGCTTGCAATTCAAATCCAAAACGTCATTATGGCACTTGGAGACTATATGAACGTACAGTGCCATGCATGCATTGGTGGACGCAAAATTAGCGAAGACATTCGCAAGTTTGAGCACGGCCAGCACATTGTTTCTGGAACTCCGGGCCGTGTGGCTGACATGATTCGACGACAGTACTTGGACACACGCAACATCAAGATGCTGATTCTTGACGAAGCCGATACGCTTTTGGAAAAGGGGTTCCAGGAACAGATTTACGAGATTTACCGATACCTGCCGCCGGCCACCCAGGTGGTCGTTGTGTCGGCCACCTTGCCACATGACGTGCTGGCTTTGACACGCAAATTCATGACGGACCCTGTGCGGATTCTTGTGAAGCGTGATGAGCTGACCCTTGAAGGTCTTAAGCAGTACTTTATTGCTGTGGAAAAGGAGGACTGGAAGTTTGATACTTTGTGCGATTTGTATGACACGTTGACCATCACACAGGCTGTTATTTTCTGCAACACCAAAAGCAAGGTTGACTGGTTAGCGGAGAAGATGAAAGAAGCAAATTTTGCTGTAGTGTCAATGCACGGTGACATGTCTCAGGAAGAGCGTGAGAACATTATGAATGATTTCCGCCAGGGCAACTCGCGTGTGCTCATTTCCACAGATGTGTGGGCTCGTGGTATTGATGTTCAGCAGGTGTCACTTGTTATCAACTATGATATTCCTCTTAACCGTGAAAACTATATTCACCGCATTGGCCGTTCGGGTCGATTTGGCCGCAAGGGTGTCGCCATCAACTTTGTTGCTGACGATGAGGTGCGTTTGTTGCACGATATTGAGCAGTATTATTCGACCCAGATCGACGAAATGCCCGTCAATATTAGTGATATGATTTAAGCGGGAAAGAAAGGAAGAAAATAAAAAGTTTTTAATTTAAAAAGCCAATTGTTAAATTTTGTCAACATTCAACATTGAACAACCTCCAGAAAATGCATACTGGATATAGATTGCTTTTAACATGTTAAAATAATAATACAACTGATTATAATTTAAATGTAATGATTTATAAAATGTACAAAAAGTGAGCAGCATTAACCTATATAAAATACCAAGCCTTATGCTCAACAAATACATCATGTAATAAGTTGCTTTTTTATGAAATAACTTTTCACTAGCCATAGTATTATCAGCTATTGTTGCAGATTTTATTAAACCACATTTTGGGCAAATGGAGCATGGCTTTTTGGCAATGAATCAGCCGTAACTATAACCGGAACTACAACCTTAACTGCCTTCGGCGGGTCGCAATTAACAGTGATTTCAGCCTCGTACTCACGGGCAACGTATGCTGACACAAATGTCGGGACGACTTGCAACTTATGATTAGATGCACGGTACTGGGGCGATGTATGAAGCTCGCGCAGATGGGTCAATGGAATGATGGCTGTGCACCCGTACATGATTGTTTTTGGGTTAAGATGTGATGGGGGCCGAAGTTGAGACCACTTGGAGGTTCGCAGGTTTTCCAAAGTGATGACATTTTGAGAATGCTCCAAAACCCCAGGGAGTATTTGAGATGCAGTTGTTGAAGAAGTTGAGGAGGAAGATCCGTTGCTGTTGTGACGAGAGGAACCGTCGGATTTATTACTACTAGTCATGGGGGTTGGTGCAGGATACTGTGTGAATGGCCCCTTTGTTGATACTCGTAACCGAAACTTGAGAATTACCGAAATACCTGTAATCAAAGGAAGTGACACATGGTGCAGATCTGGGTTTGGAAAGAAAATAAGATAAAGGCGAATGGCACGGCCGTCATTAGTAGAGCACATCTCTATATCTCCAAGTTGAGGACAATTGACCAAACTGCTTGCGCTACTATTAGATGTAACTGAGCTTAGATTATTGTCTGAAGATGATGATCTTTGGCTATTAAGCGAGTCTATGCTAAAACGACGATTGACTTGGGCAGTTGTTGATTGCGAATTCAAAACCCCTGGTGTATTAACAATGACTGGGTTCTCGGTACGTTTAAGCGCAAACGTTTGCAATCCTAACACATGCAATTCTTGGATACCAAAAGTAATGGATGTACGCAGGAATCCACGGTTAATCACGGTTCCCGTACCTTTGCAAACGCGACGAACTTTGCCTCCAGGTGTGTCGTTTGAAGATCGGAAATCTGCAGGTGCGTATGATGGCAAAAGTGTGATTGTAAATGAATTATCAATCATTGTGTTTGATTTGTAAGTAGCAATATTAATTCCTGGTCCAAGCTCTTTTTCCTGCTCCACAATTACACGCAGTGAGTAAGCTACTTGCACAAACGGGAATGCCTGCGTTTCAGAAACAAATGTAAATGAGGGTGGTAATCGTTGTTGCAGAGGGAGCGGGTTGGGGAGTTGACTCGGGTTATGTGGGAGCAGCTCTGGAACAGTGACTTCAAATGGAAATGAAAACTCGTCGCCACGGTTGGCAAACGTGACGACAGGTGAACCAGCAGGTTGTGGGTTAATGTGGCACACAGCCAGCATGACTGTGCGCGTGCATAGTTTTTTCCCAAGTAGCAGCTCGTTGAAGACCAGTGCCACAGCAATGCTCTTGATAGGTCTATCCTCGGTCGGTGTGTAGTGTACAACCCCTGATATTTTGTCACCAAGATCATATGTTTTTTGCGGTGCTGTAATTTCAAACTTGAGGTCCTTAGGTGCTCGATTTGGACTATTGAGTGCAGAAGGAACCTCAGTCACAATTTCGCAGGTTGTGTTGGTACTTTTGGAGCTAGTTGTAGAAGTGCGGCGCGACGATCGTGATGAAATATTGCTGAGTCGTCTTAACGCTCCTGTAGAATCAGATGATGGAGTAACAAGAATTGAAACGCTGACATCGCTATTCATTGACGACATGGAATTGCGTTCACGTGGATGCGGGCTTGTAGACGAACTGGCACTAGAGCTAGCTGTGTTTGTCAAGTTCAAGTTAGGTGACAACTGAGGAGAAGGTTGTGGTGAAGGAATAATAGCCTGGGGTCCTATTTGAGGAGCAAGGGAGCCGGGCTGCTGCGCAACAGTAAGAGCCAGACAACTATCAGAGGGCTGTATAATACCCGAGTCGTGTGGAACAACTGTAAGCTCGCGCGAGTTGACGGGTGAAGGAATTGGGAATGGGGCTTGACGGAAATGTGTAGCGATGATTCGTGCAGCGTGAGACTCTGTAGTTTGCGAGGCATTTGACTCTGATGGAGAAACAGGAAATTGCACAGTAGGAGGTTCATGGTATTGAGGTTGAGGTTGAGGTTGAGGTTGAAGTTGAGGTTGGAGATGAGGTGGAATCACTTGGGCTTGTGGGCTTATTGGTGAAAAGTCAGATACCGAGATTGATGGAGCAGAAGCAGAAAATGAAGCAGATGGTTGTGTAATGGGTATCGAGACTACTGGACTTTGCGATGTTTGCCTGGGCTGCTGTAAAACTGGTTGCGAAGCCTGTTGTTGAGAAACTGGCTGCTGCAAAGGATATTGTTGCTGTGAAGCAGATTGTTGCGGTGAAGCAGATTGCTGAACTACATTAGTGGGAACAGAAGACATAGGACCGTTTCCACACTCATCATCATCGTCTTCCATACTAACTTTGGGAATTATAGGCAAATCAGTTTGACCAGCCAGAGACGAGGATGGCCAGGCTGAATACGACGAGTCAAAGGGAATAGGCAAATGAACAGATTCAAGGCAAGAGTAAGCCATGGAGTCAAAAGAAGGAGTCGACTCGCCAATTGGTCGTACCATATATTCATCATCATCATCATATCCTGAAGCAGGCTGTTGATTGGAAACATTTGGTTGAGCAGGGATTTGTTGTTGTATTGATATTGATTGTTGAATAGGGGCTTGTTGCTGCTGCACTGGTATGGGTTGTGGAATAAGAACACTTTGTGGAGCAGTATACTGTTGTTGAAACGCAGTTTGAGGAGTCACTGTTTGCTGAGCTGTTGCTGGTTCCGGAGAACTAACGATTGGCACTCTGGCCATGGGGATACCTTCCTGGTACTCTCCTGTGCCCAAAATGGCACTTGCTGGTTCCGGTGTGCTTGATCGTGATTCTATCTCAGACACTGCATCATCTTCACTGTCCGCAGCCTTATAATGAGAAACAGTAGGCGTCACACTTCCAAGATTGTCCGTGGACTCAGAGTAATACCCCATATTTGTTGGATGCTGGAGCTCATGCTCCAAAGAACCAGATGCAGATGCAAACGACACAGACGGAGTGTGAGGCGATGGCTGTGCAGCAGGGAACTGAGAATGAGCATGATATGGATGATGAAACGGAATGGAGAAAGAAGACGATGAAGTGTTGCTTTGATCTTGATCCGGAGAAGGTGTCATGTATTGGTGTTGGTACGGACTCTGCAAGTACGGCTCAGCGCTTGAATAGGAAGTTTGATAAGCCGGGTATTGCGAGTAGTCTGCAGAGCGCGTGGGGGCTTGGTTTCCACGAGTCGGAGCTACTGAAAGTGCAATTGATGAAGCGATGGATGAAGCAAAGGAATCCACGCGATGGCCCAGACGGTGTGATTGAGCTGAATTATTACCATAGATGTTATCATCATGGCTGTAATAATAATCTCTAGTTGATGAGGCTATGGATGGGGCATTAAAAGAAGATATAGAACCTGTGCGTTCGTGAACCGAGACACCGACACCTTGAGTCCCATATAATGAAGCTTGATCGGGTTGGAGTTCAACAGACATTGAAGCTGTGGAACCGTGTGGAGACCCAGAAAGTTCACGTACGGTGGAAGCTGCAATGATTCGTTGCGGGATGGGCGCATGGACGTGAGAAGTTTCTTGGGGGTCAATGTGGAGTGATGAGATTTCCGAGCGCAGATCAAGCATACTTGAAGTGGGAGAAGATGAAGGAGATGTAGATAACGAGCGTAAAGATGGTGAGGAAGACCTAGAAAAGGTCACGGTTGTGTCCTGACGCGGTTCACGGTGGCCGATGGCTTCTCCGTGGTGAGTTCCGATTCTCAGGGTCTCTGTTTGGGCAAGATAATTTGTTGAGCTTTGATGGGCAACTGTAGATTGCTGTTCTATTTGGGTATTTCCTTGTATGGTATTGCTAGCAAAAGAGTTTGTAGCGGTCACTGGCTGAGCAGCAACAACTTGGAGAACTTGTGGAGCTGATTGCGTTGGTTGTTGCACAGGTTGCGGTAGATGCGGTAGCTGCGGTAGCTGCTGTTGAAGCGGTTGCTGCCTGAGTCTTAAGGGACGTTGGGTAGGGACTTGTGGGCGTTTTCTTTGATCTGGTTGGTTTGTTGAAGGTTCAGCAAAAGGTTGGAATTCCGAGGGTTGAGGACTTGGCGCTGAGCCTTGGCTTTGTGATGAACTTGGCGGTCTTTCTTGTGGTAATGGCGGTAGTGGTGGTAGTCGTGGTGGGTGCTGGATGTTGAAAAGAGTTAAAGATTCAGTTGAAAGAGTTGTTGGAGTTGTTTGAGGGCTATCATCAGGCTCTTCAACGATAGGTTCTTGGGCTTCAGGAACTGGTTGTTGTTGTTGTTGTTGTTGTTGTTGTTGTTGCTGGTTGATGGTGAGACTGGTTTGAGGTGTTTGAGGTATAACGGGCCGAGAGTACCGGACTGTATGATTACCATCACCACACAGGTCCATAGTGGCTGTGTTTTCAAGGCCATGAATTTGAGAAGCATATTCATCCCAGGAATTATCAAATGGAGGAGGAGGAAAGTTTGGAGTTTCGATTGATCGGTAAGTCTAGATATGAGAAAAAAGAAAAAAAAAAGAGATCAGAAAGTCAGAAATATGGGATTGTAGAGTTCTTAAATTGACATACTGGAGACCGGTCAAGACGAGAAACAGGAGGCGGGTCACTTCGCATTGCTATTTCATAAGGAGGCGGGATATCCGTTTCCGTATCTGTGATGAGTGATCTGACCATGTTGGATATGGTGATTTGAATATCAATAAAAAAATATTGGAGAATTATTTGAAAAGATGGTTTTATTTTAAAAAAAAAAAAAAAAAAAAAAAAAATTAAAATGAGAAATTAAGAGGAATTATTTGTGGTGAGTATTATATTTATTTATATAAAAAGCCACCAAATCATCCTTATATGCACTTGTTTTTTTTTTTTTTTTTCCAGCCCTTTTCTACACACGCGACCAGAATGACGTTTATTTAATTTTATTTGTTCAAGCTTTACTTCTTTTTATCGAAGTCAAAAAAAAAAAAAAAAAAAGACGTTTACTTTTTCTCAGACAGTTTATTTTTTCAATTTCTTCGAATAAGAATTGCTTATCGCCCCCACGTGCATCACCTTCTTCATACCGCGGGGTTCCTGTTTGGGGTCTGAGTGGTGGTGAACATCACCCCCTAAGATTTTTTTTCTCCTGTAAGCTAGTCTAGTTGCATGCGATAAATCAAATAGTACTATTAGTGTATAATAAATCAATGTATAAAATTCCAAAATCATTTTTTACAAATTAGTACAATTATTAGAATCAAAAAAAAAAAAAAGATGTTGTTTTTTTCCACCAAAATATATATTTATTAAATATCTTTTAAATGACTTTCTAGGCTGCTTTATCGTCTAAACATTTTCCTTCATATTGTTACAGGGAATGCTCAATGATAAGGAAAAAAACCTTAATTTAAGCTTAAATATTGGCAACTCGCGTCACGTACACGTCGCGTAAAGTTAAAAAAAACCTTTTAGTTACCAAAAATAAGTAAGAAAGTAAGTAAGTAAGTATAAGTTATTTCACAGTAAGTTACATGTACAAATACAAAATCAAAATCTCGCCAGTCTTCACTACTCAACGTCATCCTCTTCAGGTTCAACCTGCTCCAAATACAAGGCCTCTCGACTCCCACGTTCAACGTCCACAAATGCAAGTACACCAATAGGCAAAATTATCAGCAATAACAAAAAGTAAAACGTATATCTGATATTGTGAGTTTTGTCAGTAATAAGACCAGTCACAAACGGTCCAAATACAGAAGAACCCTTGTCAGTAACGCTAAAGAGCGAAAAAAAGGTCGTTTCTTTGCCTTTGGGAATCAACAATGAAAAAACAGACCGACATAACGTATTAATACTACCCAATGCAAACCCATACCAGGCTGCCAACAGATACATTTCCCAAGGCGACCGCAGACCAAGATGCTTGGTGAAAAACCCAGCAATGCCATAGACAGGAATCATGGCTGCCAGGAAAACCACAAACATAATACTTCGCACAGGATTGGCCCCCAAACGTGGGGCAAGGTAGCGTGGTGTAAGAGTAGCACCCAAGATGCCGAAAAACACTACCATGACACCAATGACAGCCAGCGACGGGGCACTCATCTGGAGCTCTGTTTTGGCGAAAAGAACAGCTGCAGAGTTAATTGTTGTAGCAGCGTCTGAAATCATAAACCATGCCAGCAGAAATGTAGCCACGTCGCGCATTTGGCGCGCCTCGCGGAACGTCACATAAAGTGTACGCCAACCATAAGCAATGTATGTGTCTGCACCGCGCGTGACCCGTGACAAAGCACGGTGGATTTTGTGTCGAAGAGTCGTGTGCGCACGCACGTGTTTAGGACGTGGCAGGGGCGGTCCTGGTCGAGAACGCAACAGAGTTGCAACGGGGATTTGGAAAATAAGCCACCATAACCCGACCACAAATACAGCAACCTGGAGAGACCACGTGCTGGATCCAAGGGCTTTAATCAGAAGAATGGTAACAAGTTGAACAATTAATGCGGAAATGTATCCGAGAGCTATGCCCTTTCCACTGATGGCACCTGAAAGTTTAGAAACAGTTGTGATGAGCAGTGGATGGTCAAAAACATGTTTTGGTGGATCTGCTTCCAGAAGCAAATTGTCTTCTGAAGTTAGTTGATCATCATAACTGTTATTATTGTGATCTTGAGATTTAATATCCTCGGCGGTGGCCAGCACCTCCGGATGGTTGCGCACAAGCACAGGTAAGAAAGAGTTGCCGCAAACAGAAACTGCGCCAAAACAAGAGTTTGATATTATTGCAAGAATAGATGCTAGAAGGTAATGCGATTGAGTAACAGCAAGAAACCCACAGGTAGAAATTCCTCCTACAATTGCAAACCAGACTAAAAGTTTCTTACGGAACTTTCCACGATCTGCGGCACCGCTCATTGAAATTACAACAAGCGTTTGGATTAGCACACTGAACGAAAACGTATAGAGTGCAAATGATGCAGTGTCGATGTAATAACTGTGTCCAAAGATAGGGACTACACATTGTTGTGCTCGCGAAGGATCACCAATGTTTCCTGGAGGTGGCAGTCCTCCATGGCCTGGAGTAGGTGGTGGTGGAGAGTTTGGGTCTCCGTTTGGTAGCGGCATGCCACAGGGGACATTATGGTCATCCGCACGCACTGCATTGTCACGCGCAAATTGTTCGAGCAAAATAGGGACATAAGTGCCGACGGCAGAGACTATGAACGGTTCAGAAGCCCAGGCATAAGCAAACCACCCCCAAAGTTCACGGCGGGTCGTAGGGCCCTGGTCCTCAACCACGTATCTAGAGGAGGATTCTGATCCTGTTTGCAAAGAATTGGTGTCTGTGTCTGCAGAAAGAGGTTGTGGAGAATCATTTGTTACTGGGCCATCAAGGGTAGTCGCATCTGATAGTGGAGATGTTGAGTGAGGTGGGTCTGTCATTGTTTTTTTGGTAGTTGATTTTATTTGATTAATTAATGAGGTTGGAGTGGGGAAGTTGTGTAATGGAGAATGCTTGAAAAAAAGGGTGGTAGCTTTTGTTTTGGGGTGGTGAGAAAATTGGAGGCAGGCAGTATAGAGGAGTGGCGGTGCATCCGGGTGGTCCGACGCCGCACTTTGTTACAATTATTTCTTAAAAAAATTTATTGTGACAGATATAAGTATTAAGTATTAAGTATTAAGTATTAAATTTTACTACTATTTAATAAATCCAAAATTTGGGGTACCCCCCATACCGGTATGCAGCTAAAAAAAAAAAACGAAACCTTCTTTAAAAAGGGCTTTCTTTATTTTTTTTTTTGGTTTCTTCCGACAAACAAACAAACAAACAAATAACGCCGACCCGAGACATTTTCTTGAAAAAAGCCTTTTATTAAAAGAAAAAAAATTAAGTAAATTCTAATACAGATCTGTTAAGAATTTTTAAAGTTTTTTTTTTTTTTTTTTCTAAATATATAAAGGTATATATTTATTTAAAGATACACCTACTCACATAATTAGGTCTAGACCTAATCAAGATTTTGACTAAAATATCAATACTAACACTGCTGCTTCAATAACAATAGTTTTAGAAGAAGAAGAAGACGATTCATTTGTAAATTTTTCCATGAGGCATTCTCTCAGATCTCCAGGTAAGCCCCCTTTTACCCCCTTAAATTTTCCAATGTTCAATATTTATAAATCTAATAATTTAATTCGACGCGTCATTTAGTTTACTACGTTGACCGAGACGAAAATGCCGTCCAGTCATCAAATCAAGCCAATGCAGCTGGTGACTCCTCATCTATGAGAAATGTAGGAAATTCCAGTTCTGGGACTCCTTTGAAACCCCGAATGTCGCCTGTTAAAGGTCCACGCCCAATTAACGCAGCAACAGCAGCGGCAGCAGCAGCAGCAGCTTCTGGAACCCAGACTTTCAAACAACAGCAGCAGCAGCAAAACCCCATTTCGTCAGTTGTTTCTTTAGGTTCTTCAACTTCAGTTCCAACTTCAGCTTCTAAACGTTCTATGCAAAGCTCAGCCATGGTAAGCGCAGGTGTGGCACCATCATCAACACCACAAATACAACAAACTCAGCCAACTACAGCTGCTAGTGTGCCTCCGTCTTCATCTTCAAGACAACAGAAACCGCCTTTTCTCACGCCTCAATCACTTCTACCACCTCCTATTTCTTCTAACACGCAAACAACAACTGATTCTTCTTCTTCTTTTTCTTCTCCTTCTCCTTCTCCTTCCAATCCAAACTATTTGCCTGTGAATATGTCGATTTCCAGCAACTTGGGCTCAAATAATGTCTCCAGTGCTTCGCTCGCTACAAGCACCGTAGGCTCTTTAAACACCGCACGCTCACACGATTCTTCCTCGGCTCAACAGTCACCAATGGTACAAACGCCTGAACTGAATCCTCCGGCTCAACAGCAGTCACCGGCACCCCAATCGCCGGTACACCAATATCCGGTACACCAATCGCCAGTACACCAGTCGCCAGTGTTGCAGCCAACAACTCAACCATCATCAATACAGCAGTTCCCACCGACTCTACAACCACCACAACAACAACCATTTCAGCAACGCTCACCGACCCTTCAATCCCCGGCTCAATTTTCACCAAGCTTACAATCGCCTACACAGTTGTCGCCTGTTCAGCTGTCATCAACAGGACCTGGCTCACCTGTTCATCCTGGCTCCCCACTTCTTTCACAAGGCTCTACTGTTGGAGCTGATGGTCCGGATACTCTACATCAGACTCAGCCACAACAGCAGACCCCGCATCAGAATCATATCAAACGGAAACAAGTCAAGCGGAAGCCTATTAGTAACACTGTATTGCCACCACCCACTCTATCACCTGTTGATAATAATAATAATCTAACTGTTAATACCAGTACTAACCATGATGCTAATGAAAGTGGAGGTAGTATTCATAGTAATAGCAGTGGAGGTGGATTGCAGTTGCCCTCGGATAGATCTCGTTCTCGTACACCGTCACCTTCTAGGGACTCACAGACCTCATCTGGACGTCAGTGGGAACCATTTAAGATGGGAAGTTATGATGAGCCTCAGAAAGAGGCTATGCATGAAACTCAACAGCAGTCAACTCGCCAGAATTTGGAGCCCATGCAAACAAGTCTTCCGCAAGATATTGGTGGCGACCCGTATGCTTCACAGGGCGGTTATGGTGCCGAACCTAATCATGGTTTACATGTGACACCTCCACAGACATTTTCTTCGTCATCAGTGGAATCGTCACAACAGCAACAGCAACAGCAGCAGCAGCAGCAGAAGGCTTCTAAAAGAGCTTCTGTTCTTTACTTGGATACTAAAAGCTCGATCCCAAACTTTTCAACGCCACGAGCATACCGACATTCTATTCAGATACCTGCACAAGGAGGAGGAAATGGGGGGTTTTACGATTCGTTGAATGCAAAGTATTCAGAACAACCTCAGCAGCAAAATCATCAGAATCCGCAGCAATTCAACCAACAACAACAGCAACAACCACATCAACCACATCAACCACATCAATCACATCAATCACATCAACAGCAGCAGCAGCCTAACCAGCACTTTAATCAACAAAATCAGCAGAATAAGTACAATCAACAACAGCAGTTTAACCAGCAGAATCAGAAGAATCAGAAGAATCAGCAATTTAATCAGCAGTTCAATCAACAACAGTTTAATCGATCTCCTAACCAACAGTTCAATCAACAACAGCAGCAGCAGCCCCAACAATACAACCAACCGCAATCTCCTACATCGTTCATACAGAACTCGTATGGACAAGTAACTTCGCCTCAGCTCAGCTATGGCAGCGAGCATACGCACCGTAACTCAGTTGCTACAGGAATGCCAGATTCACAGGAAGCTGGATTTGGTCCGAGTTCTTCGCGCAAGTGGAAGTACCACATTCAAAAGAATTTCAAGGACCTGTACCTGACTACAAATCCAGACACCAAGTACTACTTGGCTCCACGCGCGCCCAGTTACTATGTGGAAATCACAGAAGACGTGACATTCAACAATGCAACTGGCCAGTTTGCGTTTACTCTGATGCTGGTCAACGCGGTCAAAGGTATGTGCGAAGTGATGGTGACTCGTCGGTTTCGAGAAAACACGGACGACGATTTTTTCGAGATTGTGGTGTACCGAGACGCAAACGAGCCAAGTGACCGGCACGACGAGTTTGATTTTTCAGGAATGCCTCAAGCGCACCATGAAATTTCGGGAGGAAGCAGCGGCGACGGCGAAACTAATTTGCAAAACCTCAAGTCAGTGGACCTCGGGAATAACAACGGTGGTGGGCCCGTGTGCGTGGAGTCGTGGCGTTGTAATGCCATGCCAGTTGTTGGGGCTGACGCAGGATCTCTACTGGAAAGCCGTAGTAGGAGCAATAGTGTGGTGATGGGCGAAAACGGCGGCGGGTTTGGCGGTAGTCGCACGGCTATTCGACAATATACGCTTTTGGATCAACGAGGGCGGCGGTGGGTTGTGGGGAACCGAGCAGATCATATGGACATTAATTCATTGGGTGTTGAAGAAGAAGCTGAAGAACAAGAAGCCGAGCTGATTCCTATTGACGGAAGTGGTAGTGGTAGCAATGGAGGGTTTTCAGGGTTTGGTAGCGGAGGTGGTCAAACAATGGCATTTTTTAGAAGATCTACAAGAGTTTACTTTTTCGCACCTGGATCTGGAGGTCCAGAGACAGATAAGATTATGGCAGTATTGCAACGACGCAAGCAAGTCCATAAGCAATTGGCTAAGGATTTGGGCAAACTTGCAATTAAAACTGGGCATACGATTTCGGAGAAGATTGAGGGTGTTCTTGATGGTGCTAATAATAATAATAATAATAATGGAGGGACTGGTGGTGGTGGTGAGTCTACTTCGCATAAGGCCTTTCTCAGAAACAAGTTGAGTGGATTGTCGAGTAGATTAAGTGGCCATGGTCAAAGCAATAGTGTGAGTACAACCGGCAATTATTCCAATCAAACTTATGCTGGTTCACAGAATGTTGTTTCTTCTTCGTCACAGCCACGACCCACACCTGGTATTATGTTTAATGATGCTGCACCCAATCCTTTAAATGTTGCCGATGACGAGTCTCAAGACAAGTTTGGTTGGTTGACTGTGTTTGAAAGTGCTAAACACCGGGCTGGGATGTGGTCGGTAGTTGTTGCCTCGACGCTGGCTGTAGCTTATGCTCAACGGACAGATCGCAAGGAGCGGTCATTGCAGCAGAGAATGCGCAACATTGGGCGCAAGTATCGAGATGCGCGGTTGCAGGTTCACTATGGCCAAGGGCACCGGTACACCCGATCTTCTGTATGAATTGAGTCAAAGTATATATATATTAGTCAGACCGAAAGTAAAAATTTTACTCTTTATAAAAAGATTAAGACTTTTTTTTAATTTCAAAATTCAAACTTTGATAATGAAAATCACCAGCGGTTTCGCTGAGAAAGAAAAAAAGCGGCTTTAAAAGAGTCACGCAGATCACTTGAAGGTTTTCTTTGTTTTTTTTTTTTTGTTTAGAGAAACTTTTTAGTATCGGACCGTCACAATTACAATTTAATCACAAAGTTCCGGATCTTCAACTTCAACAATCGTCGTCATCAATCAACAAAAAAAAAAAAATGGCTCCTCGAGTATCGCGATATCGCTGTGAATAAACCTATATTTATTCATCTATTAATTTATTAATTTATTAATTTATTTATCTCCCCACTTAGTTTACGTCTTACCCAACCAAAATCCCCCGTAAGCGGTCCTAAATCTGTAATTGCTTCTCTCTTATTGGCTGTTTAACTATGCCACTATCGGCCCGTTATTTTTATGCGATATCGCACTTCCTGATTCAGCAAGTGGACCGTGTGTATGTGTGCCAGTGACTAAAAAAAAAAAATTTTTTTTTTATTTCTCTCTTACCTCCTCAACAAGCGCTTATACCAAAAGAGCAAGACATATATAAAGGCGCTCATTTCCCACTTTGCCTATTTTTTTTCCAATTTCCTTCTTCTTTTCCTTAAATTCCCATCCATCTTAAATAAACCCCCAACCATCACAATGCCTGCTCCTAGCACTAGCAATTCCCCAAAAACCCTTTACGACAAGGTCTTTGAAGACCACATTGTCCACAGCGATGGCAACAACACCTTCCTCATCTACATTGACCGCCACCTGGTCCACGAGGTTACCTCGCCTCAAGCCTTTGAAGGCCTGAAAAACGCCGGCCGAAAGGTTAGAAGAACCGACTGCACTCTCGCCACTGTCGATCACAATATTCCCACCACCTCCAGAAAGAACTTTAAGAGTACGGCCACTTTCATTGAGGAAGACGACTCGCGCCTTCAGGTCGTCACCCTCGAGCAAAACGTCAAGGACTTTGATGTCAGATACTTTGGCATGATGGACAACAGACAAGGTATTGTCCACGTTGTCGGCCCTGAGCAAGGTTTCACTCTCCCAGGTACTACCGTAGTCTGCGGTGACTCCCACACTTCCACCCACGGTGCCTTTGGCGCCCTCGCCTTTGGTATCGGCACCTCCGAGGTTGAGCACGTCCTTGCTACACAGACCCTTATCCAAACAAAGTCCAAGAATATGCTCATCAATGTCTCCGGCAAGCTGAAACCTGGCATCACTTCCAAGGATCTTGTCCTTCACATTATCGGCCACATTGGTACCGCCGGTGGTACTGGTATGGTTATCGAGTTTGCTGGTGAAGCCATTCGTGCCCTTTCCATGGAAGCCCGTATGTCCATGTGTAACATGGCCATTGAGGGTGGTGCCCGTGCCGGTATGGTTGCTCCTGATGAGACCACTTTCAAGTACATCAAGGGTAGACCCTTGGCCCCCTCTGACGACGAGTGGGAAAAGGCAGTTTCCTATTGGAAGACCCTCCACACTGACGAAGGTGCCCATTTCGATGCTGTTGTCGAGATTGATGCCGAAAACATTATCCCCACCGTTACTTGGGGTACCTCTCCTCAGGATGCCCTCCCTATCTCTGGCAAGGTTCCTGACCCTGCTGACTACTCCGATCCCATCCGCAAGGCTGGCGTTCAACGTGCTCTCGAATACATGGGCCTTACCGCCAACACTCCTCTGAATGAGATTAAGATTGACAAGGTCTTTATCGGATCCTGCACCAACTCCCGTATCGAGGATCTTAGACTGGCTGCCAGCATTGTTAAGGGCAAGAAGAAGGCTGATTCTGTCTCTCGTGCTCTTGTCGTTCCTGGCTCTGGTCTTGTAAAGACCCAGGCTGAGGCTGAAGGTCTCGACAAGATTTTCCTCGACGCTGGTTTTGAGTGGAGAGAGGCTGGTTGCTCCATGTGCTTGGGTATGAACCCTGATATCCTTTCCCCCCATGAGAGATGTGCTTCTACCTCCAACAGAAACTTTGAGGGTCGCCAGGGTGCCTTGAGTAGAACCCACTTGGTTTCTCCTGCCATGGCTGCCATTGCTGGTATCACTGGCCACCTCACTGACGTTCGCGAGTACCTTCCCCAGGCCGATGCCACTATCACCATTGAAGTTGATAATGACACTGACTACAATGCCCAGGAGAAGGAGCCCCTGCGTCCCGATGAGATTGAAATCACTGAGGATGCTCCTGCCCAGTCTGCTGGTGCCGCTGAGGAGACTGATGTCCAGACTCCTGCCAAGCCTGCCTCTTCCACTGGTATCCCCATCTTCAATGTCGAGACTGGTATTGCTTGCCCTCTGGCCAAGGCCAATGTCGACACTGACGCCATTATCCCTAAGCAGTTCCTCAAGACCATTAAGCGTACTGGTCTTTCCAAGGGTCTGTTTTACGAGCTGAGATTTGCCAAGAACCCCACCACTGGCGAGATGGAAAAGACTCAATTTTCTCTCAACGTTGCTCCTTGGGATAAGACCAAGATCCTCGTTGTTTCCGGTGATAACTTTGGCTGTGGTTCTTCTAGAGAACACGCTCCATGGGCTCTTGCTGACTTTGGCATCCGCTGCATCATTGCTCCCTCGTTTGGTGACATTTTCTACAACAACTCTTTCAAGAATGGTCTTCTGCTGATTAGACTGCCTGCTGAGGTTATCAAGGAGAAGCTTCTCCCCATTGCCGAGAAGGGTGGTCAGCTCAGCGTCGATCTGCCCAACACCAAGGTTCTTTCTGCTGACGGTGAGGTTTTGGTTGACCACTTTGATGTTGATGACTTCCGCAAGAACTGCTTGGTTAACGGTCTTGACGACATTGGTATTACTCTCCAGAAGGAGTCTTTCATCCAGGCTTACGAGAACATCCGCAAGGATAAGTTCAGTTTCCTTGAGAGCGGTAACAATGCTGTTGTCAATCCTGTCAAGGGTGTTAAGAAGAGCCCCTTTGGTGTTACTGCCCAGGAGTGGTAAAAAGAAGAAAATAAAATAATGGATTTTCGTGTATTTTTATAATAATCTTTGTTAAAAAAAATTGTTTGCTATTCTAATAACAAAATTTACAAGATGAGGTTTTTCACAATATGAGTTTTGCAACATGATGAGGTTTTTCACAAGATGAATTTTCAAACAAAATATCTTTTGACACGCCAAAAAAAAAATTCCCAAATTTTCTAGTGCAGCCGGGGATTATGTAAGTACGTAGTCATTCAATAAAAAAAAACCTCCTTTGACTTTTTGATTTGTTGGCACCCAGAAAAAATCCTTTTTATTTTTTTTCCCCTTAAACACCATCATCATCATCATCATCACCATAACCATCTCCATTCATCCTTCATCACTAAACCAAAAACATCAACAACCATGAGTACCACCTCCCAGACCCCCAAGGAAAAGTTCGAGGCCGTTTTCCCCTCGATTGTCGATGAGCTCGAGGCCACCCTTAAGAAAACAAATATTTCTCCTGAAGCCATTGAATGGTACAAAAAGAGCTTGGTCTACAACTCTGTTGGCGGCAAAGCCAACCGCGGTCTCTCGGTTGTCGACACTTACCGTCTGCTTAAGGGTAAGACTCTTGAGGAATTGTCTGATGATGAGTATAAGCGTGCTGCCATTCTTGGCTGGTGCGTTGAATTGGTAAGTTAATTCGTTATGTTTAAATGAAACATATATTAATCAACATGTTAAAAAAAAAATAAAAGCTCCAAGCTTATTTCTTGGTCGCAGACGACATGATGGACCAGTCCATCACCCGCCGTGGCCAGCCCTGCTGGTACCGCGTGCCCAAGGTTGGCAACATTGCCATCAATGATGCGTTTATGCTTGAGGCTGCAATTTACATTCTTCTCAAGAACCACTTCAAGAAGGAAGCCTACTACGTCGACCTCATTGAACTTTTCCATGAAGTCACTTTCCAAACTGAACTTGGCCAGCTCCTCGATCTTCTCACCGCCCCTGAAGATGAAGTCGACTTGTCCAAGTTCTCACTTCAAAAGCACTCCTACATTGTCACCTACAAGACTGCCTTCTACTCCTTCTATCTCCCTGTCGCTCTTGCTATGTACATGGCTGGCATCTCTTCTGAACAAGACCTCAAGCAGGCTAACGACATCCTGATCCCTCTTGGCGAGTACTTCCAGATCCAGGACGATTACCTTGATGTTTACGGTGACCCTGCCGTCATTGGCAAGATTGGTACCGATATCCAGGACAATAAGTGCAGTTGGGTCGTCAACACCGCACTCAAGATTGTCACCCCGGAGCAACGCCAAATCTTGGACGAAAACTACGGCAGAAAGGATGCTGAAAAGGAAAAGGTTGTCAAGAAACTTTTCGAAGAACTCAACATCCAGCAACTTTACCTCGATTACGAGGACAAGATTGTTAAGGAGCTCCGTGAAAAGATTGCAAAAGTCGACGAGTCTAGAGGCTTTAAGGGCTCTGTTCTCGAGGCTTTCTTGAACAAGATTTACAAGAGACAAAAGTAAATCTTTTAAAAAAAAAGTTATTTCTTTTATTCTTTCTAATAATTAATCGTAATATATATATTTTCTTTTGTATAATAGAATTTTTCTAAAAAAAAAATGATCATCATCATCAGTTTTAAGACAACTCTGCAACCTCTGAAAAGAACTGGCGCAATACAAGCGATAAAACATTGGGAAGTTCACGAATCTCCTTCACAATTATATAGTACTCAAACGGGAAATGGTCCAAGTACCGCTCAATCTTCATCTCACCAGTTTCTCCATCATATTGCACATCCTTCATCTCCAAAATCGATCCTTGGTTGTTAAGACCATCAACAACAACAAAAACAACCATGATCCGCTCCTCCCTTGCTTTGCGTACCAATCTCCTCAAGGCCTCGTGGCTCTCGCACATACCGTCAGAAATAATAATCTCCAGTCGCCATTGCTCGCCGCCACCAGATTGGAACCCTCGAGCCTCGGCCTCCTCAAATAGCCCAATAGATTTCTGCACAAGTTGTTTCACATCTGTCTTGGTCTGTTCAAACCCAAACCATTGCAGCACGTGAGCACCAGAATCAGAAGAAAATGGTCGCTCAAATGGGTGCACAACCTGCGTCGACTCGCCAAACCGTGCAATCGCAAGCTGCCCAGCCTCCAACTGTGTCAGAGCTTTTGAAATGAGCGCAATTGATTGGAACGCTAGTCTGGCAGCTTGAGATTCGGCCATCGACTTGGAGTCGTCAACAGCAATCATAATCTGGTACTGGCGTTTCGACGGCTTAGTACGGCGCATCCAAATCTTGTCCTTCTTAAACTGACTGGCAATGTACGGAATAATCCGCTTCATGTTGAGTCGCTTACCAGTCTTGAAGTCGCCCCGCAGTTTGGTCGCCTGAGTGGGCTCCAAAATTAATCGCAGCTGCTCTGTCAATGCAAGTGCAGATTCTTGAACAACTGTCTCATTCGTCTGCCAAAGCTCCCGAGCTTCCTCAATAGTTCGCGCAGGTTCAAACCCAGGCTCAGCCCCATCGTACAAAGGATCGTCTGGATCTCGCATCTCCACATCTTCATCATCTTGAACCTCGTGCAGGGCTTCTGCACCACCTTCTTCGTCGTCATCCTGGCGCATCCGCTCTCCAACCATTGACTGTGCGTGCGAAGACATGTCTGTGTTTTGCTCACCTGTAGGTGCTTCTTCATCATGCGTATCAGGCATCTCTTCATCCTGTACTTCACGGTTTTCCTCGGCAGCAACATCCTCCTGCTCCTCCTCCTCAATTGCCTTAGTTTCGTCAATGCGTTGGCGATGATCATGCGAAGCAGATCCAAGAGCTTGTGTTTCATGCGCAGAGCTCTCGCCATCAACGTGCTCAAACTCATCGGGGTTCTGGTTGGCTCCCGAAGTGTCCTCGCTCTCTTGCTGTTGGTCATCAGAGGCTTCCTTGATATCTTTCTTGCGGTCATAGTACTCCTTAAGCGCGTCACCAAGCTGCTTCATTGACTCTTCCACGTTCTTACGAGCCTCATCATTTACAGTCTCCTCTTCCTTGTCCTCGCTATTGTTTTCCTCGGGCTTGGAAGACGAGGCTCCGCCATTGTTCTCGAGGTTATCTTGCTCTTCTTCAGTCTGATAATTGCTACCTTCGCCCTTGTTGGCTGATGCATCTTGAGAAACAGCATTCTCCTCGTTGGCAGTTTGGTCATCCACAGATTGATCAGGACCATCAAGACCCTCCATGTTGTTTTCCATCTCATTTTGCTGGGGCTTGCCGGATTCATTGTCCTCATTCTCTTCATTTTCCTCCATAATATCCTTCTCGGTAGTTCCATCTTCATCCTTCTCACCCTCCTCTTCTCTTTCCTCATCACCTTCATCACCATCAACCTCCATCTCATTGTTTTCCTTATCTGCTTCAGGGTGGTCCTTATCTTCCTCCCCTTCAACTTCGCTCATGGCACCTTCTTCTTCATCATTCTTTTCATCCTCCTTCTTCTTGTCCTCAGTGTCAACATCCATAGCATCATCCATATTCACATCTTCCATCTCGTCGTCTTGGTCATTCTCCTCCTCCTTGCCGTCATCGCCGTCAAGGTTGATTTCCTCAGGAAGATCCAAAACTTCAGACTCAGGAATATTGTCCTCAAGCTGCTCGCCTTCATCATGCTTAACAGCATCATCTTGCTCAGCCGCATCGTCCTCTTCTTCTTCTTCTTCATTTTCTTCATCTCCTTCCTTAGACTCTTCTCCATCTTTACCATCCTGGTTTTCGTTGTCTTCGTTGGCTTCGCCATCATCTTCATTGGCTTGGAGATTGTCTTGATTATTATTTTCAGGAACCTTGTCGGACTCCTTCTCCTTATTATTGTCGTCGCCCTCTTCATCCCACATCTTTTCGTCAATAGCATTAGGATCCAAGTCATCAACATCACCAACTTCCTCGTCCATCTCCTCATCTTCCTTGTCGTCTTCTTCGTCATCAGACTTTTCTTGGTCGGAAGCATCTTCAAGTTCGCCAGCCATGTCACCTTCCATTTCAACAGCATTATCTTCCTCATTTTCATCTCTGGCATCATCCTTCTCCTGTTCCTTGTTCTCAGTTTGAGCATCCTCAGTAAGACCCTCATCTTGATCAATGTCCTCCTTGGAGTTGGCGTCACCAGCACCATCGCCCAAACCGGTACCATTAGATGTGGTTTCAGTGTTGTCGTCCTTGGATTCTTCTTGAGGAGTACAGAAACCATTAGTTGAAATGCTGTTCAAAGCGCCCATCAAGATGTAAAACGTTTTGTTGTTGCGGTTCATTGCGTGAAGAAGCTTGTTTTGAATCAAATCACAAAGGACCTTGTACTCTTTGAAAAATGGAACAAGAGTACCAATCAAAGCAATGGCCTTAGACGAATTCTCAGGTGACTTGAAAGAAATGTTGGCAACAATGTGAATGACCTCACGAATAAGGTCAATCATCTTTTGCTGGTGAAGCTGGCGGGGATAATTGCCAAGACGAGTTTGAGATTTAACAAACCAATTATCAGCCTCAGTGGTAATTTCCTCGGAAGTTGTTCCAACAATGTTTTGAATAACAACCATGGAAGATTTACTGATTGTCTTAACCTTCTCTTCTAAAAGCTCGAGGGTGGGGACATTTTCAGAATCAGTGGACTCAATATGAGAGCCCAAATAAGTAAGCTGCTCCTGCATCCATTGAATGACAACTTGGCCAACAAATGCAAGTGAAACATGGGCACTCTGCCACTTATTGAGTTCACTAATTGCAGAAATAAGTTCAAATTTGAGCTGCGAAATAAGTTCTTCAGTTGATTGAGTAACCAATTTATTGGAAAGCAATGGCTGGTAGCGCTTGAATCTAACAGCTAAGTCGACAAATGTCTCAGAAATGTTTTGGAAAACCTTGGTATCAACTGAAGAAATCTTTCCAATAAACGAAGCGCTCTTGCAAGAATCAACAGCAAACGACATAAGCTTAGGAACCCAAGCAACTACCAGACTAGAAGATTGAACAATAGGCAGTAAATGACTACTTTGAATCTTGTCTTCTCCATTCAAAAGAGCAGCCACAGAATTGAGAGCAGCCAAAAGTGTTTCCAGAGATTCATTTCCTTCCAATAATGTAGCGACAGTGCTACGTTGCTGCAAAATCAATGATAAAATATTTTCCGAAATAGCCAAACCTCGCTGAATATCGGCTTGAGGGGCGTCACTCTCAGAAGAAATAGCAGCGACACGCAACCGTGGCACCAAATCGATAATTTTGTAAAAGTAAGTGTTGCTCTTTCCAATTTGAGCACCAGTAAGAGAAGGAACTGAAGACATAATACTGGTCATCAAGGCCTGACGTTCCTTAATGTCAGCACGAACAGTAGTCTTGAGACCACTACGTCTAAGTTCCTTGATCGCGGTCGTCAAAAGATTGCTCTTTTGCATCTTCAAAGTAGAAACTTCCTTCTTGGTTTCTTCATTAAGAACCTTAGGAGTAGCGTCTCTGAGGCGATTCATATCAGAAATAATCTCAGTAGCAAAGTCCTCCAGATCAGGAAGCTCCTCAGCTTGAACCTTCAAAATAAACCGGTGCATATTATTGGCGGTTTGTTCAACATCAGAAAGATGAGTAGACCGAGACTTCCACTGAGGAATCATCCTGGCAAGCTCCAGATGCTTAGTGATACTGTTATATGCAGCAGTAGGAGTAAGCTCTAAAGTGATAAGGGCAGTTGCATCAGCTTCAGGAAGCTGGTCTAGACCAGCGGAAGCAATTGGCTCAATGGAAGCCGAAAGAACATCTCTGTATTTTCTAACAACCTTGTGAACCTTATAATGTGACTTTTTAATAGACTGTTTCAAAGCAAGAACTGTAGTGTCCTTCCATCTGACCAAATCTACAATATCCTTAACCTCCTTCATAAGAGCCTTTCTCGAATCTATAATGTGAGCAGAAACCTTTTTAGATAGAGGTTCGTAAAAATTGATGACGTTCTTGATACTTTCAGAAACTTGTGCTAAGACTGAGTATTGCTCACTAAGCTGGTTAGTGTGCTCAGAAAAGGCAGCCAAAAGCTTCAATCGAGAGTCAAACTGGCCGTAGTTGGAGCGACTAACAAAAGTGGTAAGGTTTTGAACAATGCTGGCGGCCAACTTGGTAGATTCTTCATTATCCTCATCAAGTTGAGAGGTGTTACCAAGCAAAAGCTCAAAGAGAGTAAACCACTGCATGCTCATTTCCTTGATGGCGTTAACTTCTTCAAGATCCAAAAGTCTGGGAAGAGAAGAAAGTTCAAGCTTGCGAACGCTGACAATAGCATTGGCAACTTCTTGAGAAATGGCCATGACAGAGTAGTCCTTGCTGGCAGATTTCTCCCATCCATCAAGCAGCTCGTAAATTTGTTCAACCATAACCAAATAACGAGCAATAGGAGACATAAGAGGAAGTGCAAGAATTTCCTCACAGTTTGCTGCAATGTGCTGCAGAGTTGCATGCTCGGGCCAAATCTCAAGGAACTTGTCAATCTGGGCCTTAACCTTAAGAGCCAAAGTAGTGAATTTGACAGTCTCTTCGGGACGAGGCGAGTGGTAGAAGTCATAGGGGCTTTCCAGAGATTCAGAAGAATCTTGGCCTTTAATGGAGTTTGAGAGAAGCGTAGTAATGACCGGTAGAACGTTGGTGAGATTGTCAGAAACAAATTGATGAGCATGGGTCTTGCAATACTCCTGCAAAAACTTGACATTGCGCAAGGTAACTTCAGAAATGGAAATAGAACCTTCACCAAAAGTTTGTAGATAGATTTGAACCAAGTCAGAGTAAATATCCTCACTTGTATGCTTAGAGGAATCTTCCAAAGAAAGAACGTCTTCATAGTCAGGGAACATGCGCTTGAAATCGTCCTCAACCTCTTGTTCGCTATTGTCCTGGAAAACAGATTGCTTAGCAGCTTCTGCAGTCTCATCGCGCATCTTGGTCAAAGACCATTTGTAATAGAATGAGCGGAAAACAAAAACAATAATCTCATCTAAATCTGATTGAGTCTTAATTGACTTGTCGCTTTCAATTCTAGTCTTGTGCATCAAGTTGGTAGTTTCAAGAAGGCAAAGCAACAGAGGATTGCTAATGTCATCAGGAAGTTTAGTGACATCGTTCTTAATAAGAGAGAAAATCTCCAAAAGCTTGCTAGAATCAAGGATCTGAGTGGGATCAATAAGACTATAAGGCTTGAAAGAAGTGGATCGATCGATGCTGGCAAAAATGTCAAGACCAAGCTTCATGGCATAAACGAAAGAATTAAGAAGAGAAGTAATATCAGAATACTGTTTAAAATTGGAGTTCATTCTCAATATGAATTGAGTAGTATTTCTCTGAAGATTCTTAATTTGATCCAAATGCAAAGAAACATCATTATTTTCATCGATAAGAGACAAGACAAGAGACTCAGGAAGAATCGCAAGCAATGAATTCCACTCATCATAGATGGCACCAATCTGCGAGGCTGTTGGTCTGTAAATTGTAGGTGCATCTTCTGAGAAAGGTTGTGGAATGCGATTCTCCCAGCATTTCTCAAGCTCAGAGTTTTCAGGGCTCACAAAAATGGACTTCAAGTAGCTCCAGCAAGAAGTAACTTCCTCAGAAAGAGACTTTTGGGCAACAGAGCGATCAAAAGCCACATGCTGGTGAATGGCAGGATCAAATGGAATGTTTGGAACGTAAAGAACCAACATGCCCAAAGCAAAGTAAATCCAAGCACGAGCAGCAGCAACCTTTGATGAGTCGGTCAAGTTCTTCAAGGCTTTCAAAATGTACTTTTCAAAAGCCAAAACAAAATTTGTGTTTTCTGATTGAGAAATGTTATTGAACAGCTGAGAAATCACATCTGAAGAGAGAGCAGAAACGTCGGTAGGCAATCCGGTAATGGAAATTGAATGAACTTCAACAAATTGCAAAATAGTCAGGTAAAGAAGCTGAGAAAACTGATTCAAATGATCCTTAACAAGATACTGAGATTGAGAAACAACAGTTTCAGTAAGGGTCTGGAAATCCAAAATTGCTTGGTTACGATCCTGAGATGCAACATTATCAATCTTGTTGGTGTAAGACAAGAGAAGTTGACCAATTCCATTATTGACAAAATCAACGGCTGATGCGGTAAGCTCACCGTCTTCATACTTCCAAAGAGTGTCAAACAAAGGAGCATAAGGAAACTGAATATTTTGTCTTTCATATTTGGAAAGATGGTAAGTAGAATACTTGGAATTATAAGAAATATTTCCAAGAATACGATAAGCCTCCTAAAATTTGAGTTAGTAAGAAAGAAAAAAAAAAGATAAATAAAATAAACACACCTTTCTAATTGAAGGATCAAGAAGTGAAGAAAGTTCAATGATTTGGGAAATGTGAACAAATCCACTGTCAAAGTAATGCTTTCTTTGAACCTCAAAATTTGCAGCTTGTTGTTGAAGAGTATCAATACCAGATTCTAATTTCTGAATCAAATCATCCAGTTCAATATTCTCACTGTCAGACTTCAAAGCTGCATTGATTGTTTGAATGACTGCTGACTGAAGAGATCGAATAGTGTCAATAGAATTGGAGAATAAAGACGCTGAAACGGAATCAAACTTTTGAGCCACCGAAATCACACGCTCATATCTGGTCCATGAATTAAGAGATGACGGAACTTCCTCATGACACTGCGACCAAATAAGCTTCATTGAAGTGCCAGAAGTAAGGTCCAACTGGCAACCAAACTCAGAAATGGCGCTCTTTAGTTTGCTGTCTTCCGTTGCGAAAATCTCAGCAGAACCTCTCTTATTGTACCAGTCATCTAAAATGTCACGGTAAACGGGAAGTTGACTTTCATCAGTGGTCTTGGAAGAAGATAGTGCAGTCAAATCAACACCAATTTGCAGGAGTAAAACCAAAGAAAACAAAGGTTCAGTAAGATCAGAAACAGGAGATGTCATGCACTGGTAAACAACACTAGAGATGAACTGATAAATGACGTTAATCATAGAATAAACGTCAACTTTGGCAGGGTTTTTCAGTGGCTTTTCAAAATGCTTGGCAGCAGCACGCTCCAAATAAGTAAATGAAGAAGGCTTTAAAGTATGAACATTAGACTCGCACTTTTCCAAGGCAAGCTTGATCTGATTCAACAAAGGAATGCAGTACAAAATAACAGCAACATCGGAAGGAGTAAGGCCATTCTTGTTTGCCTTAGCCTTGCTGGAGACATATGAGTTAATAACAGGATTAAAAAACTGAGACTTAGAAATAGGCTCAGGAAGCTCATTGTCGCCAAAAATGGTATCCAAAGTAGACTGTAGGGGCGTTTTGAGAGCCAAAGAAACGTAAGAGGAAAAAGAAGAAATACGTTCACGCTCAGTAGCGGTGTAGTAATCAAGACTCAAAATATTAGAGACCCACGATTTCAGGAAAATAGCATAGTTTCTTGGCAACAAGCTCAATTCCAAAGAAGTCAAGAAAGAATTCATTGTTTCAGAAAACAAATTAGAGTCCTCAAGTAAAGAAAACGCTCTAGAAAAAGAATCACTGGCTTTGATAAAAGAAGAACTGGGAAGAGCCGATGACTTCAATGAGAGAGATGAAAGTTGTGAATCCAAGGGTTCAGTTGTTTGAGGCTGTTCAATCTGAAGAAGCTGGCGATCAAAAGGGGTGGCTCTAGTGGAAATAGAATCCAAATACAATTCAGCGCCACGGTTTCTCATAGCACGAGACAACTCTCCATACTTAGAATCCATTGTCAAGAAAAGTCTAAAGTTCTTATGAGGCGTGACAACCCTGGGCTCACCACTTGGAAGAGAGCACTCGTTTACAATCAAAGAACCATTGGGCTCTAAAAGTGAGTTCAAACGATCAAGGACAGAAGGATTGCACAAATTTGCATTATCCAAAACAAGCCACTTGCCATTCTCAACAGCCTGCAAAAGGGTACCGTCAAACCATTCAAATCTAGCTTGGTTAACGATATGAAGCTTCTCTTTGACATCATTGATTTTTTCCAAAAGAGGAGCAATTTGAGAGGCATAATCAGGGCAAAGCTCAATAACCTTAGGCAAAGTACTGGAAATTTTATCAATAGTTTCAGGAGAAATCTTGACAACCTTCAAATAAGTTAAGAGCTCGAACATAGGGTCAACTTCGGTGGCAGCAAACTCCCCAAAAAATTTACAGGTGGCATTAAGACAAATCTCAATAAGCTCCTGAATTAGCTTGGAGCATTTTTGGTTCATATCGACTTGGTCAAAGCCACCAAGAAGATCCATGCTGTCAATATCGCCATTCATAGCAAACTCTTCTAGTTCATGACCAGTAACTTGAGCAAGATAACGAATAAGATTTGTCTTACCGGATTTGGTAGGACCAACAATAATCAAGGGCCAAGAGTTGTTAACGCAAGTGATGGCTGTTTCCAAAGCCTGAATATTGCACTGGAGTGGCAAAACATGGGGGTAAGTAGGCTCACGCAAAGAGTCACGAACAATGCAACTATGACCAGCTTGGACATACTCCTCGCTAATTTGGAAAAAGTCAGAGCGCTTAGTAAAAGGTCCAAAGTGCTTGGTATAAATCTTTTCTACAAACTCCCTGTCGGATTGAGTACGGAAACGATCCTTCGCAATAATGTCAATGAACTCTTCAGGACCATAATTAGAAGAAAGAGGATCTTGGGTTGTAAGAAGTTTGAGCCATCTCATGGTATCACGAAGGTTAAATTCATATGGAGAGCCAATATGACCAAAGCTGCGCTTAACAGAAACTTCAGTATCCAGTTCAAGGATAAAGTTAATCATCTTGTTAATAACATCTGTAGGAATATTAGGGTAAAGATACTGAGAAATCATTTTCAAGTCATCAGTGGAAAGAACGTCAATGTAGACAACAGTAAATCTATTGACAAATGACTTGGGAAGACCCTTTCTACCACCACCTTGATACTGGGGGTTTTGAGCAGCAAAAACAGTAAACTCTGGGTGACATTTAAATGTGCGATCAAGCTCAGGAATATAAGTTTCACCACGATGATCAAGACAAGCATTTAAACCTTCCAAAACAGACTGACTGGCAAGATTCATTTCATCCAACAAAACCCAACCACCCTCTTGCATAGCATGTAAAAATGGGGCGTCTCTCCAAACAAACTGGTTGCTACCCTCTCCCTCAGCAGGTGAATCGGAACCGAAAAGGTCAATCAAATCAGTTTGCTCAGAAAGATTGATACGGGTAAGTTTATGACCAGTGACTTCGGCAATAGCAGTAATCAAACTAGTTTTACCAACACCAGGGCTACCTTCCAGAAGCATGGGTTTCTTGACTTGCATACCACGCAAAACTCTCATGGCGTTATTTGCAGTAGTAGGGGCCTGAAGATTGAAAGAGACCTTGGAGGCAGCAGCAGTACGTTCAAGAGAAAAGGGGCCAACTGAAACCTTATCATCAGTGACACTGACAAGGAACTTCTCCAAATAAGAAGAAGTAAGATCAGTCTTCAAAAGTTCTGAAAGTTTCTTGACACATTCAAGCTTTTTGGCCTTTAACAGCTCAGGGGTCTCAGCCAGAGCAGCAGTTGAGTTGGTACCAATGGAATCAATAAATACCATTGATGCGCCATGAAGAATACTTAGCTCGTTACCAATGGAGTCACAAAGCTTGTTGGCAAAGCCAACCCAAGCAAGCATGTCACGCAGAGAAATAACACCGGAAGAAGCATCACCGGCACCATAAGTCTGACCAAACCATTCGGAAAATTGGACAAGAACATTACCGAGAGGCTTGAGAGCAGGTTCCAACTTGGAAGTAATAATTTGAAGAACATCATCCATGTTTTCCATTGAAGGAACCCAAATCTCGGTGAAACGGTTTCTCAAAGCAGGAGAAAGTTCTTTCTTGCCATAGTCACCACCTGGATTCATGGTAGCGAAAAACTGGAAACCATCAACAGCAGTGATAGAGCTGTCTTTAGAGCCTTTTTCAGCAAGAAGAATGGTTCTTTCAGGTTCCAAAACACTATTAAGTCTTTCAAGAACAGAGTCATCAGCAAGGGAAATCTCATCAAGAAGGAAGAAATCGCCAAACTTCAAGGCTTGGATAAGACTACCATCAGACCACTCAAAAAGAATCTTCAAGTGGTTTTCCAAATCGGTGATATGTTGGATAGACTCTTCATCAAAAGAAGACTTGTCAGCAGTCTCATATTGCTCACGCAACTCATCAAGAGTACCAGTGGTATTGAGAAGCTTCTGAAGCTCTTGCTGCAGATTCTCAAGCATCTCAGATCGGTTTCTGACAGGTCGCTGAGAACCAATAATATCACCAGTTTCTGTGTTTTGGTGAGCATTGACAATGTGAAGAGATTTTCCAGCAGCGTCAGCCAAAACTTGGCAGATTGTTGTTTTACCACAACCAGTTTCACCAACAAGCAGAATAGGTTCATTGTATCTCAATGCCTGACTTACCAAAACAGCAAGCTTTTTCATACCTTGAGTCCAAACAACACTTGAGGCAGCATTGATAATTTCAGTGGGTTCAAAAGACTGGTAAATTGCATCAATATCGAGTTTGACGCGCATAACTTTTTCAATAACTTCCTTTACAATGACACGTTCTTCTTTCTTGCGAACACGCTCACCAAGAAGCATATAGCCATTGGCGGCAAGCTGATCGTAGCCAATAGCCTCTCTACCAGCCCATCTGAACAAGTCACGAAGAGTGGCAAATGAATTCTTTTGCTCAAACACACGAGTCGATTGACGATTAACTGAAAGTTGTTTGTAGACCTCAACGATCTTTTTACTGTAACTGGGAGCAATACGGCAGCGGCGAGTCAAAATATCTTCTAACTCAGTAACAGGAATATCATCGAAATGTAGCTCCAAAAATCTGTTTCGGAAAGCGCGAGACAAGACCTTTCTGCCACCATAAAGACCAGGAGGATTTTGAGTAGCAAAAAGCATAAAGTCAGGGTGAGGTCGGACAATTTCTTGAGTTTCTGGAATAAACAGCTCTCTGTTATCGTCAAGAAGACGATTTAGTGCCTCCAAAACATCAGTAGGAGCCAAGTTCAGTTCGTCAAGAACAATCCAATAACCATTTCGGACAGCTTGGACCAAAACACCTTCTTGGAAAGCAAGTTTACCTTCGGCATTGGAAACATAGGAACCGAGATACTCTTGTAAGTCAGTATGTTCGTGATTGTTAATACGAACAAACTTGTGGCCAGTTTTCTTGGCAAGATAGTTGATCATACTAGTCTTACCACTGGATGTAGGACCTTGAATGAGAACAGGGAATTTGCCGCCAGCAGTGGCTCTTGTCAAGTTCATAAGATTCTTCTCAACATATGGAGTGATGATATAATCAGGCTGCTCTTCAGGCTCAAATGCACCCTTTTTAAGCCAATAATGGCGGAATTGAATGTACTCGTGGTCGTCCTTGGGGTGGGGAGGAATTTGAGACATGACAGATTTGGCATTTTTCAGTTTTTGAATAGTGTACTTTTCAATTATGGGCAAAAGAATTTCAGTAGACTTTTTGTCTAAAAGTGTGGAAAAACTCATGCAGAAACCTTCATACAAAGAGCGACGAAGTTGGTAAATTGGCGCAATCTTGGCTGAGTATGTAAGTGTACGGGACAGCGTTCTGATACTGAAATGCGGTCGTTGGTTGGCACCATCAACAATACTGTTAGATTCTGACAGCTGTTTAGCAGTAAGGTAAAGATCAGCGACATCGTTGACAACCATTGCATCGGTGATTGAAATGTGACCAATGTACTTGTCAATAATGGAAAGTAAATCATTACGGTTAGTGTCAGGAGAGTGGACGTAAAGTTCAGTAAACCGAGACCGTAATCCAGTAGGAAGATCACGCTTGCCAATATCAGTTGCAGGATTCATACAAGCAAAAAGGCGGAAGTCTGGATGAGCTTTGATAGATTCAGCGTCACCCTTTTCAGAAAGAGTGATAGAAGGTGATTCAGCAAGCAAGTCAGCAATGCTTTCAAGGGTTTCAGGAGAAGCAAGGTTGACTTCATCAAGCAAGACCCAGTCACCACGTCTGACAGCTTGAACCAGAGAACCTTCCACGAATGAAAATAAGAAAGACTTGTCGCTTTGTTTAATTTGAACTTCGAATTTGTCAATCTTCTCAGAAAAGTTGTTCCATTTTTGCTGCAGATCAGCGACGTCAGACTCAGAAAGTTTACGACGCTTCTTGGGAGCGTTTTCTTCGGGTTCAGGAGGGTTTAGAAGAGTACGGGCAAGTTTGATTGCTTCTCTCCAAAGTTTAACACAGTTACTCCATTGAGACTTTGAAAAACACTTTGTAAGCAATGCAGAAAACTTTTCATTCTTTTTGGAAGAAAATGTTGATTCAAAAATCGAGTCAAACAATTCCTTGAGAGGCATGGCAATAGTTTTTGAGTCGATAGGTTTGTAACCACCTAAAAGATCACTAGATTCTGTTTGCTGAGAAACATTAATGACAGTAATGTCTCGATTGAGAAGTGCAGACAAGTGCTGGACAACAGTGGTTTTACCAGTACCAGTTTCACCAACAAGAAGAGTTGGCTCTTTCATAGCGACCGCAACGCCAATCTTTTCCAGTAATCTTAGAGCATGGTTTGTGTCGGCAAAGTTTGCAATTTGCTGTGCCTTTTGTTTTTGTTTTGCCTTGGACAAAAGTCGCTTTCTTTCAAGTGATGCTCGACCGATTGTGACATTTGTATTTGAATTTGTAAAGACAGGGATATGGTTCTGAACAAAAAGGTCAACGCGGTGAGATGGAACTTCAAGGCATTCACCAATTATAGAAATAAGGTACTTGGATGCATCAAAATTGGGGATGAAACCAGTGAAGCAGTCAACTGCTTCAGCAAAGATGTGGTCGTAAAGAGCAGAATTTATAGGTTGGTTGGGATCTGTGACACCATTTTCACGTAGAAGAAGATCAACTCTATGGGCCCATTTTATAAGATCTCTAGAAGTGATTGGTCTATTCTGTGTTGATTTATTAAGCGCAATGAATTTGGCCTGTGCAAAAGTCTGGATGATTGTGTGGTAAGCGTCAACAAACTTTTCTGAAAAGTTTGCAAGAATGGGAAATCTGTTTCTGATGATTAGCTTGAGTTCGTCCAAAGTAGGAGGTGTGACATCCACCTGTTCCCAAAGACGTTTTCCAATGATTTCAGGGATTATTGGCGCACCATTAGTTTTGTTGACTGTTCTGACTGTTCCAAAGATTTGAAACTGACTAGCAGCCTTTACAGTTTCGCCACGTGAAGGTATTAGCAGCTCTCTTTTCTCTAAAAGTGGTAATAAAACAGATAAAACATCAGTAGGAGCCTTATCAATATCTTCAATAAGAACCCATCTTCCCTCCATAACGGCAACAGTAAGAATACCAGGACGCCATTCAAAAGAGCCGGGCTTGTCACCAATGGAGTAAGTACCGACAAGAATCTTGACATCAGACTGGTCGCCAAGATGGATACGAACAATGCTGTCGTCTTTTGAAAAGTACTTTGCTGCTTCCTCTAAGTAAAATGTCTTTCCAGAACCGCCCTCGCCTGTTAATAAAACGGGTTTGGATGTATGAAGAGCGGTGGCAATTTTCCGGATACTGGATACAGCACCTGTAGTTGGAACAAATTTTGAATCATCGTAAGATTGAGAAGATGATTGGGCAATAAGAATGCCGGCGAGGTTGGAAACGAGGGGAGAAAGATTCTTTTTGGGAATTTCAAAAGTATTTGTGGTTTCGGCTGAAATTTCAGAAATAAGGTTACGCTCGAGTGAGATGCGTTTGGCTTCGATGGTGTTTAAAAATAAATAATCAATCTCGTTGGAATTTTCATATGGACCAATAACAGGAACATCTTGTCCAATATTTTTGTTGACCATTTGCTTTCTAATTTTGTCTGAAGATGTGAGGTATGCAGCGAGCAGCTGGATAGAAAGGTATTTAATAGAATTCCATGGGTGGCTAATGAGCTTTTCACAAATTTCGGCAGAGATAAATGAAGAAAACGCGTCATAATCAAAAGAAACTAATCTGTGTAAGGCAAGTAAAAATTCCAGAATGTTGCGGTCTCCAAACTGTTCGTAACGAGTGTTAAAATTTTGGAAAATTAATGTTGATTTAATAATCTCGTGTGTGAGTGGGAGAACCTCAGGGGTGATAGAAATGGCTCTAGCAATAGAGATAAATGTGTAAAAACCATCAATAGGAGGATCAGTAGGATTAGTTGACTGGATGAAGTTCTTCTCGACAGACGGACTGCTGACCCATCGAGCTGCTATGTCTATGAAAATTGGTCTATGAGTAGCTTGTATTAAGGATGCGAATCTAGAGTCGAGAGCGAGTGAGCTGAGGTATAAGATTTGAGTCTCGTAATTAGAAAGAGTCAAAGGCTGAACAGCTGTTGGCAGAACCAGACCTTTGGATTGGCACAACTTTTCAAAAGATGAAAAGGCCAAGTGCGGATCAAAGCAAAGAGGTGCTTCCATCTAAATTTAAGTGTTAACACAGGTAGATGTAAAAGATGGGTTAACTTACTGTAAATATATTAAAAAAAATTATACTTGGATCATGCGGTGTATATTACAACCAAATTTTGGTAAATAACTATGAGATGTTAGAAAATTTTGGTTATAGATCTGGAAAATGTTTACTTACATTTAAATGCAATTATCTATAAGGTCTTGGTCTATGATGGCCCTATTTGGGTATATATTTGAAAGGTTAAAAAATGCTCGCAAAATCCATAAAGAATTAGAGCAAGCTTTTTAAAAAAAAAATGCCTTTAATTTTTTATGATTTTTATTAAAAAAAAAAAAATAAAGGGTTTGAAAGGCGTGAAAAAAGATTTCGTTAAATACAAAAAAAATTTTGACGTGAAGAGAAAAAAAGATTTTTAAAAAAAAAATTTTTTTTTTTTGACTGTTGAAATGAGATTATGTAATCCATGGTTTATCAGGATTGTGCGGCTCGCTAGTGAATTTCTTTTCTTTCTACACACCTTTGACTCCAAAATGCATTGGTTTTTCATAATTTCCATTTCTTCCTTGCTTATAATAATAATAGTATTGCTAATATCTGGTCTTTTTTTATTTGATGTATTTGAAAGCAAAACCTATTTTGGCTCTCAGGAGCTGATGGAGTTGGGCACAAATTCCTTAGTTTCTGCCGGAACATCCATATTGTCGGGTGGTCCTAAGTGTATGCTATGTTTAAAATAATAACATACTAACAGTTAATAGAATTGAAAAATAATTTTAAAAATCAGAAGAAGTCTTCAAAAAAATCTACGCGAGTGTTTCATCGAAATAGAAGTGTGGTAAGAGCAAAGTATTGCAAAAGGTTGCCGGCTGTTTTACACAGAACAAACTCCTACAGTCAAAAGGCCAACCATACAAAAGTGGTGAAGGATGACGGCACAGTGATTACTGAAAAAGAAATTTCACTTCCATTAATAAGGCGCAAAAGTTCGCCTATATTAAATGGATTGTTGTATACACCATTGCCTTTCCATCCTAAGAATAAGTTATACGGGCTATCGTTAAATGCAAACTCTCGTTTGCTTGGGAAATTCAATAATCCGCTTAAATCAATGATATCCACAACGGTATTCGATCCCAGTAAAAAACTAGTAGATTTGGCAAAACGACCAGTGAAAAAGTACTACTACCTTCCATCTCCGGTTTGGACCGTAAATAGACAAAACGCAACTGCGGTTCGAAGACTGGCTTCGCCTATATCTATAATCGAATCATCAACTGAAAGTAAGGGGTCGATTGTAGTATATACAGATGGTGAAACGTGTTGCATTGGGTTTAAAAGAAGCAAAGTATATCACAAGTTGCATGGTGCAGCCTTATATTGGAAGAGTAACGCAAAAACAAAATCCCGGTGGTGGAGAAGTTGCTGGACATTGGAAGACTAAAGACATTTGGAATTAAAATAAAAAGGGGAAATAAATCTAGTAGTTGAATTCTTATATAGCTATAATCACATGAACCCGGCTGCTGCAGAGTTCCATGCATTTACTATGTTTCGCACTTGGTTGTTGAATGCTTTACTCGTTATCTGTTGTTGGCCCTTTGATTCCTTGAAAGGGTTGCAAATGTATGATATGTATGCTCGGTTGAGCAGTCGCATGGTCTGTAAAAAAAAAAAAAAAAAAAGTTAGTATATCAAAGAGCGGTTCCCTGGAATACATACTGTTCGCAGATCGGCACGAACGCTTTCCTGCGCGTCGATGCCGATAAGGATTTTGATGCCAGTGTTTGTAAGACTGCCAAAGACAGCAATGCCGCTATGGACTAGTAAAAGAGCATAGTCTTTTGTAGATTCTGTGTGAGAGAGCTGTGACACAACGTAGTCGAGAGCCATGTGAGAAAGGAAATGGTACTGTAGCAGTTCCTTGTTGGTGGTGAGATCTGCTGTTAGGCCATCTTCTTCTTCGCCTGTAAGATTGAACCCTCGAATGTATAACGGGGAATTCTAAAAAAAAAAAATTAGACCACATATTAAAAAAAAAATACTCTTTAAACTTACGTTGCTTCCAATGACTGAGACGAATCGGATAATGACTGGCATTTGTGTGTGGTCGTTAATGGGGGATGTTGGGACGATTCTGTTTAAAATTACAATGTTGGATGGGGGAGGAATGCCAGATTTTGAGAAGCAAGCCAGCGATATTTTGTAATCATGTGATTAGGTTTTTTTTATTTTTTTTTTTTTTTTTCAAAAATCAGAGTTTCTCCCCCCTCAATCAGGGCTCTTTTCAAAACCCATCTCTTTTTCAAGTCTCAATTGCTCGCATTGTTAAAACATTTTAATAGAAATCTCTATATACTATGTTTCGTTCTAAGAAAACTGTACTTGCTGATATCCCATGTCCTTCGATCCAGCAAGGCCATCAATGCGCCATTCCAAACTGTGTGTTTTCTCATGCCCCGCCGCCACCAGAGAAGAAACGGCCATCGCCAGAAGCCCCTCCAACCAAGGTAGTCAAGAAACAGCGATTACCCAACACCTCAACCGAGAAATCTATTTCTACGAATATTACAAAGTCTGAATTACCCGAACCTAGTTTACCAAGGAAAAATGTACAAGAAACCCTACCTCCTGTGCAAAAGCCAACATCGTCACTCATGTCAAGGCTTACATCGGAAAAGACAGAAGCTGAGAAAAAGCCAATTCCAGATCGAGTCCAAAAACCACCATCAAGTACTGCATCCAAATCAACAGCAGCAAACGCTCCAGCAAAACCAGCATCTTCTAGCCAGCAACCCGAGGTAACGTCTTTCGCTCCTCTCCCAGTGACACCGTTTGCTCCAGCTCCTTACCCCCAACGGATGAGTTTCCTTAAGCATGTTTATGAAGAAGTACGCAAGACCAATAAACGGAACCCCAAAACGGCAGCTGTACGATTAGAGTATAGTGTTGCCAAATCGAGCTCTAAAGTGACATACCCACGCGAGATCAAAGGCTTAATTCTTAGACTTAAAAAGGGTTTGCCGGTCAATGGAGATGATGAGAATAGTGAGGCTGCAAAGCAAAAACAAGAGAAAGCTATGGAAAAGGCTTTAGATGACATGGTGGTGTTACCAAATGTTTTAGAACAAAATGGATTTGCAGTCGAACCAGTTAAGCCTGAACCGGTGCCTTCTGGAATTGTAGTGGACTGTGCGCGGTGTCGAGCTAAGGTCATTGCCGAAAAGGTAATGTCAACTGGACCGTGTCACTACCACTGGGCAAAACTTCCTTATAACAGTAAGTCGTTTTTTTTTTTCATCACTTTGTTATTTTCTAATTTTTTTTTTTAAAGCACACACTAGAAAGCTCTCCAACGTTTACCCCTGTTGTGGAGCAGAAGTTGGCGAGTCTAAAGGATGCACACGATGTGAGCATCATGTGTACCGGTTCATAGAGTTGAATTATCTTGCGGACTATATTCCGTTTGTTTATGCGCCTGAAACCAAGACTGTTAAAACTCTTTTTGCAGCTGGTATCGATTGCGAAATGGGATTTACGTCACATGGATACGAAATGATTCGCGTGACAGTAGTTGATTGGGCCACTGGCAAAACCGTATTGGACAGAACAGTTTATCCGTATGGCAAGGTGATTGATTTAAATACACGATTCAGTGGTATTAGCAATCTGGACGACGGGTTGACAGTGGATGGGGTTTTGTACCCCACATTGTCATTCAAGCAAGCGCGGGACGCGTTGTTTGAGTACATTAACCGGTCAACCATTATTATCGGACATGGATTGGAAAACGATTTGGCAGTGATGCGGCTCATACATACACGGATTGTCGACACTTCTATCTTGTACACGCGCGAAAAATCAAATAAGAAAATGCCGCTCAAGGACTTGGTACAAATGTACCTTGGACGAGTGATCCAACGTGGGGAACATGATAGTGCCGAAGATGCCATTGGATCGATTGATGTGGTACGAGTCAAGATCAAAGAATCGTTAGGATTAACCAAGATAAAAAAAGTAAGCCATTTTGTAAATAATAAATAAGTTATAATAGTAAATTGGGGGGGTAGGGGAGAGGTCATTAAAAGTCATTCATATCGTTAAGAAAAGCCATTTCATCTCTTGAGAAGTAACCGCAGCTTAAGATTTTCATTTTCCAGCTGAGAAATCCGCAGCGACTGGTTATGGAGCTCGCTCTCGAGACTTGTAAGTTTGCCCATCAACAGTTTTTCCATTTCCTTGAGCTGTTGCTGAATCACAATAACCGCCTGGGTCTCCGTTGCAATTTCCGGCAAATCTCTTCTAGTATTAGGGCTGCTTGATTTGGACAGTGGAGGCATTGAGTTACGTGTTTCACGAATTAGTGCTGCCAATGAGTTTTCGTCCAATGGCTTGTGTCCGTTGGTAATCATCTCATCTTCAAACGTCACTTTGCGCCGTTTCTTGTCCATGCGAACGTCATGTGTATGGGCCCTTGTCATGCTGAACGAAGTGGTATCACGTCGAGGGGTTGAAGCTGTTGCAGAAAGGGTGTGGGGGGTTGGTGACGAGTACGAGTTAGAAAAAGAGCGTTTTTTACCAAGTCGTGATGGGGTTAGCGTTACACCATGTGATGGCACCACATATGAGTCGGAAATAGATCGTGTGGGTGATGCTCGTACAGTATCTAAAGTAGCCAAGATGCCCTTTGCCTGGTTCTCAAGTGTGCTCACGGCAGCAGATCGTACTGGTGATCGTAATGGACTTGGTTTATGGGGGCTTGTTGTTGTGTGTTGAGGACTGACGCGTCGTGGGCTTGGAGTGTGTCGAGATAATGGCGGATCCTGGCTTGGGAGTTGTGTTACAATTCCTGTCACTGTGTCCAACCTCTTTGGGCCACCGCTGCCGCTGAGTGGTGAAAGGGGACCCCTTCGTGGAGGTCTTAACTGGACACGACGCGATGGCGATGCAGTTGGAGATAATGTGCCATAGAGACCTCTAGTTGGACTAGTTTCTGAAGTTGGTGTTCTATTATGATGAGGGAAAGTGACTGGAAGAGATTTTGGTTGAAAGTCGAAATCAAAGGGTTTTTTTTGAGTCTTGATCGATTGAAGGGGGGGTTAGAGTTAAGGAAATAAGATGCAGACAAACCAAGTAATGACAACTTACCGAAGAAAGAAGAGGGGACTTTGTTGGAGACCTTGAGTTTGACGGCGATGCCGTATACATTTGTGAAAGATCGGGATACCTTCCGTCCATTGATTGATATATTTTAGTTGTTTTGCGGGTGGATCTTTTCAGTCAAAATCAGCCAAAATCAGCCAAAACACTTTGGAGGTTGGCGTTTTGTGTTTGTTTACATCTCCAAGAGATGAGGTTGGTCTGGTGTGTACTTAACAGTATGTTATATACGCATACACTTAAAAAAATCCCGTGGGGAACCGCCAGAAAAAAAAAAACTTTCTGCCTCAACCACCAACAGAAAAAAATTTTGACTATAAAAACCTCCCCTTCCCTTGAGGATTTTACTTTTTTCTTCTCTTTTTTAAATTCTTTTTTTTTTATTAAAAAAGTATTAATCATCCTTAGGGGTATTCCTGAGGAAGCTAATTAATCAATAATTCTATGAGGTAAGTTTCTTTTTTTTTTTAATAATTCTTTTAAATGTCTCTCTTGTTGAAGTGATGATTCCAAACCACAGCTTGACCCTGGTTGGGGTAGTTCCCGGCCAGGCTCTGGAAGATCTGTTTATAGACTACAACGGTATCTGATCTATCTCAACTTTAATTCTTTTAAATTAATTTGCTTCTTTTTTCAATCATGGTCTAACAATATATCATTAGCATCCTGTAATCATTATGAATAAAGGGACACCAAATAAAGAGTCTTCACAAAAGCCTCAAAATAGGAAACGGTCCCCTAAATTTTCTCAATATGACCGGCCTCTTCCATACTTGGATGTCGTCAAGCTCCCTCCGTTAGTCCCATACAATCCCTTTTCCTGGCTCAACTACGCCGTGGAATACTTTTTCCCCTGCCCACCCCCTGCACCTGCACGCCGGCTGGAGGCCCGCATTGAGCGTGCGGGTCGTGTTGTTGTTGTTCGAGTGGACAATGGGAGCGACCAGGCACGGCTCTGGCGCGAGGGATTTTTCGGCAAGGGCGTGTATAGTAGAAGTGATCCTGCGTGGTTTGCGCGGACGGCGCGGCGGCTGGATCTGGCTGAAGCGGCGGAGCTTGCGTTGACTGCGGAGGAGCGGACGACGCTGCGTAGACTAGAGCGCGCACGCTTTAAAGAGGAGCGTGCGCGCTTGGAAAACGAGCGGCTCGACCGAGTCCGACGTAGAGAAATGGGCGAGGACGTGGAGCTGCTCCCGGACGATGCTAAAGTCGACCGTGCTTTGTTTACCAATACTGGTGCATCAATAAACTCTGAGTTTATTGACAAGCGCTCGGAAGACGAGTTGCTGCTGGACGAAAATGGCAAGTTGGTGTCAGTGGAGTACGTACAACTCATGCCCTACGAGGCCATCTTTTTGTCTGAGTTTCTTCATGTGTTGGATATACGCCTGGGAGACGATAGTGACGAACCGCTCCATGGCTGGGACCTGGTGCGTGCACTGTTGCCTGCAGGCGAGTCTATTTCAGTACTAATTGCAAACTATGCAGCTTATCACTCATTCCGAGCCAAAGGCTGGTGCGCCCGGTCTGGTGTCAAGTTTGCAAGTGATTTTGTCTTGTACCGTCGAGGCCCACCATTCACTCATGCAGACTTTACAGTCACCGTACACCCCGTTGTGCCTGAGGAATCGCAGGGCGATCACCGGTGGTACGACGCTACACGCACAGGCCGTGTTGTAGGAGGTGTGAAAAAGACCATGTTGTATTGCTACGTGGAGGTGCCATCGCAAGACGCTTTTGACGGGTCACTTGCCATACGCGAGGTGCTTGAGAGGTGCAAAGTCACCACTGTGTCACACATTCGGTGGCGGCCCATGAAGTGTCGCGATTAGAAGATATTTGAATGAATAATGATTTGATTTGATTTGATTTGATTCTAATGTACAGTTTTAAATAGACAAGAAATACAGAAACTTTTTTTTTGTTAAATGAATGTTTTTTTAGACCGTTCCCTTGTAGGCCTTATTGACAAATGCACAATCACGGGGGGCAGGATCACCGGGTGCTGGTCGGGAAATGCACACATAGTTTTTCTTGTTGGGCAAAATGCACTTGATCTGAGAGTCGGGCCATAAGCACGGGCAATCGACAGGAGTTGCGACACACGCCAGTGTATCCTGGCACAAGTACTTATCGCAGTCAGCTATAGTGTGAATGACGAGTTAGAAGTGGCTCAATAACAATAAAAAAAATTTTACTTACACTGGTAGTAACTGTCTGAGACCTTGGGGATGGCTGGTCTTTGATGTTGTTGTTGTTGGCGAAACAAGTTCTGGAAAATGTTTTCAAATTGAGCAGCAGCGGGGCCCACAAAGAGCATAAAAGTGAAGAGTGAAATGACGATAGAAAACAGAGACTTCATTGTGTATGATTAGTAGTTTTAAAAAAGATTGAAAGTTTCTTTTGTAAAAAAATGGATTTTGGAGAAAAAAGTGTGTATGTGTGTATGAAATGTGTTGTGTGTTATATAAGAAAATGGTGGTTGAGAAATAGTTGACGTGGTAAAAAAAAAAAAAAAAAAAATCTGAGATCATCACAGTTGCCAGAAATTCTTGGAAAAGCCGTGTGTGGGTGAAAATAAAAAAAATAAAGAGGGTCTTAAAGTCACTAAAACAACATCATAACAATTAAACTCCCATTAAAATACCCATTTTTTTTTTTTTGAAAAAAAAAACCATATAAACTATAATACAAATGAATAAAAAAAAATATATGCATGTGGTCCATAATAAGAAAGTGAAAAGTCTATAATAAATCATCTAATCGTCATCATCATCATCACTTTTTTTTGTCTTCACTAACGATTCTAACGACGACGGCGACGACGCCGCCGCCGCCGAAGTAAACCAAACCCAGCAAGAGCTTCTAGAAACCGCTGCAGCTCATCGCGTGAAACTTCAATGACAGCACTCTCAAATGAGTCCAACTTCACACGCGCATTGATCTGTTCAGCAACCTTGTAAAACGCAGTACCAAATGCATTGTACTGATTAAACTCGTCTTCTTCTTCTTCTTCTTCTTCTTCCCCCTCATCATTTTCGTCATCGTCGTCATCATTTTCCTCCTCTTTCTCATATTCGTCTTTATCTTCTTCATCATCTTCTTCTTCATCATCATCTTCTTCTTCTTCAGTTCCTTCCTCATCACTCTGCTCTTCTTCTTCTTTGTCTTCTTTTTCCTCTTCCTCTTCTTCATCATCATCATCCGAACTCTTGCGTCGTTTCGCTTTTGGTCCACTTTTACTCTTCCCTGCCTTTCTCTCTCTTTTCTTCTTTTTCTTCTTTGACCTCCGGTTCTTGTCCTTCTGTTTGCTCCGCCGCTCGCCCTCTTGCTCATTTTCCTCCCGTGACCGCTGAGGCGTCATACCAAGCACAAGGTATGTGTCGGTAGGCTTGTAGTAAGAAGCAACCACAAGAGGTAATGGTCGTTGTGTCACCTCAGCACATGCATCTGAAATCCATTGTGCTAGACGTGTAAGTGCTAAGGGATTAGAAAGAAGCTCTAGATCTGGACCGTCTTGAATCACAGCTAATCGGTATGCTTGTAAATTTTTGATGCGTCGTTTTTCGAAAAGCTCAGTAGCAGCAACAACAATGTTTTGCTGAATCTGTTTGGCCTTTTCTATGCCTTCCATGAGCTTGTCGACTCTGCTAATAGTTAGTAATTAAGAAAAAAAAAAAAAAAGCACTTGGTGTAAATACTCACTTATCCATGGCATCCCATGCGTTCCAAAAATTGGAAACCCAGAACCGTTCTCTTGCCTCTGCTTCCTCCACATTTTCTCCATTTTCGAGATCTGCCGCAGCTTCAAATACACCATTAGGACCCATCAGCAGCGGCACAGTCTTGCAATTTTCTGCATTTACAAGATGTCCCACTTGGAGCAATGTAATAAGCGCATCCACGCAATCACCTGCAGATAAAGAACCTTTAAATCCAAATCTACGCACAATACCTTCTCGAATCACATCTTTGATATTATATGAAGTCGCCACTTGAGATAACTTCTGCAGCAACGTTTTTTTGACAGTCACGTTGGTATGGACCCAGCTCTCGCGCGCATCGTGAAGTGAAATGCCCATGCGAGCCAGCATTGTTTTCATACGCCGTCGGCCATCTTCTGTGTAAAGCCGCAGCTTTGCCGAAATGTAGGACGAGTGGGCCATAGACTCGTAGAGCGACCAGTGGCGTAGTAGGAAAAAAAGATAGTCTGGTTCCGGGTACAACGAGTCGTCATCACCGGTGATGGTTGAAGGGTTAATGGAGGCATCTTCCGAAGAAGGTTCTATGGATGCATTGCGCATGGCATTGGTATCAATGTGCACAGAGCGCGGGTTGAGCCGCAGCACTTCAGTTCGTAAAACAGGGTATATGATTTGGTAAATGTGCGGGTGCTGAGAGTCGAGCGAGGTAGAGCCAACAACAGCTAGCCACAGACTGGTAATGGTTGTTTTACCTAGCTTGTTGAAAAGTTCATAAACAACAGCAGTAATGGATGTTGACACATATGAACCTTTAGTGTAGTGAGTTTCCAGTGTATGTTCATACCTGCCAATTTTGGCCTCTGTTTTGCGAGCTTCACGTAGACGGTCAATGTGTCGCTTTGGCCGTGGCATATCGTCGTCATCGTTATCCACTTTTTCAATGTCTCCTTCTTCATCAGTTGGGTCATCTTCGTCCTCAGAATCGGATCCTTTATTATCTTGTTCTTCGTACAACTTAAGCAAGTTGATATAAGAGTCCTTCAGTTTCTCCACATAAGACCCATCCTCAGTATCTTCATCGTAAAAACACATGATTTTGTCTGTGGCAAACAGGTTTTCAAGATTCCATGGCCGATGATTGTCTATAATGTAAAACTTTTTATTCACCGTCTCGCGGTCGACCTGGAGGTACGACAAAACATCAATTGTCGCGCCGCAACCCACAAGCACAACAGTGCCAATCTCAAAATCATCTTGAATGGCTGCATACGCGTCACGCATCTCATCAAAGCCAGCAATGGGAACAATTTTGTGCGGGATCAAGTCGGCCTTGAGTAGCTGCGATAGCATCTTGCTTGCACACAGAGCGTCAATGTTGAGACACGACACAAAGATGGCCAGTTTGCATGTTGTGTGCGAAATCGAGTCTCTCCGGATTATGTCATATTGCTGAAGAATCTCATCCAGCGGCACATACATGGTGCGAGATGTGTGTAGTGATAATGGGTAGATGGGCAAATAAAAAGAATGTTTTTCTAAAGTGTGTATATGAAAAAAAAAAAAGGGATTGTGTTGTTGTGAATGTTTTTTTTTTTTGGTGGAAATAAACAGAAGAAAAAAAATAGCAGGTTTGTTACAGGTAAACAAATGACGCGTGTATTACGCGTTTGTTTATTTTTCAGTCAAGACGCGTAATAATAAAAATAAATAATAGATTAGTCAGCTACATGGTTTTTGGTTTCACAACGCGTCATCAATGGCTTCATAAAGCCAGCGTTCTTGGTTGAGCAACGGCAGAGTATTTGCCTTGAGGTATTCGTGTAAAACAGGAAAATATTCTATATAAACGTTAGTTAATTAGTTGGTTAGTTTAAAATTATTTATTCTTGACTTTAATGACGTACCAGCTTCTAAGAGCCTTTTTTCCTCCTCACTTGCAGAAATGTAATGATTGTGCATTTCCTGAACGCGTCTATCGCGCGAAAGTTTGAGAGTGTTTTCGCTCTCATATTCCATTTCCGGGCTGAGTTTGACAGGAGTATTCATGGAGTTACTGCTATAAAGCATGGCCAGGGTATTTGTGTCCGGGATAAAGTCAATGTCGTCTTCTGTGAGAGCCCGCGATTTTATTTGCTGAGGCGTGCCAGGTGGTAGTACTAAAGGCCTATGGGTAGCATTGCTACTAAATGAGGGGATGGGAGAAAAGGTAAATGCGCAATTAGCAGTTGGAGAAATGAGGGGAATAGAAGATGAAGAAGGTGTGTGAGTGTTTTGAGAAGATGACGAGACTGGTCGTTTTGAACGAGAGATAGCAGCTATTCTGGAAGTGGCCGCAGCACGGGCAGCAGAAGAAGATGTGGGTCTTGAAAGTGACGAGGGAGGCCTGCCAGAAGAAGAGCCATTTGAAGGTAGTTGTTGTTGTTGTTGTTGTGATTGCTGCTGTTGTTGCTGCTGTTGATGGTGGTATTTTCGTGGATGACTAGATGGTGCGTGTTTCTTCATCATGCCGCAGAAGTGGATGAATCCAACACAACAAAGAGCAGGTACTTGTGATCTACAATACGTTAGTATATCGATATAATCAAAGATAATCAAAGATAAAAAAACATCATTCTTAATTGAGAAGAAGTTTACGAAGTGAGGATCAAAGGGTATTGCTGGGGTATGAGTGAAAGAAAAAAAAATTACTAACCAGTAATGATTAGAGAATGTGAGGCGTCCGTTTGCAGTCTGAGAAGCTTAAGATGGGAGTCTGAATCGATTGAGGTGCAAAGGTGAGCGCAAGCGTCGACGGTAGCGAGAACGTGTCTGCTAGTTTCTCTGACGTCCTTGATGTTCTTGTGATCTATAACGTAAGCCTTGGGAGAGGAGTCTTGATCTGAGGTAGTTGTGGAAATAGGAGTTGGTCTGCTAAGAAGAAGATATGACGACACGGGGCCCGAGAACTTGATGTTTGCCTTTGACAGATAGTGGTTGATCTTGTCTATAGCTGGGGCCGACATTTGTCGCTGGGAGTTTTTTTTATTATTATTATTTTAGTAGATTTAAAATAGGAGAAGAACTCTCGTTATTAATTTATTTATTAACTTTTTCTTATAATTCTCCACAGAGTCTGTGTAATGTTTGTTTATTTGTTTATTTGTTTATTTGTTTATTTGACAAAACTTCGAGAGAATCTAGCTTGTAGTGTGGTGGTGGTTGTGGGATTATTGGGGGGTGTTAAGAGTATTTTTTTATTGTGGGAGGAAAATAGGCGTTGCATTATAAACCACAACAGTCTGACGATTTTTAGGCACGTGCTGAAATTTACAAAGAAGGTAGTTTTGGAATGAGGCCATTTGATGTAAAAAGAGCAAGCGAGTAAAAAGTTAAGAACAATTTGGGGGAAAAAAAATATAAAAAAAAATAAACTTGTGATGCGATGAGATTAGATAAAAAAACATATAGTATGATGATGATGATGGCATCTCTCAGAAATGATGTCTTTTTTTTTTATTTTATTTACTAGACGAATTGATTACTGAAAATAAACCATAAGCGATCATGCAAATGCGTATCATGTCGTATGGCCATCGCATTTCTTTACGTAAGAAGAGGATGATAGCGAGACATTTAAGAAGAGTTAAAAAAAAGAGAACGGAAGTTTAGAAAGTGAAAAAAACGAAATCAATTTGTTATGGGAATTTGAAAATCACACGAGAGATACCACTTGTTTTTTTTTTTTTGGGATTTCTTTGAGTGTTTTTAAATTGCAATTGCCCAACAAACTGGCTAGGTGGGTTGCAAACACTGCATGAGTGGGAAACTTTTTGAATTATTAATTTTTTTTTTTTTTTTTTCATGGTTAGCTCAAAACGAGAAATACGAATTTGAACGAGCTGGAAATTCAAAGAAAGAAAGAAAAAAAAAACAAGGTGATTTAGTTTTAAGAGTTGCCTTTTCCCAAACAAGCTTTTGGCAATATTGGAAATTTCAAAAGAAAGTTTTTTTTTTTTTTATTATTTATTTTTATTTAAGGACTCAAAGAAAAAAAGAAAGATATTTTAATGAAAAGTTATTTGTTTATTTTTCAGTATTTACCTTGTTGGGATTTTGAATGTAAAAACCAAAAAAAGAAAAAATAATAAAGTTTCAGTGGATTGATTTTTTTGATTTGATTGATTTGATTAATGAGATTGTTACACTGACTGTTACAACTTATTTTTGGACTGACAGATCAGATAAATATTTTGCTCATCATCTAAAAAATCAAATACTTTCCTAATTAGGAAAGTATCTAGCGATATAGGGCCGTGCAACCCCAAAAGAGCAACAATTATCAATTCATTTTAAGACTTTTGCTCTTCGCTCTGGAGTTTCTGGGTCGACCACTCCTAAGATGCAGCGATACCGCTGTGACAACTATTTCTCGATAGTGATCTAGACAGTGTGTATACCTTGATTGACAGTATATTGCGATATATATATATATATTTCACGGACGATATATCGCGATTACAGACACTTTAAAATAGACTTAAGCCAAGGTAATCATAGCGATGCAGTGCAAACCTAAACAAAAAAAAAAAAAATAAATAAATAAATAAAAGAAAGCGCTTTTTTTTATTTTTTTTTTTTTAAATGGTCGTCGTGATAATATTTCTTTCTTTAAACTAAAACAGTTCACTAGGTACTTTATGGATTGTGACAATCTATTTCATGCGTAAGTTTGATAGAAGAAAATAAGGATAAGTTGGATATTAAAAGGCTGTGCAACTTATTTTAAAAGTCCTCACAGTGAGTACTATTTAAAAGACCCCAAAAACTTATTGAAAAAAAAAAAAAGAGGCTGATTGTTATAATTTTGTTTTATATATGTTTTTTTTTCTTTTTTTTTTTTTTTACCCCTCTCATTTCACACATTGAACTAAATATTTGAATGTTTTGGTATTTATATGAAGATATCCAAAAAAAAATCAAAAAAAATCAAAAAAGATTTATGCAGATTTTTTTTTTTTTTGTCAATCACTTGTGATGTCGACAGTAAACCGGATTCCGTGGTATTGATGGGTGTTTGTCAAGATTATCAAAAAATGCTCCGCCGTCGCAGTCCGCGGAAAGATGCCACTTTTACACAAAGGCGGGGAGGGAAGAGGGAGGAGATGTGATGTAAATAAAAATAAAACAAAAAATAAGAATTGCCCAGTGTTAACACGCAAAGTCACGAGACTTTCTATTTAAAATTCAAAATGTAAAATTGGGTGACTTTTTATTTTATTTTATTTTAAATATTTTTTTTTTACATACACTTCCCGCGGTAACTGAGATACAAGAGAGAATATATAAAAAATAAAAATAAAAATAAAAAGAGAAAATAACATGATTTTTTTTTTAGTGATGCATTTTTTAACATCTGTCTGACAAGCAAAAAAGTGTGCAAGAGAAGGTGGGTCTTTTAAATATAAATATAAATGACTTTCCCCCCACCTCCTATGCTCAGCTCTTCTTTTTTTTTTTTCTTCCTTCTCTATCAATATCTTTTTATCAATTAACTATCATTTCAAACTATTCCACTAATACTTTAATCAATCAATCAATCAACAAAAAAAAAACAAATATTCCAACACCGAAATAACCAAAAAAAAAAAAAAAATGTTCTTCACTCGTTTTGCTACCAAGTCATTTGCTCAAACTGCCACCAGAGCTGCAAAGTCATCCTCTCCTAACCGCGCTAGCTCCTTGGTCATGCTCTATATCACTTTTGGTGCAGTGGCTCCCTTCGCTCTACCACTTAAGAGCACCATTTCGGGCCACGATGCTCTCTGAAGTCGTCGTCGGCGCCGGCTGGCCGGTCTTTCTACTTCTCATTCTGCATCTAAAACTACAACTACAACTACAACAACAACAACAACCTCCTCCTCATCATCATCACCATCATTACAGGCTTTGCAATTAAAAAATACTACTAAATCTTTACAGAAACCACAGCCTGGCGCTGAGGCCTGTTCTTTGACTAGCAACTCTGGTACCATCACACTTTTGGTTGAAGTGACGGTCGTACCACTTTTTATGACATTAATGAAAGAATAAAAAAAAATAAAAAATAAACATTTTTAAATTACTGTTTTCTTTTATTTACAGTATATTAAACTTTTATACAAACTTATATAATGAAAAAAATAAATTACTATTCCTCTTTATCAATAATACTATCTTATCTATTTCTTTGTAAATTGAGATTGCTCAAAAGTCTTTTGAACCTTTGTTTCAAATGGGTGGATGATGGCCATCAGTTGGAGTAGTTGATGGGCTAACGGGCTGAGATGGTCATTACTATGTGTGCGGCGCAAAACTTCTTGACGATGTGATTCACGCTAAAGTTTAAGTGCACAAAGTATTTATAAATATATGCATGTAAGAGAAAAAAAAAGAACCATTAAATTGAAAAAAAAAGAGAAAGTTTTTTGAAAATTTGAAAAAAAAAATTTTTTTTTCAATTGTCTACGTGAAACATTATTTATCCACATCTTAACCGGCGTAAAGATAATTCATTTCATTGTGTAATAAGAGAAAGTGGGTATGAAGTGATGGTGATGAAGCATGCATGTATAGAACTAGGATTGATCCAGTTTGAAATAACCTTCTTTTCATAATTTTTTTTTTTAACTGTGATGATTTTAAAAAAGATGTTTAAATTAACATTTTTCAGTTTTTGAAATAGATTTAAATTATCAAAATAAAAAAAAGAAAAAAAAAATATATATATATATATATACATTGCAACATGTCTGGTTCACTTTCTCTCATCCTCCAGGGGTTTTAAAAACAAAGTAAATCGATTTGGTGTCTACAAAATGTCATTAATATTACTAAATAACACAGGAAAACCAAAAGAATGGAAATAAATAAATAAAAACAAACAAACAGAGAAAATAGAGAATATCAATGTCATTGGAGATAGAGTTAATACATGTTGAAAGTGAGCATTGATCAACAAATAAGAAAGGCTCTAAAATGAGCAACGTTACTAAAAGGAGGGGAATGATATGAAATAGGAGCGCGACAATTTGCTGATACTTTTTTTTTTGAGGGAGGGGAGAGAAACAACATTTCCAAAACCAAGCTGGATTGTAAATTGAAAACTATCTGGTGGTGGTTAACCGGATTTTTCTTTATTTTTATTTTTTTTCAGGTTTTCCTGTCTGCTATTCAAAAAATCCAGATTGGTGGTTTAGACGGCAAGAAGAAAGAAAGAAAGAAAGAAAGAAGGGAAAAACCCATTTGAAAACCACTTGATGGTCCACCAACTATATATGAAATGACCGGTTATTGCGCCGTTAACCAGAAAGGTTTTGAAAAAAAAAAAAAAATAATTTGAGAAAACATAATGTTTGGAAATTGAAAATACCGTAATATCTAATATGCCACCTGCTATTGGTGTTTAGTTTTATTTTTCAAAGCAAGTAAATTTATAATATAGTTATCGTTAGTTTATAGTTTGTTTTTAACGCCATTTATTTATTTTTGTTTTTTTTTATAAGTCCCAGTGTTTTTAATTGAAATTAGTACAAGAGGTAGAAGATCGATTGATCATTCACATGCAAATCAAATCATACAGTAAACAATATAGAGTATTAGCAAAAAAAAAAAATTCCATGATAGCAAAGATGACAGTTTATGAAAGTAATAGAAACTGAAATTCTCCCAGACAAATCAACTTAAAAGACAAGATTGATTATCTCCAGGTCACTTTTCCTCAGTTGGCCACCAAGTTAAACAATATTGACAGTCAAAAAGAACCGATAAAAAAAAGAAAACCTCTCTCTTTTAATTCCGATTTTCCCCCTTCTTTAACCTCTTTTTTTTTGTTTAAGGAGAGAAGCTTAAAAAAAAGCATTCAAAACCCATTAGGGGGGTTTTTTTTTTGTAAACGACAATAATCAAATCAATATAAACCAAACCAGGGTACCAAGTCAGTTTTTTTTTGTCCTTTCCTTTTTCCACTCGTATATATACTGGCATAAATATTTGTAAATAGTTTACCTTTCTTTGAATAATAGTAATAGTTGAAATAAAGAACGTGCAAATCCAAATAAATAAAAAAATTACCAGCCGTGTGGAGAATGAGGATCTTGGTTTGGGGGGGAGGAGGGTTTATTTGAATTGGAAATCTGCGGCGGCCGTATTTAACAATTAATTTTACACTGCCAAATGTCACACCTCCCATTTTCTTCAAATTTACACTGAATGATCCTCAACTGAAAACAAACAACCAGAGAGTAAAATAATCAAAATAAAAATAAAATAAGCATAAAAAGGGTTTAATAGAAGAATGGGGAAAATGTTTTTTTTTGTTTTTTTTGGCTTGTTTTGGCAAGAGATTTATGTATGACGACATTGGCTTAAAAGAATAATAAAGTTATTTTTTTTTTGTAGAATAGTAAGACAGGGATAAAGAAACAATAAATAGTACAGTATAAAAAAAAATAATGAAAAAGAAATGACATGACTTTTGGATGAATAGTTGAAATAGTAAAAAAAAAACAGTGCTGAAAAAAAAAATGAATGAATGAAGGAGAAGATAAATCCTTATTCATTGTCAGGCAGATTTGCAGCACCCTTGTTTGAGAGGCCGCGGAGAAGAGGAAGAAGCAGCATCAAGAGAGCTTTTTAGTGGTAACGCAAAAGGTGCGACTGTTCCGAAGGCAATGTATAGAAAGACAAGAGAGCTAGCACGGTTTAAAGATGGTGATGGTGTAGATGTTGATGATGATGCGGCGCGTTTGCAAGTACGTGAACAGGAATTGACAGCACTGCGACGACAAGAATTTGCAAGCATTTTTTTTTTGTTTTTGATTTTTTTGAAGGTTTTTGAAGGTTTTTGAAGGTGAATTAGAATATGTTGAGAATAAAAGAAATACTGAAATGGAAATTAACGGATAGAGATATTGTAAGTAAAGTGTATATATTTCAGATTTAAATAAAATAAAAAAAAATTAAAAAAAAAGTAAAAAATAAGCGGGCAAAGAGAGAACGAGGGAAACTGGGCTGGTTATATACAAAAAAAAATGATTTTTTTTTAATATTTTTTTTAGAACCAACCTGACATCAAAAATCAGTCTGATTGTTATTGATATGATTGTTGTTATTACACGAAAATCATCATTATTATTAACCATTAGAAAAAAAAAAAAAAAAAAAAAAAAAAAAACTCCAAAAGCACGTAAAAAATAATTTTTTTTTTTTATTTTGTAATATTTTGTATTATTTTTATTTATTGAAAAAAATCAAAAATAATCAAAATCACCCCATCTATTTGTGGTCAGTGAGCCGCACATCAAAAAAAGAACAAAATAGGTAAAAAATCTTTTTTACAAGAGAGATGTAAAGAAAGTGTAAAGGACGTATAACCGGTCATTTTATTTATAAATTTGGGAAATGTATTATTACAACTGGAGGGGTTTTATTTTTATTTTTATTTTAGAAGGATATAGCACACAAATTAATGGTCCATATAATTGAATTCTTTTAGGTTAATTGCTGAAATAGAGTGAAAAAAAAAAAAAAAAAACATAGAAAAAAAGGCACCTTTTCAGTGGCAAGACCAAAATGAAAAGGTGGTTGTTGGATTAACAGGGGGGCAACGCCAGGTATCGTGACGTGCTGACATTTGGATAGTATATGATTGGAGAGAGCATTTAAGTGATACCAGACAAGATAAAAGAGAGATTATGGAGGGAGGTGGGGGAGAAAGGGGGGGGAAATAAATAAATATGTATATATCTTGAATCTTGAACCTTGAAAATAATCACAAGTTTATCATAAATTTATGTATATCGGAACTTCCGATTGTGCGTCATTAGTATTGTAGGTTAGTCATGTTGTTTGATAAATTTTAATCAGTTATATACAAAAAAAAAAAAAAAAAGAACTGTAAAGGAGGGTTTAGTTGAACCGCTGAGGTGTTTATGACCCACAAAGGTTTCTCAAAATAAATAAATAAATAAAAAAAAATGAATTTTGAATTAAAGATTAAGGAAGTAGATTAAAGTCAAACGACATGATGTTTAACTTCCACTTTATCTCTAAAACGGGATCAAAACTGATAATTTAAATGGGTTAAATCCTCAAAAAAAAATATGGTTAAAATTTTAAAAAAAAAAAAAGAGTAAAAGAAACATAAAATTAGATTAAAAATAAGCAAAGTCTATAAAAGCAACATATAACATAGAGGGGTCATTAAAAAGGTCATTAAACGGTTTGTGTCTACTTGGTAAAAACACTTATGCAAATCAAAAGTTTTTTTCAGTTTAACTTTTGAGTATTATTATGCAAACAAGAAACAGGTTTTTTTTTTATGCTGTTAAATTTGCAACTTGGTGACAAGTTTTAATAAAACTTGAATGTCATGAAATAATGCAAGAGATAATTTGGTTTAGGTGATAACCAGACTTCAAGACGTCAAATAAATTAAGAGCGTCGATTGAAGAAAAAAAAAAAAGCAAAAGCAAGTTTTTTTTGTTTAGTGAGACTCATGAGACTCATGAGACTCCACAGAGGTCTTGAGAGGCAGAGCAAATGGAGCAACTGCACCAAAAGTGATGTAGAGCAAGACCAGAGAGCTGGAACGGTTAGGTGAAGAGGGCTTAGTAGAGCGAGCAGCTTGAGAGAAAGACTTGGCGGCAGTGCGAGTGAAAGACATTGTGAATTTTGTTTGTAGATGTGGGTTTTAGAGTAAATAGTAGAGTTAAGTGGATTGAGTGTAGAGTGTTTAGTTTGTATAATTATAAATGAAGATCTATTTTTTTTTTTTTAATAAACAATGGGCAAGGAAATCGTTTGCTATTTATTCTTTTTGAGTTCAAACAAATTCTTTCTTTACAAAAAAATTTTTTTTTTTGACCTTCCCCCTCCCCTCAAAAGTAATAGAGCCCACATGGGAGTGCACGGCTTTACATTAAAACACACAGCCGCACTTAAAACCTTATGGTATGCTTACCAATAGGTTAACTATGATTGGTCAAATTGGTTTTTTTCCTTTCTTTTTTTTTTTTTTTTTTCTTCCCCGGCATTTTAACGTGACGTTGTTACAATCATAATCTTTTCATTCTCAGAAAGCAACCGTAGCAGTTTGTGAAGTCAAAAAAAAAAAAAAATCAAAAGTGCCAGTGCCAGTGTCAGTTAAACTTAATGACTAGGTTTATATAGAAACGATCCGTACACGGCAGGCTTCCGTTGTCTGTTTCTTGTTGATAGTTAAAGTAGATGAGGGTGTGTAGGAGATCTGTTAAGTTTGTGTAACAACATCAGTCATAAACATGAAACGGCCTTTTTCTTTTTTTTTCTTTCAATGAAAAAGTATTTTGAGTAAATCGATCTCAATTTTTGATTTAACTGTAAAGGTTTTTTTTTTTTTTTTTTTTTTTTTTTTTCAAACTAATATTTATAAGGAGCAGACCGAAGTATCTTTAACAAAATATGCAAAATATGCAAAATATGTTCAAATATATACAAATAGCAATCGCTTTTCTGATGTGAATTTAAAAAACAAAAAAAAAAAAAAAAAAAAGCCTGCCAAGCGCCATCTCTGCCGCAGGACAAACCGATGAGCGTGTGTCTTTTTTTTTTTTTTTTTTGTTATTTTTTTTTTTGACAGGTCGGTTGAAGTACTCATTTGGCATATCCCCTCTCGCTTCTCTGCCATTTTTTTTTTTTTTTGCCAGTTACTCTGCGGTGGACAGGTTACCGCGGAGTCTCCGATATGTGCTTAGTGTTTAGGCATTATTTTTTATGTGTGTGTGTGTGTTACAGAGACCGAAATGAGTATGTGGAATGTGTTGATGCCCAAGTCACGCAATAATATTGTGTTGACCAATAAAATACAGTCTAATGGTCAGCAATCTATCCATTACCCTGGCCATATATTCTAAATATAACGAAAAAAAATAATAATAATATCTGTGCAAACAAATAATAAAAAAAAAAGTGGCGCGATTCTGTGCAACAAATTTTCGAGGCGCTCCATAATAATAATAATAATAATATCACAACTAACATAAATAGACCCTCAAAGTCCTTCATTTTCAAAAATTTTTTTTTTTTTATTTTAAAAATCATTTATTATTATTATCAACATCTTTCAACTACTATTACTACCTCAAACCCAAATCTTACTATTCTCACAAACAAAACTCATAATGTCTTTCACTCGCACTGCCGCCAAGTCTTTCTCTCAAGCTGCTCGCTCTACTAAGCCTGCTTCACCTAACCGTTCCAGCTCTCTGGTCTTGCTCTACATCACTTTTGGTGCAGTTGCTCCATTTGCTCTGCCCCTCAAGACCTCTGTGGCTGCCCATGAATCTCATTAAGCAAGCCGTTTTTGTTTCTTTTCATTGTCTCTGAAACAAAACAAATTTGCCTCTAATCTCAAATTGCAATTTTTTTTTTCACTTGCTACCTTATTATATCTTTTGTGATGGCACTTGGTTTAAATCCAATTTTGTTGCCTCCAAATATAAAAGTACAATTATAAATCTCGCTGATCTATAAAATCTTTTTAGATTTGGCTTGAGACACATCAAACAAGTCATTACTTTTAATCGTTCATAAAGCTTTTAGTCCTTTTTTGTAACTGGTTTACAAAACTGGCAACTTTTTTTTTTTTAATTTTTTAAATTTTTTTTTATTTAGTTTTAATAAAATAAAGTCATTTTACTAAGTGTATAATCTAATCTTTAATTCAGGAATAATTTTCGTCTTCACTCAACGTTTAATCCAACAGTAATAATTCATCTAATTTCAAACCTTGTTTACTCAGGTTATTATCTCCATCTCCTATAAAAATATCTGGAAAGTTTTATACAGATTTTTTGATCGACAATCTTTATATCTTTTTTAAAAAAACTTTCTCTATTTTAATTATTCAACATATTTCTATTTACGTAGCCATTTTTTTTGTCGAGTGATCCAACATGTCGTTTCGATATCTGCTTTTCTTAAATATGGTAAACGTATTCAAAACAACAAATATCAAAAAAAACAAAATCATGTTTTAACAAATAATATTAACAGGTTTATAATTTAAGAACAAACCAAATTTAAAACAATAGAATTAATAAAAATCTAATTAGCTTTATTAGCTACCCTTATCAGTCCCAATTTTTTTTAAAAAAAAAAATTCAAAAATTCTAGTTTTAAAATTCCTCAAATTCTCTTTTTGGAATTTTATCAAAACTAGTTTGATCTAATTTAAATTTTTTTTTTATGGGCTATTATGCGCATTTGACAATTTTAGGAAAGTTCCGAGAAATATACTTCTTTTTGACTTTAAGCTTGTTTGGGAATATAAGGGAACACTAATTGTGCTCAAATATTTCTCACCAATAAAAACATTTAGAATGCTGCTTACTATTTTCTTTAATAGATAGGCATAAAATATCCACCAATAATAATGAACTTGAATGTAAGCAACTTCCAAGGCTTTACATTTTCTACAGCCGTGCCTTGTCCATCTCAACCTTCAAAATTGATTTAAATATCACCAGAATTCCTGTTCCTAAAACCCTTTTTTTTTATTTTAATTCTTTTTTTCTCATAATAATAATCATTATCTCAATCAAACTATCAAACAATCAAACCACCTTAATTACATTCTATTACTCATAAAATCTTCTCTATCAACCATAATGTTCTTCACTCGTGCTACTCTCAACTCCTTCACCCAGGCTATCCGTGCCTCTAAGATGGCTGCTCCTAAGCGCTCCAGCTCTATGGTCTTGGCCTACATTGCCTTTGGCACCGTTGCACCCTTTGCTCTCCCCATCAAGGCTGCTGTTTCTGGTGAATCCCGTTAAATATCAAAGAAAAAAAAAACCCAGATACTTTTTTTAGTAACTCATGACATTAAAACACTCCGTGATGGCCTTTATTAAGCATGCCTCCGGAGCAGTCTGCTTGCGGGTCCTATCCAAGGTGACCATTGCAGCAGTTTCCAAATACAAATCAAACACAAAGCTGGTCAGTCTTGCATCTCTGTAAGACGTTAAACCAAGAAATATCAAATGATTTTGAAATAATTACTATATATATTTTTTTTAATTTTTTTTTGATTAAAATTTGACTTTTAAAATTAAACATGCCCATAAATATTAAAGGAAATGTCCCAGGGGGCCTCTGGGCCCCGTGACTTAAGTGGTTAGGGTTATATTATCCAGGTGGCAGTATAACCACAAACCAAGAAGTATCACCATCACCATCACCATCAGCACAAGACAATAGGAGAATACTGAAGAGGAAACAAAGTCCTCCTTAAGATGAAAGGTAAGATGAATGACCTAAGCTGATGGTTTTGGGAGTCTAATCATATATATAGACTGTTACTTTTAATCAATTTATTACTTTTATTATTATTATTTTCATTAAGTTATGCCGACAACACGACAAATAGTCTTTCATTTTCTATTATGAACAACGAAGAAATGGAAACAACAAATACCTCGTCCAAGGTGACGGCGGGTACGGCATCCGCAATGGTAAAAAGAAATTCGGCAATTAAAGAGCAGATTAAATGGAATCAGGAATTTTTCCTGATGTTCGATAACGAAAAGGTGTTAAATATGAAAAGAAAAATGATGGAGAGTTCTTACTACTTTGCTCTTTTTGACCAGCCGGACCCAACGGTGAACTATGTATTTTCGGAGGAGGATGGGGAGAGTTTCGAGATAATGGTACTCAACAATAAGAATTTCAAGTTCAAGAGCTCATACAAGGAAAACTTCTCAGAATGGGTAATGGAGATTCACAGTGTTATGAGACTATACATTGAGTATAGAGTAAGCAAGGAACAATATTATGAGTTTGTCTGGAAAGTGGCCAAGACTTCAGTGGACGAATGGTGTATCATTAAAGCTTTGGCAAAGACACCTCAAATGCTGATTACGTGCTGCCGGGAAGTACTATACGTCCTGGATAAAAGGGCAGATGATTTTAAGAAATTGATGAGAAACACTGGGAACGGTGGGGACAAAGACAACAGACAGTTTACGAGATTGAGGGCGAACTGGATAGGAGACAGAAGATTGGAAGATTACGACTTCACAAGAAGTTTCATGGAGTTTCTCTACGAATTGGACAAAGGTACCAGAGACAAAGTGGTGGATCGCGTCTACGATTTGGTTGATCTTGACACTAAACTACTAACAAGAGAAGTACGTCGCATAGGGTTCACTCTGGACTCTCCAGGTAGAGAGGCTTTGAAAAAGAGACTAGAGGGCATCATGGATGCCACCATGGCGGAGCAGGGAGCACGCCAAGGGTCGTTGAGGGACCGAATGAATCAGGAAAATCGACGTAGCAGGAAGCCAAAGAAGTTGAAACGAAGTTATCAAGAAATGGAATAGGTCGAGTGTGAGAATAGGAACAACAGCATTGCTGAAGAATAATAGGCATTGTTAGCTCTTAGGAGCACAAAGGTCAATGGCAAGAATAAAGACAGCAGAAGTGCTGATGAATGATGAAACAGAGGTCATACATGGATTCGAGGTCCCAAAGATGTACGACGAGTTTAGAGAGACAGTTTGTTCAACCTTGTCCAAGATGGAATTTGGACAGAAGCAGTTGCGGTGTGTGCTAGATTTATTATTTACATTAAGTTGTACCGGCCGGTACCGACAACACGACAGGAAATCTTTTTTTTTTCTTCACTTTATAGTAGAATTTGACAATCTTTTAAGTGTATCTCATTACCATTTACCCCACATTTTATGTATTAAATGTGACATAAAATGAATCTTGAAAATGAGAATTTTTGATTTTTTTTTTCGGAATAAATACTTTTAATCTCTTATTTGCAAATTTAAATTTGAAATAAAATAAAAAAAAAAACATACAAAAGCATAATTAAAATGAATCATGTCAATCAATCTTAATTTTTTTTTTCCCGTTACACTGCCATTATTTAAGAAATTGGTATTAATTAAAAAAAAAAAAGTCAAACGTTTCTAAACATCTAAGCCATTCTATAAATTACAGATATGCTTATACTAATACTTAATTAATATTGTTTTTGAAGAAATGAATTGTTGAGAAGTTTCGTGTCTTGAAGGAAGTTCCTTACTATAATTTGATGCTATAGGTGTATCATTGCCTGTTGTCGTAGAACACAGTGCAGTGACACCGGAGCTCAATTAGCTCGTCCTGGACCAGAACCCTAACCACATAGTGCAAGATGGGGTTAGGTTCCTGGCAAACGCCTAGCAAACATTGAAGCTCTGTCTAGGGTAAAGAGATATGTGTTATTTCTTACTTGCTCTTAACTCTCTCTTTTTACCAACTACACATATCCAATTTCTCATTGGTTGTATAGACGATCACTGGTACTGAAAGCTTGAGTTAAGACCTAATACCTAAACATAGTGACATTGACGAGCCACACTGGACTTCATCATACTCTTCGTCAGTCTCTACTGTGTTCCTCTATATAATCCTATTCTATCCTTAGTCCGCCTCCGCTATAAACTCCATCTATTCCTATAACTATAATATACATTTATCCCTGCACTCTAAATCTATCAACAGATTAAGAGTCTCATACGACTTAACCAAAAATGAGCGACGATAAAACTAGAGCATTCTTCCTTGACAGGATTTCGAATCCAAAATCCGAAGTCCCAAAACCTTCCTCTCTACCCCAAACAGTTATCCAAATGTCTGAGAACGAGAAGATCAACATCCCTACTCAATACCTCAAAACCATCATCAAGTACGGCATCAAAGACCTTTTTGTACCTCTGGAGATCGAGGACTTCTACCCCCTCATCAACCCTCCGGACAACATCAACTCCATTGTTAACAGAATCTGCTACAGATCATTTATCCCCTTTGAAGAAGATTCCACGAAGCTCCCCTATTACGGATCTTTTATCCCTTCCCAACAAGTTTCGGTCGAAGAACACGGGATACAAGAATACATGGTCGCCCTGATGGATTCTACCAACGACTACTTCAGATCACACTTGCCCATGAACTCCAAGCCTGATCTTGAACTATACTTGCACGCACTCATTTCCACTATGCTTGACAACCACCCCAACATAGGATGCTCTTTATTACTCTCCACCTTTCGCCGCAAGCTTAATGAAGAAACCGAACCTGTCTTCGATTGGGTTAACGAATATCTAAACCAACCAGACGTGGAAGATAATTACCTATCAGAAGTAATCAACAAGGTCTTCCAAATGAATGCTCCAGAAGACGAAAGAATGCAACTCATAGACATTTACAAAATAATTTGCAAGGATGCCGTCAGGCTCATCAAGGACTGCCCTGAATTCAGATACACTCAAATTAGAGAAGTAACTGCCCTCCCAGAGATTTTGAAGCTAGTCAATTCCTACAACTCATTTAACCATGATAACTTTTGAAACTCAAAATTCTTCTACATTGCCATTTACGATGATGTTGTCAAGTCAAAAACACCGGCTCAAATCTTCTCCGATACCTTCGCAACTGCAACGAAGCACTGCCAAAACAAGGACAAATACAAGTTAACCATGGAGAATTACTTTGAAGCTGCAAAAGTAGCATTGTCAACCGTACTACAATGCCCTACATTCTCCTCTTACAGGGAAAAATTTACCAACTTGATCATCCTTCTTAACTACTATTGCAGTAACAGAGAGGGAAATATTGGGCACCATCTGGCGTGTTAATCCAAGCACGTGAGGCGGATCATCCGCAGATCGGTGTTTCTGGTCACAATAACTTACCCCTTCCAGAAGGAGGAGATTTCACAGCTGCTGCTGCCACTGCATTTACTGATGATGACACACGACCGTCACAACCCAGCTTTGTTGGGTCTGGAAGTGAAGAATCAGCAACCAGTGGCACCACAGAAACCAACGGCATATTTGCAATAGGTGATATTAATCCCTCTTATCCCAAGACGAAGAGCCCTGGACAGTCATCATCTGCCCCCTCAAAGATACCTGCTATTCCCCGGTCCTTCAGAGAGACACTAGCCTCAGCTGATCGCACCTGTTGGATAGGGGGCCATCAAACAGGAGCTTCTGAATTACAAGATAAACGGAACGTGGAGAAAAGTGAAAAGGCCAAGAAACGTTTCTCTGTTAAAAGCAACGTGGATGTTCGCAATCAAGTATGACAAGTTTGGAAATGTGGACAAATACAAAGCACGCCTCGTTGCTCGAGGCTACCGTCAAATTAAAGGACGCGATTATGACAATACTACATCGCCGGTGCTTTCTCAATAACGCCTTTGACTCCTACTCTCAATTGCCGCCCAAGGATGAATGGACATTTGGCACCTTGACGTCGAAGCCGCCTATCTCAAGGCAAAGATTGACCGTGACCTCTATCTAAAGACTCCAGACGGCGTTAAGACCAAGGATGATGAAGTGCTGAAACTTGAGAAGGCCCTATATGTCTTGAAACAATCTGGCCGCCAATTGCTGCTTTGATTTTTATTTGGATTTCTTTTTGATTTTGTGTGTTGTGCTATTATATCTGATAATAAAAAGTTTTGTTTCTCTATGTCCAATTTTATTTTATTTTATTTTATTTTTTATTTTCTTGAAACCACCAACTTTACAAGTTACCTCAGGGTTGGGAGGAGGATACCGCTGGTAACTCGGTATTACCAAGGGTCTATATATTATAATAAATATAATTATTGGTTGTATAGTCCAATACTGGTACTGAAAGCTTGAGTTAAGACCTAATACCTAGACATAGTGACATTGACGAGCCACACTGGACTTCATCATACTCTTCGTCAGTCTCTACTGTCTCCTCCATAATCCTATTCTATCCTTAGTCCGTCTCCGCTATAAACTCCATCTATTCCTATAACTATAATATACATTTATCCTTGCACACTAAATCTACCAACATAAACAATAAAACATCGGAATATTCCGCCATAATTTGAGTTCCACGCATGTCCGAGTACATTTAATTAATAATTTGCGTGAGATCTTACTAAAATGGTTGTTGACCTTTAATTAAATTTTTATGTGAAGAGGTAGATAATCAGCCAATTAAAATATACTTAATTGTAAGCAACATATATGTAAATGCCAGTCTGAAGTGTGAGTAAATGTCAGCAACAATCAGCCCATCCAGCCGCACTCATAGTCATTGCCATCTATATGGTGTCATCAAAAACATTTAAATATCACCACACATCCGCTCGATATACTAGAAAAAAAATTTATCTATTCTCACTTCATTTAATCTAAACATTTCAAACCACAACCATAAGAAAAAGAAAAAGAAAAAACTAATCTAATATTTTTTAAATACTCAATTCACTTCACAACTTTTTTAATCACAATGTTCTTTACTCGTGCTACTCTCAACTCTTTCACCCAGGCTATCCGTGCCTCTAAGATGGCTGCTCCTAAGCGCTCCAGCTCTCTGGTCCTGGCCTACATTGCCTTTGGCACCGTTGCACCCTTTGCTCTCCCCATCAAGGCTGCTGTTTCTGGTGAATCCCATTAATCAATGATATTTATCATTTACTTGATTGTCATTCATACACTTGGTTTCCGGCAATGATCTCGCGGATGAAAAAAAAGAACTTTCCTTAGAGGTATTAGAGACTTTCCAACATCAGTAGAGTCTCCCTCAAGTGAAACGAAGTCTGCTGAGAAGACTGCAAACTGCACTTCACGCATTTATTATGCGATAAAAACACAATTACTCACTCAGGCACTCTCTGCTCATTAAACTGAAATGATGCGAGTGGCTTGGTCAACAAAACTAGAACCTAGATATATTACTTTAAGAAATAAAAATTAAGAAATTTCTAAACCTTAACCCCATTTTTACCAACCATTTGTAAAAACGTAAAACATGATAAGATAAGAGCACATTAAATTATAATCTATTTCAGATCACTAAAAAAATTGATAAGATAATTATCTTATCAATTTTTTTAGTGATCTGAAATAGAAATCTAGAAAGATAAGAATTGCCTTATCTTACATGTGATTTCTACGGACCCTAACGATGTGAATTGTCTGAACTATCTAGGTTTTTTTTCTCCCAAAACTTCAACTAAATCTGTTAAATTGTTAGCTTTTTTTGGATCATTATCATTACCATTAGCACTGGATACAATTGATGCAAAGTTTTTGTTAAAGTTTGAATATGGTTCTGAAGTTGGAGGAAAATGTATTTGTCGAATACTAGGTATGGTTTGTTGCTGAGCACTTAAAGAAATAGAATGCTGTATAACACCGGGTACTGGTATTTGTAATGGAGGTCGCATATTGCTAAAGGGATTTGGTAGTTGATTTAGGGGCATATGGTATTGAAAAGGTTTTTGAGAAAGAAGATGTGATGGAACCTGTAGTGGAGGATGATTTCTTGAATCAATCAATGGATCAGTAGCATTGAAATTATGGGACACAGTAGAAGGGGAGGAAAAAAATTGCAATGACTCGTTATATGATCGTAAAGGACTTGATGAAAGAGGACTATTCTGAAGTGATGCTAGAGCTTGAGGACTCACGAAATGATGAATAACAGTAGGTTTAGACATGTAGGTTTTACGCACTCTCTCATAAGACCTTTGTTCCCTCTTTTTTTTTAGTGTTATAAGCATGCAACTCTGATTTAGACTTGGAAAATCTCTTCTGGGGAGGTTGAACGATAACTTCATATTGAATATGAGAAGATTCTTTGACAGAATTATTAGAGGGTTGGGTGTTTGAAATATTATTACCTTTAGGGTTCATTATATGCGATTCGCGATTATTGTGGAGAATTTTATTTATTTTTTTTAAAAAAATTCACGTTATTATAGAAACCTTCGTTATCGTAAAGTGCCATCGGTCCCCGTGACTTGCTTGGTGGAATCACTACCGAAACTAAGAAGAATCATCCCTACCATAAGCACAACAGAATAAGATATTGCTGAAGGGGATACTAAGTTCTTCTTACGATCTAAAGGTAGATGGGAAAAGAATAGAGCTGATGAAACCAGAAAAATAACTATATATATAGACTATTATCTTAATTCTATGACTTTTATTCATAACTAAAACACTACTATATAACACGAAATTTAACAAGTACTCATTGATATCCCTTTATGAATGAAAACAAAAATATTACTACTGTGGACATGGTAGAAATGACTTCCACAGTAAACAAAGAAAAAAAATATTCGACCAATGAATGTTGTTTCTTCTGAATCTTACGGGGATGGAGAAAGGAACTGGGAAGCCGATACTCTAGAATACCAACTGATGACTTTTGAGGAAATTGAATACAAATGAAAGCTTTCGGGGTCGTACTTTTTTGGCATTCTTCGAGGCCTATGATCCTTTTTTGAAATATAAGTTTTCCAAGGAGAGGGGTGAACGATTTCAAAAAGCAATCCTGGACAAGGTGGACTTGAAATTGAAAGCCTCCTGCAGGACATACTTTTCCGAATGGTTGATGGAGATTGACGAGATCATGTATGGATATTGTAATGATGAAGTTAGCGGATATCAATCCCGACTTTTCCTGAGAAGAATGGCGGGTGTTTCTCAAGATGAATGGGATGTTATTAACAGTTCCGCAAAAACGCCGCACATGTTAATTCGGGCCTGCTGTGAAGTACTGTATGACTTGAACTAAACAGTAAGGGACTAAAAAAAAGTTGCTGCTGTTGCTTACAAGAATGTGGAAGCAGATGTTTACCCATTTAAAAAGCTCGAGGTTAATTGGATGGGACTTAGGAGAATAGAAGGATATGATTTTTCATAAAATTTATTTTGGTGTCTTTATACTATGGACAGTAAGCAGAGAGAGAAGATATTGTATCAGGACTATGAACTTTTTGACCCCGAAACAAAATTAGTGAAGTTCAAGGTACGACGTTTGGGATGTGGGCTAGACAGTAAAAAGAAAAGGGAAATGCAGAAGATTGTAGAAAATATAATCGACCACTATCTCGTGGATGAAGCAAAACGGTTTGGCTCGTTCAGGGAGAAAATTAAGAGGGTACGTTAGTCGGAAGTTTCCCATAGTACAACTAGGTCTCGAAAGAGGAATAGACTGTAGTTGGAAGAAACAGATGGAACGAGAAAGCAGATGATTGAACGAATACCATTATCTATACGTATTAGGAAGTAATCTAGATAGTCTAGGTAGTATTAGAAAAGAAAGAATTTCTTGTGTTACAACTGCGGAAACCATAAAATAAAGGAAGGATGTAAATTCTTTCAAAGCCATCAATAATAATTAAAGCATATCACCTTACTGATCTATTACAGTCAAACAGCTTTGACCAGATCTTTGTTGTTTAAGATAGATTTTCTAAAGGAATAGCTTTGGGACCAGTACAGGCAATTGATAGAGAAGAAGTCACCTGGATGAGGTTTGTGGAAACATCGAGTCGATCCGGTGGGTTGCTGGAATTGATAGTCGCAGATTATGAGTAACTTTGACAGAGCATGTGGGTGAAATGAAGAAAAAAAATCACATTATTTATTATTCAGAATTATTATTCCTGTTAAAAAATTACGTTTGTTAAAATCTAAAAACGAAGAAATTTTAGACTTGATCAACATTGTCATAGCTATGAGACTCAATGATCAAAATAGCTATTTAAATAATTTTTTTTTCGTTGCCAAAATAACGCTTTTTCAAGCCTTGGCTAGCACTGTTTTTATAAGAAATGAAGTTTGTTCATTTGTTTGAAAGTAAAAAAAAAAAAAAACTATATTTTATAATCAGTTTTTTTCATTGACACCAAAGACAAAATTATTAATGTTATGTAAAGACTAATTGAAGCTGGATATTAAGGACTGGGTCTTCTTTCTAAGTCCAAAACCCTTGAAGAGTGTCTCCGTCGGAAGAACTCTTGTATATAAGAAGAATTCATTTGATAATTAGCACCGGAGCTTTCATCCACCCACAGATCCATAATAGGATCAAAGTTTTTCTGCACTAGTGTTTGTTTTTGCGGTGGTTTACCAATTTCAAACTCCTGGATAATATGTTTTTCATTCTGAACCTGCTTGACCGAAAACTCAGGGTTCACAATTAGTGGCACATTGTTACCAGAGCTCAACGGTGGGTATTTTTTAAAGTCGGCATATAGCTGCTTCAACATTGCATACTTTTGGCCAATGCCAAAGTGTCGTGGAAACAAACTGCGTGAAAACCGAGGGGCATTTGGTTTGTTGACGTTTCCGCGGCCATATGCACGGGCCACTGTGTCATAGAGCTTATGTCGGCGCTCCCACTGGCCCCTTGTTTCTGTAATGACGTCAATATTTTGGTCAGACTCAATGTAAGTTAAAGTGGGACACATAACTAGTAGACTAATGACGCCGGAAATGTCATTTTGACCAATACAAAGTAGGCGTAAACTTTTCCAAAGACCGTTGCGAATAGCAAGCATCCAGCAAAACAATATATTACGATCAATCTGACACGCTGTCACATCGAGGCCGATAAGATGTGGAAGTGTAATAATCTGAAGGTAACATGATCTGTTAAAGTGTTTACCGGAAAGGTCGAGCAAAGTAATGAAATCAAATTTTTGTGAAGAAAGTGATTTGGAAAGGGAAAAAATGTTGGTATCATGAGGTAGGAATTCAAAGCGGTGTCGTTTACAGGTTTTTATTAGTCGATTTTGAAGATAAAATCTGCGGACCCCACCATATGTTTCCAAGCGGGCCTTGGATGCGTAAACAGATAGATCATTAAATTGAGTAATTTCAAACTTGCTCAAAAACAAGCCGCCATAGATTTGATCTTCGTGGCAAGAAAAATCCGGCTCATGTGCAAACTCGTCGGCAAACATTTTAAAAACATTGTACGAATCCTCGCCACGTTTTTGACACCCTGTCCAAACATGCATCCAGCCTTCTTTCCATGCACATGAACTCAGCATAGCAGGCTTAATATTTTCCGGGTACGGCGCCAGCGCCTTTGCCGTGTAATATCTGAGTGAGCGCGCACCACGCTGTTGTTGGTCTGAGCTATTGAGCACTGAGTAGGTGCCTTCAATGTCCATGACACGGTTATGACAGACAGCTCTCCAGTCAGGGGTACTTGGGGGTTCTGGAGTGATTGTATTTTCCAGCTGGTATGTGAATGTTTTTTCCTTATGACGGGCTGTTGTTTGGTTGCGAGAGAGTCGACGGGCCTTGGCAACATACCCATGCTCGACGCGTCCGGCATTAATCCACTTGAGTGTGAACTGGATATCAGATGCCCATGTTTTTAAGTCAAATAAATCTTTGTCTTTAATTAGATTGTTTAGCCTATCTTCATCGACGGTATGGATCACGGCCCTTGCCAGTTTCCCAAGGTCAGTGTGGGACATTTCACCAGTTTTAACTGTCATTGAAAATGTGGGATAAAAAAGCCAATGAAATTTCTTTTGTAAAATAAAAACAAAGTATCACAAATATAGTAAGCTGAGGACAATAATACGTAGGCTCATATAGGCAATATAAGTCACATAAAAACAGTCTGTAGATTGAAAAGCTATGGTTATTGTTGATGGTAATTGTTTTAGTTAATGATTAGTTGGTGGAGCTTTGAGCTACATCTAAATAAAAACCCACAAACCCTAACCCGATTTCCATTTTTTTTTTGCCCTAATATTAAAATTAACATCACTGCTTTTGACTTTTCAGATGCATCCATCCGCATTAAAACCTTTCTCTTTTCTCAATTTCTTAAATGAAAAATTTGTGAGAAAATGTTAAAAAAAAGAGAAAAAAATTGATACATTTGTATAGTGGAATTTTTGTTTGAGCCACAGGGTAAGTAGATTGAGGATAGATACCGTACCAAGAGCTCGTAAGTTACTTAGCTATCAATGATACCCCATATTAATACTGTGGAAATTAACCTCAGAATGATGAAACACATTTCGGCATTTAGAAAAAAAGGCAACAAATGGTTTTTTAGTCTTTTTTTAATTAGTTTATTACAATTTGGCTCCCAATTAGCGGGAAAGTGTTATGAAAGACTCCATATTCAGAGTACTAAAAATATCAAAAAGGAAATACAAAATTTATCGGCTTATTACAATCGGTTTTATGATATTTAAATGTAGTAGCTTTAGCGATATTCCCCATAATATGCGAGCAAAGAAGACGGTTTAATGATTGTGGGGTTAAAACACAGGAGGCTTCAGGCTCATGATACCAGTATTGTTTCGCTTTAAGAAACTTGACAAAGTTAAGAGTTCATTTGAGAAACATTAGATGCCCTTATCTCAGTATTTTAAGATTTTGGTGCTGGATATCATGAAAGTAGATTTCTTACATTTTGTGTGTTAAACTGAAAAAATCCTCGAAACGATTTTTGAACAATAGTCCCAAACTAGTTACTAAAAAAAAAGTGCATTGCTATTTCGAATTTTTAAAAAAATAAAAACTATACTGCTATTTACTACCAATCATCCTATCAAGCCCCTCATTTTAGGTAGGTTGAGTTATACTTTGACTTCATTCTGTGATAGTATTCTTCGTCATTTTCGTCTCCATTCAAACTCAACAAGTCATCATCATATGCAATGTTTCTGTTTTCGTCATAGTTAAACTGAAACACCTGCGTGCTATTTCTTGAAGCACCTGCTTGTCCTCCCATGATTTTTTGAGTTGTTGCGTTTGATGTAACAGTGTCTGTTGGAGAATTGATATCCGACTTGCTTATAATGATTCCTCCGTGCGCATCGTCTTCAGGAGTACTGCTCTCTGAGTGACTCGACACACGTTGCACTGAAGTTAAGTGATCTTCTTTCATGACAGGAACGCCTGCGCTGCCGTCATAAATGCCGCTTTCGTAGTATACGGTCCCCTGAGCAGGGTTTGGAGAGCTAAGTGATACAGACCTCTTTGACATGTCATCCATTCCCAGTGCAGAAATGTTACCAGCATGAATACCAGAAAATGGGTTGGCTTGTTGTTGAAACTGCACATTATTGTGGGGATTGATATTTGAAATACTCAGCTTAGTAGTAGCTTCATAGTTGGACCCACGGTTGTTCATAAGCTCAAGATCATTTTGACGCTGTTCCCGTGCCTGCACAACAGCTTTACGACTTTTATAGGTGAGAGCATGGTGTAGTCCACGTTCAACTTTAATGAAAAACTTTTGGAGACGACCCCAAGTGGTGTTTGGTGTATTTTTCTCGGTTTCGGAGTAATATTTGTCCATTTTTCTGTTGTGGTATGAGGTTGTGTGTGAACGGTAGTCAAAAGTGTCATCATCATCGTCACCATTTTTGGGTCGCCCACAGGAGCAAATCTGAGAGTTGCGGTGATTATTGAAAATCATTTCCTGGCGAGAGATGGCGTTAGTATTTGCAGCAGAAGCCCACATGGAAGACATGGGGAGGAAGATGACAACAGAAAGGGGGGCAAGTGCACCGACACCTGCGACATATGTACCAGCATCACCTGAACCAAGAGTATTGTTGATGATGTAGAGGATGACAGGGATGATCATAGTTTGGACACTCATAATGACAATGATCTCAAGAGGACCAAACTGGCGGAGACCAAGAATGCGACGAGTACGGATGGCAAAGACAAGTTTCCCTAATAGGGTGACACTACAAAGCATAATTGTTGCGGCAAATGTGTATTGTGAAAAAGTTGGAAGGATATTTGCAAAGTGACCATCACCGTAAATACTTGAGTTTGGATTTTTAGCTGAAGCACAACGAGAAATGATGAAGAGAAGGTTGATGATACAGCAGAGAACAGATGCGACTCCAGTGATGATGGAGGCAACGACACGGGCCATTGAAAAGGGAGGGAACACTACTCTCACTTGGAAGAAAAGCGATACTGTGACTGCACAAATGAGTAAAAACTGAAAGACTGAGGAAGCAATGGATATGTTTGTATCGTTTGAAGTGACTGCTTCGTAGGAACCTGTAAAGTTTGTTGAGATAAAACTGTATGAAGAGTTTAAGTACTGTAGGTATAAAGAAGATTGGATAAAAAGAATGATGAGAGAGATTTGGTTAAAGATAAAGACGGGAGTGCGTTTGTTTTCAGTAATGAGGAAGAGAATAATAGCAACAACAGCAGAGGCACCGACTCGTAGGCCAAAAAAGATACCCATGAGAATTTTGATTTTGTAGAACTCGTCTATTTCTGTTAGGGAGATTTCTGCGGGGCCGTAGATTGTCATGATCTCAATTGTTTGATTGAGAAGAGTGTAACCTTCAGCAAGCATGTTTTGTATGATAGTTTCTGAGTCAATATATCCAGAGTCCATGGTTGATGATGTATATTAAAGAAGAAGGGGGGTGAAAAAATATGGGCACTAGACCAAAAAGATGGTATGTCAAGTATTAGAGAACTGTATGAAAAAAAAGGTAAACTAGTGTAGAAATAATAATACTTAAAAAAAAAGTAATTAAATGAAAGGTAAAAAAAAAAAAGCAGAAATAGGTCAAAGATGGTTTTGTATATATATAAGACCGAGAAGACAAGCTATAGGGAACAAGTATTGACATTTCACTCAGAGAGCTCCCTCGCTAAGGAGGTTTACGTAGTCAAAGACTGGGGTATTTATCAGAATTATTGCATCTTTTTAAATAAAACTTTAAGGATTTTCAATTATTCTGGCCAAAACAGGTAAAGCATGTTCAAAGTATTTGGAGGATCATGGAAAATAAAAATGGCGGATCGCTTTATTTGAAAAATTCAATTGTTCTCGCCCAAATAGGAAAGGTGGGTAAATATGAGGGAAACCAGCCGTGCAGACTGTGATATACATATTTGGGATAAAAGTTACTCTACAGGATACAAAAAAGTGGATGATACTGTATGTGCAAATCTGCCAATCTGCAAATATGCAAATCTGCGCACACACCAAAAAAGAGCAATTCAAAAAGTCTCTTTGTGAAAATCTGCAAAGGCGCCAAAAAAAAAAAAAAAAAGTAATTACTTTTATGAAATTAAAGCATGTGCTTTAAATGAAAAGTGATTGAGTGGTAGCCATTAAAAAAAAGTCCGGTTGAGATCGGATAATTGCATGATGGTAACGATTTAGATGTCTTCATCTGAAGAGCTTCAAAGATAAATTATTATGTCTGGACCTAAATACAAAGTTGGATTTATACAACAAATTTTTTTTTTGCCCAACAAAAATCAAATCAAATCAAATTTGTTTTATTTATATTTGTTTATTTGTATATAAAACCTCTTCTTTTTTTCTTTCTCTCCTGATTTTATTATTCTTTTGTTAGGATACACGTTCTAGAAAAGCTTCCATACAGGGAACAATAGGAATTGTCGTGGTGAGACCCACCTCCAGAAGGTGTCCACAGTAGTAGAAGACCTATGACATTTACCATAAAATCAGGTTGTCTGAGATTTCAAAGAGCGAGAGAGAGAGAGAGAGAGAGAGAGAAAAAAAAAAAAGGAAAGTAAGATTTTAAACTATTAACAAAAAAAAATGTTTGATATCAATAGTGGTGGTGGTGGTAGTGGTATTAACGTATGATGTAGTGAACTTAAGCCCATTTTGTCTGAGTAATATGTACGCTTTAGAAGGTACCGGATGCTATGAAAAGACAAGAACAGATACACAGTATTGGGAACACAGACATCCGGTGCTCGGGTCGTTTTAAGAATTATAACTGTCCTGGATCAATTAATCCAGGAAAAAAATAAAAAATAAATAAAAAACGAGGCTATTGTACACGACCACCCCGCATTCTCTCGTTTATATAAATATTTTTTCCTAACCAATACTTCAAATAGGTTCCGATAGTGGTGTTGCCTTTTTTTTTTTTTTTTGCTACTTCTTTTAAGCTTATTCTAATAGTGCTGCCTGTAGAGCTGATGCTGCTTCTTCTGGTGATGTGGGAGGCAAGAAGATTAGATAGAATTGAGTTTTACAGTGGCGGCCAATTGGCGGCCGGCAAGCGGGGGAAGGTTTGTATAAATATATATTCTGTATAGACAAAACAGCAGCTTCTATATAGCTAGCAAAAGACTGACTTGTCAACCCGAGGTCAGGAGTTTAAAGGTCTCCCCTCCGAAGTGTTGAAGAAATCAATGCTTTATGAACAAAATTTAAAGTAGGCAGGTTAGAAGCGAGATAGATAGATATATATATATATATATATATATTGATGAATAAAGACTTCAATTCCATTCCATTTAAATCCACTCCTCCCTCCATTGTTCTTTCTTTATATCTACTTGATGTCGTGCTGGTCAATTGACAGGCCATTTTAGGTCGAGGCGGGGCTAGCAGTGCTGTCGTAATCTCTGACTAACCGGCCGCCGTACGGAAAAATGGGTCCAGAACAAAACCTCCGTTGGCATTTTGGTGATACAGTATAAAAAAAGGACTCCAAGACTATTTTTTTTTCTTCCTTCCTTCCTTTTTTTACCTTTTCTACTTTCCCTCTTTTTTTTTTTTAACATTCTATATAGCTTCTTTATCTCTTGCTTACCACCAATTCTATCTTTCTTTGCCTTATCACTTAATTTCCTTCAATTATTTCCAAAGTAGCCTTAAACTATGTCTTTGTTCAAAAACTACGGTGGAGTCTCTGCTTCTGCCGCTGAAGACGAAGAAGAAGTCTTTATCCCACGCCGTCATAAGCGCACCTTCACAGGCTTTACCCCCCGTGAACTTAAAGCCATTGACTCCACTATCCCCATTGGCTGCCGTAACACGTGGAAAAAGTTTGCTGTTGGTGAATTTAGCACCAAGGATCAGTTCCAAGCAGAGTTTGTCCGTCATGTCGAAACAACGCTGGCCCGTTCTCTCTACAATTGCGACGAGCTCGCTGCCTACCAAGCTGCCTCACAAGCCATTCGTGACCGTCTGATTGTCGCGTGGAATAAAACCCAGCAAAAACACACTTTGGTTGATCCCAAGCGTATTTACTATCTTTCCCTTGAATTTCTCATGGGCAGAGCCATGGACAATGCCATGCTCAACCTCGAAGTCAAGAAGGTAACTGGTGACGGTGTTTCTGACTTTGGCTTCCGTCTCGAAGATCTCATTGAGCAGGAAAAGGATGCTGCTCTTGGTAATGGTGGTCTCGGCCGTCTTGCTGCATGCTTTATCGATTCGCTTTCTACTCTCAACTACCCTGGTTGGGGTTATGGTCTTCGCTATCAATACGGTATTTTCAAGCAAAAGATTGTCGATGGCTACCAGGTCGAACAGCCCGACTACTGGCTCACTTTTAACAATCCTTGGGAAATCCCTCGTTCTGAAATTGCCATTGACGTCATGTTTTATGGTTATGTCCGTAAGACAACTGATGATGATGGCACCCAAAAGAAGGTTTGGGAGGGTGGCCAGATTGTTCAGGCTGTCGCTTACGATTTCCCTGTTCCTGGCTATGGCACTGAAAATGTCAATAACCTTCGTCTCTGGTCCTCCAAGCCCAACCGTGCTTTTGACTTTGCAAAGTTCAACGAGGGTGCCTATAACCAAGCCCTTCGTGATCAACAAGAGGCTGAAACCATTTCCGCCGTCCTCTACCCTAACGATAACTTCTACTCGGGTAAGGAGCTCCGTCTTAAGCAGCAATACTTTTGGGTTGCCGCTTCGCTCTCCGACATTGTCAGACGCTTTAAGAAGACCCACCGTCCTTGGAATGAGTTTTCCGACCAAATTGCCATTCAGCTCAATGACACTCACCCTACTCTCGCCATTCCTGAGCTCCAGCGCATCCTCGTTGACCGTGAAGGTCTTCCTTGGGATGAGGCTTGGGACATTGTCAAGAAGACTTTTGGCTACACTAACCACACTGTTTTGCCCGAAGCTCTTGAAAAGTGGCCTGTCAATTTGATTGGCAACCTCCTCCCCCGTCACTTGGAAATTATTTACGATATTAATCTCAAGTTCCTCCAGGAGGTTGGCCGCAAGTTCCCTGGCGATAGTGACCTTGTCCGTGACGTTTCCCTTGTTGAGGAGGGCGGTAACCGCCAAGTCCGCATGGCCTACTTGGCCATTGTTGGTTCCCACAAGGTTAACGGTGTTGCTGAGCTTCACTCTGAGCTTATCCGCACCACCATCTTCAAGGACTTTGTCAAGATTTACGGCCCTGACAAGTTTACCAATGTCACCAATGGTGTTACCCCCCGCCGCTGGCTGCACCAGGCCAACCCTGAGCTCTCTGCTCTCATTGCTGAGAAGCTTGGTGGTTACAAGTACCTCAACAACTTGGGCCAGCTCAAGGAACTCCTCAAGTACAAGGACGATCCAGTCTTCCAAGAAAAGTGGACTGCCACTAAACGCGCTAACAAGGCTAAACTTGCTGCTTTGGTCAAGTCCCAAACTGGTGTCATTCTTAACCTTGATGCTCTGTTTGATATCCAAGTCAAGCGTATCCACGAGTACAAGCGTCAGCAGATGAACATCTTTCAGGTCATTCACAGATATCTTAGACTTAAGTTGATGACCCCTGAGGAGTTGGAAAAGATTCCTCCTCGTGTTAGCATCTTTGGCGGCAAGTCTGCTCCTGGTTACTACATGGCCAAGAATATTATCAAGCTCATTAACTCTGTTGGTAATGTTGTCAACAATGATGAGAGCATCAAGGATAAGCTTAAGGTTATCTTTATCGAGGATTACAATGTTTCCAAGGCTGAGATTATTATCCCTGCCTCTGACATTTCCGAGCACATTTCGACTGCCGGCACAGAAGCTTCTGGTACTTCCAACATGAAGTTTGTTCTGAACGGTGGTTTGATTATTGGTACTGTTGACGGTGCCAATATCGAAATCACTCGCGAGATTTCTGAAGATAACATCTTTTTGTTTGGTCACTTGGCCGAGAAGGTGGAGGATCTTCGTACCGCTCACCGCACTGGCTCTTCCGCCCTCGACCCGCAGCTTGCCAAGGTCTTTAAGGCCATTGAGGACGGTCTTTTCGGCGATGCTACCATTTACAATGACTTGATCAACTCCATTGCTGGCTACGGAAGCGACCACTACCTTGTGTCTGACGACTTTAGCTCGTACCTCGATGCCCAAGACAAGGTTGACGAGGCTTTCATTGACAAGAAGAAGTGGGTTGTCAAGAGCATTGAAGCTGTGGCCAATATGGGCTTCTTCTCGTCTGACCGTGCTATTGATGAGTACGCTGAGACTATCTGGAACATTGAGCCTGTTCCCTTGCAATAAAGAGGGAATTTTTTTTTAAAAAAGAAGAAAAAAAAAAAAAAAAAACAGTACAATAAAGGGTTTTATGAAATTTTAAATTTAATTAGGGACAATTGTAGTATTAATTTTCTTTATATAAAAAAATAGTTTTTAAATTTTTTTTAGCGAATAAGTATATTTTTTAAATTGAGAAATGAAAATTAAAAAAAAAATAATAAGGATGAGGTAAAGGAGATGGTGAAAGGAAAGAATAAAAAAAAAATACGACAAGCATTAACAAGGCAAGAAAAACAAAAAAAAATAATTAAGGTTAGGTCGTACCCGGGATCGAACCGGGGTTACCGGAATCAAAATCCGATGTGCTCACCACTACACTATACAACCTTGTACGGCTGTGTCAACCAATTCAGTTCGACATATAAAACCTTAGCCAAACAAAATAAATAATGTTTGAAATTTGTTCGCCGTTGAAATGTAATTGAATAATTTAGAATTTTTTAAAAAAAGCTAAACCATTTAATATTAATATTATAAATAAGCTAACATTTTATGTAAATTAAGTTATTTTTTAAAAGAATAATCATCAATTGTGAGGATATTTTGTACTTTAAGTGTTTGCAAAAGAGAAAAAAAAAAGCAAGAGTTTTGATAATAATAAAAACCAAGAAAAGAGAGGGTACAAGTGACATAGTCATTTATTAAACTAATTATGTGATTTAAAAAAAAAAAGATTGGGATAATGGCAAGAAATAAGTTAAAATAATAAGGAAAACATTTCATTATACCATAGTGAAGTTAAGCCACTGGTAAACTTTCTTAAGTTTTTTAGACAAATAATCATAAAAAAGGAACAATTAATATATATATATATATATATAAGTATATATAACACCATTAACTAGTTTTTTTTTTCTTTTTAAGGCAATGGTCTTATTGAAGAAAAGTTACAACTGTATACTGAGGTGATTTGAGAATAGTTGGAAAAAAAGAATTATGACATGTAGTCATAATGTTTAGTGTTAAAGAAGATAACAAAAAAAAAAACCCCCCTTTTCAACAGTTATCTTTTAGTTTAAAAATTATAGGAATCAATAATAACTTAGATACTGTGATTTCTTGGTAGATTTGAATGGAATAATAAACAGTATATCTAGAAACAATGTACTGTTTAATTAGTAGACCTTTACATTTATTGTAAAAAAAAAAATTCGAAGCAAAGCAAAAAAGTAAGTACAGGTCGTACCCGGGATCGAACCGGGGTTACCGGAATCAAAATCCGATGTGCTCACCACTACACTATACAACCTTGTGCGGCTTTTTTTATAAGAATTCTTTTTTCAATTTGACTTGTCGGTTTTGCTTTTTCATTATGCTTAAATAGTTAATTTTAGATATAAAATGATATTAAATATGTAAAACTAATTTTAATAATTGATTAAACTTGTTTTTTTGTTATTCTTTTTAAAATTTAAGGTAGTATGATGATGTTCAGCAACTTTTATACAGTTTATCATGCTTGATAAAAATAAGAATGATTTGATAATAAAGAGAATAAGATAATTATATAACCCTTGAATAAAAACAAACAAACAAACGAGACAACTTTTCTATAGCATAATTAAAAAGTTGTATTGAATTAAATACACTTATAAAAAATAAATTGTATCTGGATATAAAAAAAAATAAATAAAAAATTGACTTCCCTGCCAGGGGTCGAACCTGGAATCTTTCGCTGTGTAACCTTATATGATCGTAGGCGAACGCCTTGCCATTGGGCCACAAGGAATAATCATGTGATTTTATAAAAATTGTAGTGTTTGTAATCTTGATTAACTTTAATTTAAAAAAATGTCACGTGATTTTGAGATCTCAAAAGACTTTAATATTTATTGATCTTTTTTATTTTAAAAGTTTAATAGTCGATAGATTGATATTTATCTATATTTTATGATGTGTACTTTTACTTTTACAATAACAATAAGGTACGAATAAATAAATAGCAAGTCTTACGCTAAAACTGTTTGAATGATTTACCATGAACTATTCATTTTTTTGTAATTAATAATATGTTTAAAAAAACTCTTTAAAATTTAATCAGAAAACATGCGAAAAAAAAAAAGATATAGTAATTCAATCTATTTAATCTGTTAGAAATTGATATTGTTTGTTTGTTTTTATTCATTAGAAATTGATATGATATATAAATATACAAATATACTAAAAAAAATATAAAAGATTAAAGCACGAGTGAAATAAAAAAAATCAATAATTGCAACTTTTCCAAGTTGAACCCGCCGAGGATTGAACTCGGAGCCTTTTCGGTTCATAAAATGTAAACGAAACGTGATAACCATTACACCACGGGTCCCGTGACATCAAATTAACTTATTTACTTATAAATTCGTATACAACTTACTTTAAATATGTTATTTTTTTTTAAAAAATGATAGTAATTTTGTTTAAAAAGTGGTATTCACAAATTAGAAAAGAAGATGGAACTCTCACTACTACTGTTGACGAAAAAAGACATGAAATATGGAAGGCACTTCTACCTGAAATTGATCATGGTCTTGATAGAGAGTTTGAAATTGATGACGATTCTCGATGGCCAAAATTAGAGTTTGATGAAGTTGACTCTGCATTGGCTGATACCCCAAATGATAAAGCTCCAGGAGACGATGGAATTACTGGCAAAGTTTTAAAGATGGCATGGCTAAATAAAGACTTTAAGGAAAGGTTTTTCAAGCTTCTCCAAGCTTGTGTAAAGTTTGGATACCACCCAAAAGTCTGGAGACATGGCATTATTGTTGTTATACCTAAACCTAAGAAACCTGACTATTCAAAGCCAAGAGCATACCGACCAATTTCCTTACTTAAGATTCCATCTAAAGTACTGGAAAAAATTATACAAAAAAGAATGACCAAGCTTACAACACACTTACTTCCACCAGAGCAATATGGGGGAAGACAAGGTTATTGTGCTACTGATGCTGTTTTGGAACTTGTCCAAAGAATTGAAACTAGTAAAGAAAAAATTTCAGCTATGCTCATTGATATTCAAGGAGCTTTTGATAATGTTAACAGAAATATATTGGCACACACAATGGAGGATATGAAACTACCCAAAACACTTATAAACTGGACGTACCAATTTGTAAGTGAAAGAGAAGCTAGTATGCTCATGGACCGAAGAAAGGATCAGTGCAAAAAATTAGTACTGGAATTCCGCAAGGCTCACCTATTTCACCACTACTTTTTTTGATATATTCCACACCAATGTATCATGCCATTAAAGAATGGGGTGGAACTCCTTTTGGCTTCATTGATGATGTGACTATTACCGTTGAAGGTAAAATTGAAGAAAATACCAAAAGCTTAAGCAACATATTAGAAAAATGTTGTAATTGGGCTAAATCAAGAATGACCAAAATTGATTTGGGTGATAAATTGGGTTTTATTCATTTTACAAAAAAATGTGAAACCTAAAGATGAAAAAGTGCAACTTACTTTACCTAATGGAGAACTTCGTGAACCCCAGAAGGAAGTTAAATTGCTTGGAATTACTTTGAACAATCTGCTTGATTTTAAATCTCATATTTTGAATAAAATCAATAAAGCAAGAAAAGCTGTTGGCGCTATTTGGCATCTTGGAGGCGTGCAAAAAGGTATGCGAGGGTCTGCAGTCAGATCACTGTATATTGCTTGCGTGAGACCAATTGTTGAATATGGCTTAGAAATTTGGCATCATAAAATCTTGAAAGGAGAAATCCACAAGTTGGAAGTAATGCAGAACATGGCTTTAAGAAGAATTGTTGGTGCTTATCGCACAACTCCTATTGCGGTATTACAAAAAGGAAGCTGGTATAATGCCATATAGTATTAGGCTAAAATTTATGGTGGCACGAAAAGCTATTCGTTTACACCTAAATATTAGCAAAACTAATCCTATTAATGGTCATTTGTTAACATTGATTGAGAAATCTCCAATTGCAAAGCTAACCACGCTTTACATGTTGGCGAAAGATGATAGAGACTATATGATTAAAAAGGATGAAAAACGAAAATGCAAGAGGGTTGAACCTCTTACACTGAAACAACAACAAAATCAGACGATTGGAATTTTGAAGAAACAAGCAATGGAAGAATGGCAAGAAATGTATTGGAACAGCAGTAAGGATCTGTGGTATCATAATATCACAGTGGAGTCGAAATGTACTGATAATCTTTCCAAAATGGTTACAGGAGTGATCATGAAGAAAGATAGTCGAAGGATCTTGAGTAATATTACTCAATTTCGCACAGGCCATGGAAACTTTGGCGCATGGTTTAAAAAAGTTTGGAATTGAAAAGGATAGTTACAACTGCAAATGTGGAGAGCTGGAAACAGTTCATCACATTTTAGTTGAGTGTCCTTTGCTTGAAGAGGAAAGAAAAGGACTGAAACGGATATCTCCAGAGATGGACATGTCGACTCTCTTAAACAGTTTAACTGGCTTACAAGAGATTGTAAGCTTTATCTCTGCTTGGAGGGATTAAGAAATACAATTACAGCGTTGATGAAGACAAGTGGAGATAGGTTGGGAAGGTTTGGTTATTTTAACCCCCTGTTCCTCGTAAGCTGGCATCAGGACTTATTTTCGGGCTGTTGGAGATGCAATGTTGAAGCCAAAATTAAAAGTTTATTATTAAAATGAAAAAATATATAGTATGGACAAGAAGGATAGCGCAGATGCTGATGTTATATAATTCTATAACCCTTGAATAAAAACAAACAAACAAACAATAAAAAGTGGTATTTTTGATTTATTCGATAATTTGTAATTTAGTAGAGTTTTTTTTTTTTTTTTTTTTTTTTTTGGAGGGGGTGAGTGGGTGAATATGGATAAAAAATGGTGGTTGTATGAGAGATAAGAAGAAGGTTAAAATAACCGAAAAACTTGAATTTGAAGCGACAAATTAAATTTTTTTTTTTTTTTCTTCTTCTAAACTTTAGTTTTGACGTTGATTTTGTCCCTGCAGCTTTTTTTTTTTTTTTTTAGTTAAATTAATGAATTTTTTTTATTTTTTTTAATTTCCTGTAGAAAATAATATAAGGAATATATATTTATGGAGAAATAAAAAAAAAGGCATTATTTTTTTTTTCATCCTAGTAATAGATAAAACTCGATATATAATGGTGGTTAATAGTTTATGTTAGTCGATCAATGGCACCATTTTTTTTTTTTTTTTCGATTTAATTTAATTGATATTTTTTTTTTTTTTAAAACAAGACCAGGTAAATTTATTTAATGGATTTGATAGTTCAATTGAAGCTTACTAGGGGGGGTGCGGGGAGTATTGCGGACCAAAATAGCAAAAAGAGTTGACTTTAAAAAAAAAAAATCTCTAAAGATCATTGATTATATAAATTTTTAGGGGTGATTTTTATTTTTTATATAAAAGAATTTCCATATATATATATATATATAGATCCCTTGTCTTTTTAAATGTATCACCATGACATTTCTGGTAAAGCCCAAGAATATATATATATATATATATAATATCATTCAGGTGAAAAAAAAAAAAAAAAAGGAAGAGCAAATTGTTTCGTATTTCATTGTTATAATGAATTAAGTGCATGAACATGTCTTAGATGGACTTTATAGCACAAAATGCAAGATTCCAGATAAAAAAGAGTGCAGGTTAGCAATTGATTTGCTGTACGTATTCAAATAGTGAATGAAAGATAAATTATTCATGCTATTCAGTGCTTTTTTTTTGTCTTGTCTTGTCTTGTCTAGTCTTAAAAATTCCTTTTTTTTTTTTTCTGAAACAATTTAGGACTAGGTATATGATATTTTAAAATAAAATAAAAATAAAAAATAAAAGTCTTGATAAAATAAAAATAAAATAAAAATAAAATAAAATAAAATAAAATAAAATAAAGGATTGTTGAAGATCTCTTTTTAATACAAAGTTTAAGATAGTCTTTCTCGAGGAAAATGGTATATACATGTGCTGTTAGACTTGATTAGTATGAGAGTTGTTTGATGGATAAAATAAGACGATATAAGACAAAATAGAGAATTTTTAATATTGGTTTAATTTATAATGAATTAAGGGAAAGTAAATAATAATAATAAAAAAAAAGTAATATATTTTGCAAAAAAGAATGATTTTGAAAAGAAGGTTGATAATAATTTTTTAAAAATTTAAAAAAAAAAAAAAGATTTTGGTTGTTGTTCAAGTATAAATTATTTTTAGGGACGTTAAATTGTCATTTTATGTTTATTTTATTTATTTTAATTTTTTGTCTTCTTCTTCTTCTTCTTCTTCTTCATAACACTCACAAAACCAGTATGCTGGTTTATACTTATTATTAAAATCATTTCTTCTAAAAGGTTTTCTGTCCAGTTTATTAATTTTTTTTTCTCTATTTCTTTAAAAAGCTGTTGTAAATTAAATAAATGTTTTTTTTTACATTTAAAGAATGAAACAAAAAAAAAAAAAAACTGTTTGAATCTTTAACAAATCTGATCTTTTGAACGTTTTATTTTATTTTATTTTATTTTATTTTTTTTTCATAAAATACAAAAGCGTATCTTCCAATTGACCACCACCAGTTTAAAACTTAAAAAAAAAAACAAATCTTTAATTCCTGTTAAGACAATTAAATTCTTATTGTTATTATAATAACAAAATAATAATTATTATAATTTCAAACTTATAAATTTTCATACAAATAAAAAAAAATCCGAGCTTTCTATTTTTTTAAAAGAACCCGAGTACCGACTGCATTACTTGTATGAGGGAACAAAACAAAACAAAAACTTAGTTTTCATCATACACAACAAACAAACAGCCGAGGTCCTTAAAAGATTTTAACTGAGAAAGCCGCATGGACTCTCCACATTAGCACTTGTCACGTGATACAGTGGGGTATTTTCAAACATTTACCTTTTTTTTTTTTTCTCTCGCCTTTTTTTTTTTTTTTTTTTTTTTTTTTTTTTTTCTTTCCACCTCCACCTCAAATTTTTTTTTTTTTTTTTTTTTTTTTATCTTGATCTGATTGATTGACTCAACAACATTACCACCACCATTAATGACCCAAATGCGCGAGGACCTCATCGCTTCGGCAATCACATTCTTAAAAGACCCACAGGTTGCTGGGTCTCCTTTAGCCAAGAAAATCGAGTTTCTTGAAAGCAAAGAACTCACACCCGAAGAGATCCAAGAAGCCCTTGCACGGGCTGGCGGGGCTGCTCCAGCAACATCTTCAGGAACTCCAGGTTCTGCTGCTACTACCGCCACCACCATCCCTGGATCACCAGCAGCAACTGCAGTCACTCCTTACGCTGGGATCCCTCCAGCAATGTATGCCACTTACAATGCACCACCGCCGGTACCGAAGCGTGACTGGCGTGACTACTTTGTGATGGCAACAGTAACAGCCGGAGTAACGTACGGACTGTATGAACTTGCACGACGATACGTACTACCAATGATTTTGCCACCGACACCAGCGGCGCTAGAGGCTGACAAGGCGGCGCTGGACGCGGAGTTTGCGCGGGCGCAGGCAGTACTTGATCAACTAAGTGCAGACACAGCTGCGCTCAAGGAATCAGAAGCTGCGCGAACACAGAAGGTAGATGATGCATTGGAAGAGTTGGAAGCAGTGATGGGAACTGTTAAGACTCAAGTTGCACAGCGTGATGAAGATATGAAACTAATCAAGGCACAAGTGGAAAATGTCCGTGCACAACTGCCCACAGCTTTGGAGAAACATGCTGATGCACAACAGGCAGCTTTGAACGATTTGGTGGCTGAACTGAGGTCACTTAAACAACTGGTTTTTGCAAGAACTAAACCAGCTGCATCTTCATCTGTATCTATTCCACCACCACCCATGCCTTCATCTGGCACCGGCGTGTCTCCAGTTCCTGCCTCATCATCATCATCATCATCATCATTACCTTCTTCTTCCTCTTCTTCAGGTCCTGCCACTTATACAAACCCACCTCCTACCGTGTTCTACCCTACTGCTGGTGTTTCTTCTTCTTCGTCACCATCATCTACATCTACTTCGACCTTGGTTTCTTCGCTGGATACTACTGTGAACTCACAAAATAGCCCAGCTCCAGTTACCTCGACACCTGCACCTGCAACTGCACCTGCGACTTCATCTGCAACTGCATCTGCTCCTGTGCCTGCGCGTAAGGGTATTCCTGCTTGGCAACTGGCAGCTGCAAACAAGTCTGGTAGCTCGTCTGCTGGTTCTTCATCTGCTGCTCCCAACACTGTGACTTCACCCACGACTTCTACAGTTTCGTAGAGATGATTTTCTTTCGTTCTTTTGTTCTCCTTTTTATTATTATTATTATTATTATTAATTAACCATATACATTTATTGTAATATACTATATAACGTTATAAGTGTTTTTTATATATATATATAAAATTGGAGTAAATTTTTTTTATACAAATTAGTTTTTTTTCTTCTTAGTATTTATGTTTTTTTTTTCTTTGCTGCTTAATATTAAATTTTTATTTTTTTTATTTTTCAAATTCATTTTTTTATTTTTTTTTTTTTTTTTTGTTTTTTTTCAAATTCAATTTTTTTTTTCCCAAAATTAAAAAAAGTCCGATAATAATAACAATAATAATAACCAATAAAAATAATAAATATCCAAAAAAAATTAAAAATAAAAATCCGTCTGTTGAGAAGGAAAACAAAGGGGGAAAAGGATGGAGGGAGAGAAAACCTCTTTAATCGTTACCCCCAAACAGAGGCCGTAGTCGAAGTAGTATTGTTTCCCCATACTTTGGACCATCCCAGCAGATTATTGTTTGACGTAGTTGCCGTTGATGCGCCATCTCCTGTAGACGTATTTGTTGTTGCTGCTGCTGCTGCTGCTGTTGTTGTAGGCTGAGTACGAGCTGTCATCATTCCAGATTCTGAGGTTTGCATATTTGATGTCGTCGCAGAAGCCGCCATGGTGGTGTTAAAAGCACAGCCAATGACTCCGAACCGGTCGGAGAGCGAGGAGAAGGAAGAAGAAGAAGAAGAAGGATCGTCAGCAGCAGTCAGTGGGCGGCTCACCAGGAGCTGCTGTTGTTGTTGTTGTTGTTGTTGGAGATGCGAGGGAGGGAGAGTATATGAAAGATGGTGAGAGTGCAAAAAGGGGAATGAAGAATTTGTATCTGATGTAGTAGTAGGTAAAGGTAAAGCAGATGAGGGATAAAAGGATGAACGTTTGCGTAAAAGAGGAGTAGGCCCTGCTGTTGATGTTGTTGAAGAAGAAGAAGAAGAAGAAGAAGTAGAAGTAGAAGCAGAGGAAGAAGTAGAAGTAGAAGTATTAGAAGAAGAGGAAGCAGAAGAAGAAGAAGAAGATGATGATCCTTGTTGTTGAGTTAATAAAGTGGTAGCAGCATTTAAAGAGGTATTTGTATGTCCACCGATTGCTGTTGATGAGGAAAGCGAAGCACTTGTGAGAGAGACCAATGTAAAGTTAGTAGTATCATTATCCTTTAAAATTTTAGTTGAAGTTGAAGTCATATTTTCTGTATGATCTTTGAGATCTGCGAGTCCATCGTCATCACTTAAATCACTTGAAAAGGATGAATCTGTCATAAATGCAATTGCATTATGTTCATCGAAATCAAATGATTCTTCATCAAATGTTGATAACCGTTTTGAGGGAGAAGAAGAAGAAGAAGAAGGAGTAGCAGTCATGGAAGATTGGGTAGTAGTAGTTAAAGTCAAATTCCCAGTACTGTTATTATTACCAAATCGTGCAAATGGAGTTCCTGGAGCTCCAGATTCAAATGCTGCATATTTGCTAGGGAATGCAGGCATGGGAGGGACTGAAGAAGGAGATGAAGATGTTGAAGAAGAAGAAGAGGATGTGGAAGAAGAAGAGATAGAAGAAGAAGATGAAGGATCATGTAGGAAAGCAGGTAAAGAAGAAACACGAACAGATTTTTTTGCAGAAAGTGAGTTACTTCTTGAAAGAAATGGGCCGGGACTTTTTGAAGGGCCGACTGGAGAAGTTCCTGGACGAATAACAAAGGGAGAAGGATATGATTGTGTTGAAGAAGAAGAAGAAGAAGAAGAAGAAGAAGAAAGAGGTAGTGAGATTCCTGGGAATGAGGAGGGGGAAGGAGAAGAGGAAGAAGGGGCTGGAGATGAAAGGTCAGATGCAGAAAAGTTACTTTTGGCAAAGGAAAAGGGGAAAGCAGAAGATGATGGAGAGACTGGACTAAAGAGTGGGCTAGTACTAGGGCCTCTACTTTGAGTAGGAGGGGCAAGTGATGGAAGGGCATCAAAGGGGGAGAGTTTAGTAATTGAAGAGTTATCGATAGTTAAAGTTGAAGGAGGAGTTGCTGAAGAGAAGTAAGAAGCAGCTCTACGGAATATTGGTGGAGGTGGTGATGAAGAGCAAGAAGAAGAAGAAGAAGAAGAAGGTCCAAGAGGACTGTGACCACGGGGGACAGCCATACCAGCATGGAAACTTGCAGAAAGAGTAGGTTGTTGTGGATCTGGTCTTAAAAGTGGAGTTGAAAGTCTGGTACGAAGGACCGGATGAGGAGAAGAAGATGAAGATGAAGAAGAATCTTGATGAGATGGTTGTTGTTGTTGAGGGAATGCAGGTTTAAGACCAAAGAAAGAGGGATGAGGATGTTGAGCAAAATGTTGTTGTTGTTGTTGTGACCCGAATGAGTCCATAGACATGACCCGTTTCTTAGGTCCCGGTGTAATATTACTATTTTGATTTCCTGAAGGAGATTGTCGGTCTCTATGGAAAGATCCACGGTTAATGCTTGTTGCTCTAATATTATTGTTATTGTTATTGTTATTGTTGTTATTGTTACGGTAATAACGAGGGTTGTTATTAGATTGTGAATAACGCGAGTCTGTTTATTTATTTATTTTTTTTTTAAATTTAGATTGAAAAAGAAAGAAAGAAAGAAAGAAAATTAAAGTTAGAGTTTTTTTTTTTTTTTTCAAAAAATTAAAAAAATTAATAAAAATAGTAATAATAACTGATAATAAAAGCTAAAAAAAAAAAAAAAAAAAAGCCGTTGAAAAATTAAAAAAAACTTACCAAAGTTTGGACTTGAAGTTGATGCGTGACGGTGCAAAGGTTGACTTGATGAAAGTCCGTACATAGCATTTGCATTTGAAGAAACAGTTGAAGAAGCAGTTGCAGTTACAGAGGCATTTAAAAGTCCTGATTGAGTAGAACCGATTGGAGGTCTATTTTGGTGGCCATAAAAAATACCACCACCACCTCCTCCTGAGCGAGCAAGTTGGTCATAAGCACGGTCAACAACTAAAAAAATGAAAATGAAAATGAAAAAAAAAAATAAAAAAATTTTTTTTTTGTTAGTTAGAAAAAAAAAAGGTAATAAAGAAGATTATCAAGTAGTTGATGAAGTTTTTTTTTTTTTTATAAAAGATAGAAAGATAGAAAGATAGAAAGATAGAAAGATAGAAAGATAGAAAGATAGAAAGAAAGAAAGAAAGAAAGAGACTTACTAGAAATCTGATAGGAAAACGCAATGGAAGTAGGCTTTGGGGGGTTAAACGAGGAGTTGTTTGTAGATGATGTAGATGATGAGACTACAGACTGCTTTTGGACTGCTACTGGAGCTGGTGATGGTTGTTTCTGACGTACAGGAGATACAACTCTTTGACTCAAATTATGATGCTGGCCCATTTGCAAAGGTGGTAGATACATTTGATGCTGTTGTTGATGCTGATGCTGATGCTGTTGCTGGTGATGATGATGCTGCTGCTGCTGCTGCTGCTGCTGCTGCTGCTGGAACTGCTGGGGACTATGGAAAAGATCATCTCGATGTTTAGGAAGAAATGCAGGAGACCCATCATGAGGTTGTTGTTGTTGTGCCGGCATGAAAAAGGGTATAGCTTGTGGCATAGGAGGAGGTACCAGTGGACCCAGTTGTTGTTGTTGTTGTTGTTGTTGCTGCTGCTGCTGCTGCTGCTGCTGTTGTTGTTGTTGTTGTTGTTGCTGGTATTGCTGGGAAGGTCCGCGAGTCCCGAAAGGTGCCTGGCGTGCAAAATATTGTTGTTGGAACTGTAAAGGAAACTGTTGTTGATGATGTTGAAGCTGGTGCTGGTGCTGGTGCTGGTGCTGCTGCGGCGGCGGCGGCGGTGGAGGGTGTTGGTTAGTTGGGTAGCCACCACCGGGGAATGCTGGGTCAAAGAAACACCCAGGGTGCGGGACCTGCTGTTGAGAAAGAGGTGGAGGCACCGAAGACATGACTGGGTGTTGGAAATTTAAAGAAAAATTTGAGTATTTAAGAAATTCTGAATAAATGGAAATTTTTTTTTTTATATTTTATTTTTTAAATTTTTAAATTTTTAAAATTTTTAAATTTTTATTATTATTTATTAGGTCTGTCAAGTGTTTTGTGAAAAGGAGAGGAGATTTTTTTGTGTTTTTTTTTTTGTTTTTTTTTTGTTTTTTTTTGTTTTGTTTGCTGGCAGAGTGAGTGAGTGAGTGATACGTAAAAATAAAATAAAAAAAAAAAAAAGTTTTTATTTTATTTTATTTTATTTTAATTTTTTTTATGTGCTTGATTGGCTGTATAAATGGAATATCGAAATTTCCATTTTGAGTAATGAAAAAAAATAAAAAAAAAAATAAAAAAAAAATAAAAAAAAATATTTGAAAAAAAAAAAAAAAAGATCTTTTAGATAACATCACGTGATAGTCACATGGAGATTATAATTTATTTAAATTATCACATGACTTAAATCACATGATATTAACACATACAAAAATATCCTCAACTTTTTTCTTTTTTTTTTATAAAAAAAAATTTAAAAAATTTAAAAAAACTTTTTTTTTTTTTTTTTTTTTCCCCTTTAAGCCTTACCAACTAATTTTAATCAAACAAACAACAAACTAACTAACAAAGATGTCCTTCTTTGGACCAAGAAGTACCTCCCTGGGAATGGGCGCCTCTTCATCGTCTACTTCAAATACCCAACAACAACAGTCTCCTGTCGTCTCCCCTCAAAGTGAAACCTCCGGTGATACCACTCTCTCAAATGGTCCTGAAGATAGCGTCTCAGATTTGGCCTTTTCTCCAACTGCTGATATCCTTTCAGTCGCATCATGGGATAATAAAGTCCGACTTTATGAAGTAGTCAATGGAGTAGGCCAAGGCCGTGCAATCTATGACCATCAAGCTCCCGTTCTATCTACCCATTGGGCCCCTGATGGCTCTAAAGTAGCAAGTGGAGGATGTGATAATACAGTCAGAGTATATGACCTAGCCGCAGGCCAAGCCACTCAAGTGGGTTCCCATGATGCCCCAGTAAAAGCTGTCCGTTTTGTTACAGTCCCTGGTGCAAATAACGGCTCTTCAATCCTAGCATCTGCAAGTTGGGATAAAACTCTTAAATACTGGGACTTACGATCTTCCCAACCAATCGCTACTGTCACCCTCCCAGATCGTGCTTACTCAATGGACTCGGCAAAAACCCTCCTAGTGGTTGCCACTGCTGAACGCCATGTTGTTACTATCGACCTTAACAACCCACAAACTATCTTTAAAAGATCAGAATCTGTTCTTAAATGGCAGACCCGTTGTGTTGCATGTTTCCCACAAGGTGATGGTTATGCCCTAGGTTCCATTGAAGGTCGCTGTAGTATCCAATACATGGACCCTCGTGTTCATGCCCAAAAGGGCTTCACTTTTAAATGTCACCGTAAAGCTGTCACTAGTCCACGCTCAGAGAGTTTAGTCTATTCTGTCAATTCGGTCTCAATCCATCCTGGTTATGGCACTCTTGCCACCGCTGGCGCTGACGGGTGCTTCAATTTTTGGGATATGGAAAACCGGTACCGCCGTATGTCGTCGCCAGACAATGGCGGGCCCATCGTCGCGACGGCTTTTAACGCATCCGGATCAGTTTTTGCATATGCTATTAGCTACGATTGGAGTAAAGGTTATACCCAAGCTGGTCAGTACCCTAACATGATTAAGTTTCATGCAGTTCTAGAAGATCAAGTCAAGCCCAAGCCAAGGATTAAACGGTAAGAAATGGTAAGAAATGGTAAGAAATGGGTGAATGAGGGGGAGAGAGAGAGTGTGTGTGTGTGTGGTAGAATAGCATGTTTTTTTGTAATTGTAATTGTAATATATATATTGATGTTGGTAATTTGGTAATTAATAACTTTTTTTTTTTTCTTTTTTTGTCTATATATTAGACTAAATTGATAAAAGAAAAAAAAAAAAAAAAAAAAAAAAAAATAAAAACTTTTCACCACCACCAAACTTGACCAACCACACACAATGAGCTTCTTTGGGTCCTCTGGAGGAGGACTATCACTAGGATCCTTAAATAATACCAACCCTCTCAATACCTCAAATAACCCCTCGCCTACTACCAACTCAGAACTTGCCAATGACACTACCCTGAATGACCCCCCCACTGATGGTATCTCCGACATTGACTTTTCTTCCACCGCAGATGTACTTGCGGTGGCGTCTTGGGATTCAAGCGTGCGGCTGTACGAAGTGGTCAACGGCCAGTCCCAAGGCCGTGCCATGTACAACCATCAAGCCCCGGTACTTTCTGCACGCTGGTCTCCCGATGGTTCCAAAGTTGCCAGTGGAGGATGCGATAATGCAGTTAGAGTATACGATGTGGCATCCAATTCATCATCAACAACTGCAACTCAAATTGGCGCCCATGACGCGCCAGTTCGTGCAGTAAGATGGGCTGAAATGGGACCCCCAGGATCAGGAAATATTATGCTGGCATCAGCTTCATGGGACCGTACCATCAAGTATTGGGATCTGCGAAGCCCACAAGCTGTTGCTACTGTAGCACTCCCAGAACGTGCATATTCCATGGACGTATCCAAGAGCCTTTTAGTGGTTGCAACAGCAGAGCGTCATGTAGTTATCATCAATTTGAACAATCCACAAACCATTTTCCGAACAAGCGTGTCGCCACTTAAAATGCAGACGCGTGTGGTGGCATGTTTCCCACAAGGCGATGGGTTTGCACTAACATCAATTGAAGGTCGATGCAGTATCCAATACGTGGATCCGGAAGTCAACAAACAAAACACATTTAGTTTCAAGTGTCATCGACGGCCGGCAGGTAATACAAGTGGGTCTGCACTTAATACCACAATAGTATCTGCCAATTCACGAGCAGAAACTTTAGTGTATTCCGTCAATAGTGTATGTTTCCATCCAGTGTATGGGACCATGTGTACAGCAGGAGCAGATGGGACGTTTCATTTTTGGGACAAGGATAACAAGCATCGGCTCAAGGGGTTTAACGACGTGGGCGGGCCCATAACAGCGACAGCCTTTAATGCTTCGGGTAATGTGTTTGCATATGCTATTAGTTACGACTGGAGTAAAGGGTACCAATTTGCGGCACCTACAAATGTAAACACAGTGAGGTTCCATCCAGTGACAGAAGATGAAGTTAAGCAACGGCCAAAAATCAAGAGGTGATATAGAATGATAATGTTATATTTTTATTATTATTATTTTTTTTTTTATATATATATAGATTTAATTCATTAAAAACTCATTACATTAAACTTGAAAAAGAGGAAAAAGAAAAAAAAAAAAAAGAAGAAGAAGCAAGTAGGCAAGCAAACAAACAAACAAACAAACAAAGTATTGATTGTGATGAACCCTCTTTCCACTCAATTACTCTTTCCGCTCATGGAGAAGTGTGCTGGGTTCAAAGACTTGTGCTGTAACTGGAGAATGACTATTTATCAGAGACAAAGCTGCACTTCCTGGTTGTAAACTTGCTGGGGCTGCATGAGGTGATCGTGGTGGTAGAACTGTTGGAATTGGGTTTACAATTGATCCTCTACGGGAAGCTTCTCCAGTGGGTAAATTATTTAAAAAGGATGAAGAAGAAGAAGAAGAAGATGATGATGAAGATGTCAATGATGATGAAGCTGAAGAAAATGAGTCATGATGAGAAGCCAATGGGGTATTATTAGAAGATTGGATGCCCTTTATTTCATCAAAAGTGTTGTTGCTTGTATTGTTGTTATTGTTGTTATTGTTGCTTGTATTAATATCTTCAGACCCCCCAGAATTACTTGGAATAGAAGTTACTGGTGTGAGGCCAATATTACTGGAAGTACCTAGAGATGCTGCAGCTGGGCTAGGACCTGGACTAGGTTCAGAGAATGATGAATGATGAGGGATATCAGTTGGATCAGGGTGGCGTTTTGCACCAATATCTGCATCAATATTACCTCCTGCGGCATCTGTATCTTTACCAGCCTTTGAAAGTGCATAGTCACCGGAATCAAAAAACTTGCGATCTCCTCCGCGCAATTTCTTATTGAGCAAGAGCTCTGAACGGGTAGGTAATTTACCGTAGAGCTTATAGAGACGTTGTTCTTGTGGTGAAAGTTTCTAGAGAGATAGAAAGAAGAAAGAAAAAGAAAAAAAAAATGAGAAGTTAGGAAATGTTTGTTGTAGTTGTGATTGTTGTTGTGGTTGTGAAATGACTTACCGAAATATCCATGGTTAAGGATGGTGGGTTGGTTGGTAGAAGAAGATTAAGAAATCTTGAGATTTTAGTGTAATAAAAGATCCTTTTTTATTATTATTATTATTATTATTATTATTATTATTATTATTATTATTAATTAAAGGAAGTACAAGTAGAAAAGGGAAGAACAAAAAAAAAAAAAAAAAAAAAAAAAAAAAAAAAAGCAGATGACTTTTGGAATGAAAGCAACAATTAGAGCGATGGGAGGAGGAGGAGGGCCAAAAAAAAAAAAAAAAAAAAAAAAAAAAAAAAAAGAAGGCAGGGCAAGTCCAAGTGTAGAAAATTAATAATTAATAATTAATAATATTGGGAAGTATTACAAAAAAGAAAAAAAAATATTGTTTTAAAATAAAAAATTGGTTGTAACATATCACGTGTAAATGTCTTTGGCTATTGTTACTTGGGTTTTTTTTTTTGATGATATTAGTTAAAACTTTAACTAATTTTTTCTTTAATAACCCCACTTAACTATAACTATATAGTTAAAATTAAATTTTAAACAAACTTTCTTCTTTTTTTTTTATTTTTTGTATGAAGTACCCGAAATAAATGAAAATCTTTCTTTTTAAAATGAGACCGACCCGGTACTTAAACATAAACATAAAAAAAAAAATAAAAAAATTTTTAACACCCGAAACACCTCCTCCTCTTCTTCTTCCTCTTAGCCGCATTACAACCACCATTATCACTATCACTATCACTACCACAATCAATCAAATTTTTTTTTTTTTTATTTTATTTTCCTTTTTATACAAATCATTTGGTGCGTACTCCCCCCCCTCCCCCTCTGCCACAAATTCTTACATACAAACAAACCCTGGTCTCAATTATTAAAAAAAAAAAAAAAAAAAAAAAAGTTTTTTTTTTTTTTTAATACGCACGCTAATGCACGAATGCATCATGGCGCACAGGCCTATTTACAGGTTGTGAACTCACTAATACTGCTGCTGTTATTGCTGCTACTGCTGGGCTGCTGCTGCCAATTTCTTTTTTTTTTTTTTTTTTTTTTTGTTAAGAGAAAAAGATAAATCGATTTACAGTTGAATTGACTGATTAATCGATTAATTGATTAATAGACTGCCGCCTTCCTACTCCACTGCAACAAATGTGCCCAGAAAATGACCAGGGTCTTCATTAATTATTATTATGGAGTAACAAAAAAAAAAAAAAATTATTTATTTATTTATATATACCCAAGAAAAAAAAAAAAAAAGTCATTTCATAATAAAAAGACATCAATATCCTCAGTTTTTATTTTTATTTTTATTTTTATTTTTATTTTATTTTTTTTATCTATTATAAAAACCCTCCTGTATTTTCTCTTTTTTTTCTAAAAAAAAAAAAAAATCTTCTTCTAATATCCTATTATTATTATTATATATACCCCAAATATGACAGCCTATAATGACATTCCACTCACACAAACCCCAATTTCCTTACAGAAACAACGTAAATCCTCATGGAGACCTTCTCTTCGAAAATTCGCTCCACCATTAGATATTCGTATCCAACCAACACCTTATATCCACAATACTTATACTCACTTTTCACAAACATCTCCTACTAGTACTAGTAATAGTAATAGTAATAGCAATAGTAATAATAATACCACCCAGGAAATCAGCCCAACTCCACCACCAGTAGCACCTTACTCTCTAAAAACTCGCCATGAAAAATCATTTGCAAACCAATCATGTTGTTTCTGTGAAGAATCTCTTGAAATCCAACTAACAAATGAACGTGTTTTGGCTTTAGAATGCTCCCACGTTTGCCATTTCGGATGCTTACTTCTCTTTGCTGAAAAGGACCCTGCCCTCTTTGATAATGTTAACCCTGATGCTGCAATGCCTGATTGCTTATTGTGTAACCAAAAAGCTATCCCACTTGATAATACAATCTATAAAGAACTTTGCAGACAAATAGTATTGGCCCCAGACTCTTCTTCTTCAGAATGTTCAGAAGATTATGCATTCATTCTACAAGATATGACTCCAATAACCCTCCCACAACAACAACAACAACAACAACAAGACCTCATCTCTTCACCTAAAGATATGCTTGATTCAATCGAAGCCCAGTCCTCCCCAGTAGCCCATTTTACAGATTCTGCCCGCCTCCACAAACAATCAACAACAATGCAATTTGCTATAGCCCCTTGGGAATCTGAAGGTATAACGCCGCGCACGGCAGACTCTGAAACAAACCTTCTTTTTAGCGACCGAGATTCTCACACTGACTCCTTCTACACTGAAAAAACCTCATCCCCCTTCAAAAGTATCATTTCAAACTCTTCCTCTCTTTCTGGAATAGCTAGTATCCTCAATACTTTTAAAAATCAGGAAATCTCAGCTGGTATTCCAGATGAAATCCTTAAAGCCCGCCTAAGGCGTTACAAACTCCCCTCCGTCATACTTACCCCAGAACTTGAAACAGTCTTTGTCCCAGATCAATCATCAGATACTTTTATCACTACCCTCGTCACAGTCGTCTCCCCTCCTAAACCAGAACTCTCCCAAAATGATCCTTATCTCAATCAGCCTCAAGAAATTGATTCCAAGGTCCGCGCTGATCTTACCCAACATGTCAAGGATTCAGTCCCAGACTGGAAACAACTCGAACTCTCCGAGTTTGGTACCCTCCGTCTTCATGATAAATTCTCAATCTCTGCAAACCAACAAAAATGGAAACAAAACTTGGATTGTTTCCTTTTTGAAAATACACTCATTTTTGTTCGTGTTTTCCCAAACCTCCCATGTGCCCTCCGCCGTGCCCCTCAACTCATGGGTATAGTCAATATCCGCAAACACTTGATTTCAATTACTTTCCCTCCCTCCATGCCTAATGACGATCCAAAAGAATATAAAATGACCCTCAACTTGGCAACCCCAGATGTGCCCACCATATACCTCAAAACTTCAGACATTATCTCTTATGAAAATTGGCATACTGCTTTGATGAACTGGGGTCATGTTTTCCCTCTTACTCGGCTTGTTCCACCAGATGACTATGAAGGCCAATCAATTGCTTCTCAAATGTTCCCAGACTCGGAACTCGTCCCATCGTCTCCAAGAGCTCCAACTACTTCACATATCCCCACTGATACCGTCATCATGGTCCCCATTGCTGGCTCACCCATGGGATCAAAATTTTTCGCTATTAAAGAAACAATCTCTGCCATTATTTCTGAAATGCAACTTTTCGACCGTATTGCCTTGGTCCCATATGGTGGTGGCACTTCTTCAAAATCTCTCAACAGAAATAGTAATCCAAACGAGCTTTACGGCCTGGCATCAGGACCATGGAAAGGCTGGCCTTCTATCGTAGAGTCTCTAGGACCTAACGGCATGCACGGCTCAAGAGCTGATATGATTGATGGTCTTGAGCGTGCCCTAACTGTTTTAGATGACCGCAAGTCCATGAACCCAATTTCTTCAATATATGTCATTTCAGACTCAGCGGCAACAACTATCGGGGACCCAACAAATCTGGATCAGGGAATTGAGCGCGTGGTCAATAGAGCCACGGCTGCACATGTCAAGATTAACACCATTGGTGTTACTATGAACCACTTGGCCGATGATTTGGATGTTTTATCAACACGCACAACTGGCACTTATGTTTATCTGCGCAAATGGGAGGAACTTCAACGTGCAATGCTTAGAAGGTTTCGTGCAACCCAGGAAATGGCTTATTCAGAGGTATCTCTTTGTATCGATTTGCTTAAAGATGCCCGCGAGTCTTCTGACGATGATTTGGTGGTGATTTCTGAAATTTCAGGACATTCAATTGATAAAACTCCAGTGTCTCAAGCTGAACCTTTACCCTCACCTTTATTACCATCACCAACATCCACAGAGGAAATGCCACTCCAAGAACGAGTTAAGGAACATTTAGTCAAACTAGGTGATATGGCTGCAAATGAAACTAGAACATTTTTAGTCCAAGTTAGAGTCAGACACAGTGTCATTGCTTCGGCTAGTGAAAAGCCAGACCCCGTGTTGCACCTCTTTAACGCAAGCTTGTCTTATGTTGGTTACACAACTTCGTCCTATTCCTCTGGCGATGTTTACTTTTTACCCATTGGTGAGGCTGCTATACCCATTGAGTCCAATTCCCCAGACTTGATTTTCCCACTTTCCCCATCAGAGTCGAGGCTGCCCAACCGCATGTCGCGTGCTAGCTTAGCAAGCAGCGTTTATAGCCCATATGAAGCTGAATCATATTATAGTGGAAGCACATTGAGTCTCGAACGCCAGCTACAACTAAAACGTGAGACTCCACGCAGCTCTGGTCGCTGGTTCTTGGCTTCTACTGATAAACCTTCGATTTTGTTTGGCGAGCTAGTTAGAAGCCATGCCGGTGACCGCTCAAGTGTTTACAGTACCCAGTCGGTTTATCTTTCTTTGGAACTTTATGATGTACGTGTAGTACAACGACGAATTGAACTGACAGCTGCAAATTTGTTGGAATACATTGTTAGGGCAGGATACGGCGATGAGTCTAAACGACTAAGTACGGGGACTCTGGATCAAGCACAACATGCAAGTATTGCCAAGGTACTTGAAAATGTGCGCGAGGGCAAGGGAATTATTCACGGGTTACTTGGTTGTGCGGTTGCACAACTGCGTGATGCAGAGGGAATGCGGTATACCCGTGTAGTTGGTCACAATTGGGACGAGCAGCTGGATCTGTCGTCTAATAATGAAGACGCACGAATAGTTTTAAGGACAAAGGAAATTGTGCAAGCTGTGGACCAAGTTTTGGCAGCCGTCACGGACCTGTTGGAACGTGCAGAAATGAATACGTTTAAGCAGGATTACCGAAAGTTGCTTATGCAGTATATTGGCGTGTTAAGGTTACAACGCGCGTATATTGGGCGGACTGCTCTTGAGAAATTGTACTTGTAAAAGACTATTAAAAAAAAGAATATAAACAATTTTGATTTTGATGTTGTACTTGAAAGTGTCCATGTGCTAGCGCAGGATATCTCAAACCCGTTTTTTTTTTAAACAATTCTCTTAGAATCTTTCTCGTCTTAAGCTTTATTCTTTTCGGCTTCAGATATCATTCTCTTGATATATTGATGATAATATTATGTACCTTTCTTTAAAAAAAAAATTAAAAAAAAATTTTTTTTTTCTTTTAAAAATTTAAAATTAAAATACCAGGTTGGTTATTGATATATATATGAGGAAACCTTTTAAGACTTATTATTTTGGAATCATAAAGATTTTTTAGGGTATTAATTTAGTTATAATATGACTAGCAGTCTTAATACCAAAAAAAAAAAGAGAGAAATATATATACCACTATCAAGTAATCACAAGTTTTTCAAGGGTTTCAAAGTAATCGATGTATCACCTAAAAAAAAAGTGTTTTATAATTATTATTATGTTTAAACTTTATAATAAAAATATTTGACCAATTTGTTTTCAAAATCTTGATCACCAAGATTGTTCTTATTAGCTTTGAAAAATAATACAATCATCAATGATCAAAATCAAAACATCAAATTTTCTACAACCAAAAATCAAAAATCAAAAATCAAAAAAATTCCTCCTTTGGTATTCTTGTCAAAACTGTAAAAAAAAAAAAAAAAAAAAAAAAAATTGGCAGCTATTATAAACTTGTTAATATTTTGAATTGTAATCAATTCTGGAGTTTTGGTAGTTTTTGAGGGTCATGGAAATTAAACTGGGAAGGATTGTGATAAATGTTCTCGGGATATATATTAATCCCAGGGAAACTTTCATGGTTGTTTTTTTTTTTTCTAATTATTTGAAAAGAAAGAATTTTTTTTAAATAAAGCATATTAGATTTTTTTTTTAATGATTTTAAATAATGATAGTTGTTTGTGAAATATGCCATAAAGAAAAGTATATGTGATATCCAAATCAATTCTTATTATTTTGGTCATTATTGATTTGATAAATTGATTTGTTTTGTTTAAATAGATTGATTATGAGTGAGTTAATAAAGAAATAGAAAAAAAAAAAAAAAAAAAAAAAAAGGTAATGAAAGAAAGAAAATACTTTGGATTCTGATTTTGATTCTATTCTGGTATAAAATAATATAGAAAGCCGCACTAAATGTTATTACCTATTATAGTAATTTGTTATATTACAATTATTTTTTTTTTTTTTTTTTTTTGATATAAATTTATACTAGAATGGCCCATAAATTTGTTCTTTCAGTGACATCATCATCATAATATATTTCAAAGTTTTGAGAACTTAAGTTAGTAGTAGTAGTACATTAAGTTAAGTACCTTGAATTATATATCTCTGTGACGTAGATATAAATTGTTTGTTTGTTTGTTTGCTTGTTTAAGGTAAAAAAAAAAAAAAAAAAAAGAAAAAGTCAGCCCATTGAGACTTTAATAACATTGAATTAATTAGAAGTTGTTGATTTGTGCGTAATTTCAAATAAAATCAATTGATAGATAGAAAAATTGGTAATGTTTGAGTGTTTGTTCAACATCAGTCAAAAAAAAAAATTAAAAAAAAAAAAATCAATAAATTATCTCTAAAATATTTTGTATTGTTTTTTTTTTGTCCAATTGAATGTTTGTAAAAGAAAAAAAAAAGACAAATTACAAGTATGAGAGAACCATATAATATATACAAATAATAATTGAAATAATATCTCAATCTAAATGTAAATCAATTCTTTAAAGATCATTTATTTTAAAGTTCCTTTTATAAAAAAAAAATAACTCAAAAGAGTTTTGTTTGTGTTTTCTTCTTCTTCTTCTCTTTTTTTTTTTTTTTTTTTTTTATTTCCCGCGGCTTATATAGTTTTATTTCGGTACATTAGAATATGTATATTATAGATATTTTGAATTAATAGAAGAAGAAAAAAAAACAGATAAGCAAAAGAAAAGAAAAGAAAAAATACCATTTTGTTTTATTCAGAGAGAAAAGAAAACAAAAAAAAAAGAGTAAAATAATAATAACAATAGCAGAAGCAATTCAAAAAAATATGAGTAATGTGAATATAAATAAACATTAAATGAAAGTTCAAATTTGTTTTCTGCCCTAAACAAAAGTTACTGATTATTCAAAAAAATAAAAATAAAAAAAAAATCGCAATTAATTGTTGTATACGGCACCGATGAAAAGATGTATTTTTATTTATTTTTTTTTTTTTTCGGGGGAATTTTAAAGAAAAATTAAGATAAGAAAGATAAGATAAAATTTTTTTTTTTTTTTTTGACAAATAAAAAATGTTTCTTTGATACTTAAACTATTAAGTATATATATCAAAATGAAAAAAAAAAAAAATAAAAAAAAATAATTTCTAAGTTTAAGCTTTTTTTTTTTTTTTCTTTTTTTTTCTTAACGGAGTTGGCCTTCTATTTTCCCATAAAAATGACTCTGAATCATAATTATTATTATTATTATTTTTTTTTTTTTTTTTTGGTTTCCTCAATAAATAAGTTACTGATAAGCCAAGCAAAAGATTTCTCTTAATTCTCCACACAAAAAAAAAAAAACAAGTCAAATTAAATCAGATTATTTTCTCGTGTAACTAACTCTAGGCTTTTTTTTTCCTATTCATCTGTGGGGTAATAAAACTTGTTTTAAAGTCAATTGACTAACATTTACTATACAAACTGGTAATAAATCTAATTGTAATTGTAATTGTAATTGTAATTTTATATTTTAATAAATGGTTCTTCAATTTACTTATTCAAATTAATAATTATTATTTTCTATAATCTATCATTTAATCCTAATTTTTTAGTTTTTTTAATTCTGTTCCTCGACCTTTTCCTCAGTCTTTTCTTCAGTCTTTTCTTCAGTCTTTTCTTCAGTCTTTTCTTCAGTCTTTTCTTCAGTCTTTTCTTCAGTCTTTTCTTCAGTCTTTTCTTCAGACTTTTCTTCAGTCTTTTCTTCAATACTCTCTTCAACCTCCTGAACCTTTGGTTCCTCGTCATCTTCACTCTTTTCTCTCTTCACCCCGGCACCGTTATTATTAGTCTGACGAGTCTTGATATTCTCCTCACCAAAGACACGGTGTACAAGCTCTGCCAAATCCTGTTTAGCCAGCATCAAGTTAACTGATGACTTGCCACGCCACACTGGGTACAACAACGGCTGGTCCAAAACGGCCTGTGACACAATAGTGCTAGTTTGGCCAATTCGTGGCACTTCCAAGATAAAAGTACCTTCAGGCAAGTTTTGGACAAATTCAGCAAGTCCCTCATCGACCTCCTTGACAGCAGCAAAATTAGGGAACTCATTTGTCACAAGTAGTCTCAAGGTGTTGATATCCTTGGCCACGTAGAACCGGCCAGATCCATCACGGGCAACATGTGGGGCCACAATGGAAATTGCTTCGGCATGGACACGCCATGGACAGGGGCTTCCTGGGGATCTTTGTTTGGAAAACATTCGGAGACCAGCGTGAACAAACTTGACTTTTTGCTCATTAAGCTCAAGCAAGGGTTTGATGCTGGGGGACACGTAGTAGATGGCACGAGAGGGGATACCAGTATTGTTACGGACAAGTAGGGTATCGCGGCCACCCGGGAAAGTTTCGGTGTTGAACTTGTAAAAGTTCCAAATGCTTTCAAGAAGTTCATTATTGGAGGGGATAAAGCGGAAGACTTCTTCATCAGTTTGGGAAGAAACAGGGACTTTTTCCTTGGTGGTGGTAGGAGCAGGCTTTTCAACTGGTTTTTCAACTGGTTTTTCAGCAGGCTTTTCAGCTTCTTCGGCAGGCTTTGGAGCTTCCTCAGCAGGCTTTGAGGTTTCTTCAGCAGGCTTTGAAGTTTCCTCAGCAGGTTCTGAAGTTTCTTCAGCCTTGACCTTCTTCACATCTTGGGTCTCTTCCTCAGCAGATCTCTTTTTGGTATCTTTTTTCTCAAAAACAGCAATGAAGAAACCGCCAGTGTTTTGGAGGTGAGGGTAAACACGGACACACTTGTCAAGACCAAACTCCTTAGCTTCAGTTTCCGAGGGAGGGAAGAGAGAGGGGAGAAGGTTTTTAGAAGTAGGAATGGCTGGGGTTTTAGCTTCATCAGAGTTTGCATTTTCATCAGAAGCAGAGGCTGGAGAAGGAGGGTCAACCCATTGACCAGCCTTGTTTTGAACACGCCAAGTAGAAACACCAGGTCTACGAATAAGCTCAGGAAGGTTTTGGGAAACATCGACGAGAGCAAGGGCTGATCCACAACGACGGAGAGCTTCTGCAACCACAGCTTCATTTTCAATGGGGTTAAGAGAGCATGTTGAGTAAACAAGACGGCCACCTGGTTTAAGAAGTTGGATACCACGGAGAAGAATGTTGATTTGGGTTGCATGGAGACCATTGCCATTACCAATGGTCCAGTCAGTCCAAACGTTAATGTTTTTGCGCATTGTTGCATCACCTGAACAGGGGACATCACAAAGTACACGGTCAAACTTGAGAACATCACCAGAAGCGGTTTTCATTTTAGGGAACATTTGAGCGTCATGGTTTGTGACGAGAAGATTAGGAGAGTTGAGTCGCTTGATTTGATGGATAAGCATATGGGCACGCTTATAGTCTGAATCATTTGCAAGAACAAAGCCTGAGGGGACAGAGGAGGGGCCATCTCTGTGGAGGGCCTCAATAAGTTGGCCAGTTTTAGAACCTGGAGCAGCACAAAGATCAATGACAGCATTATCAGGTTGGACATCTAGGAAGAGGGGGGGGATCATGGAGACAGCTTCTTGACGGTAAATGTTTCCAGCATCAGTTTCGACTACAAGGAATCGTTGAAGACGAGTGAATTCCTTTGATCTACGAATGACTTGTTTACCGACATCGACTTGCCATGCGAGTCCTGGGATATTATAAAAGGGGAGATGTTTAGGTGGAGGGATATTTTCACCATTGAAGACAATGTTTTGTGTATGTTTGACGTAATCGTTTTCAATGAGTTGCTGGACTTCTTTGCAAGCAGATGCAGATGAGGTAATGCGGAAGGTTAATGGGAGAGGTTGTTGGCAAGCCTTTTTAAAGTCTTCAAAGTCTTGTTCGTTTGAGAATAGGTTTGGTTGGCCAGTGTAATAAGCTTGCCATTTTGCATTTTCTTTGATTGCAGATTCCCAGTTACCTGAGACGCGAGCTCTAGATCTCTAAAAGAGTGTTAGAAAAATAATTAAAAAAAAAAAAAATTTAATAATGATAATGATAATGATAATGATAATGATAATGATAATGATAATGATAATAAAATAAAATAAAATAAAATAAAATAAAATAAAATAAACTTACAGTATTTCTTTTACCCATTTTTGACAGAAAGCGAACTTGGTTTAAAGGCTTTCTAAACATGTATTGGGGGGGAGGGGGGGAGGGAAGAATGGAAAGTTGAGATTGAGATGGTTTTATTTTTTATTTTTTTATTTTTATTTTTATTTTTATTATATTTTATTATTATTAATTTTTTTTTTTTCCATTAATGAAATGGAGGTTTTTTTTTGAAAAAAATAAAAAAATTAAAAATTTTTATAAATTAGTCATGATTAGTCATTAATTATTTTTGTAAATAAATTATTTATGACATTACAATATATAAATGTAACATAAATGTAACAAATGTGTAACAAAAATAAGTGTTTTTTTTTTTCTGTTCTTTTCTTTTTTTAATTATTTTTTAATTTTTTTTTGTCATTATTACAATGTGGCTAATCAGCCACAAAGAGCCCACAAAAAAAAAAAAAAAAAAAAAAAAAAAAAAAAAAAAAAGGCTCTCTCTCTTTTGTCTCTCCCTGTCTGTTACGGTGCCAGTTTTACTAATCTTAACGTTTAGTATTATGTAATACTATATGAGTGTGAAAAAAAAAAAAAAAAATTTTTTTTTAATTTTTTTTTTTTTTTTTTTTTTTTTTTTTTTTTTTTTTTTTAAATAAATTAAAAACACACACACACACAAAGACAATCCACACACAGCGTGTCTTTAAAGGTCATCAAAGAATAAAACTTCGGAATCAATCAAATTTATAGAGAAAGAAAAAAAAAAAAATTTACAAAAAATTACAAAAAAATCTCTTTTTTTTTTATTTATTTTTAATTTATTTATTAAAACGAAATTTTCTTTATATTTTTCATTAGATATATATATATATATATTTGATTATAAAATAGGAATTGGAAAAAAAAAAAAAAAAAGAGTTTTTTGCATTAATTTTGAACCCTGCAAGAATAATAAAAAAAAAAAGAGTTCAACGCAATAGAATTGAACACAAAAACTTTAATTGCCTCAACTTGACCTGCCTCAACTTTTTATTTTTTATTTATTTGTTTTAAATTTTTTTTTAAAAAAAAAAAAAATAAATAAATAAAAACCGCCACACACACAAGAAATTTAAATTTAAATTTAAATTTTTTTTTTTTTTTCTTAATCACCCACATAGAGAATATCAACATTAACATCGACAACTTTCAAAAGCCAAAAAAAATTAAACTTTTTTTTTTTTTTTTTTGGTCTAAACTGATTTTTTTTTAATAACAAACAACAAAAGCCCTCAATTTTAAAAATAATAATAAAACCATTTTATTATTTTATTATATTTTATTATATTTTATTATTTTATTATATTAATTATTTATATTTATATTATTAAAAAATTTATTAAAATCCCCTCTTTTCTTTTTTACAATGCAACAACAACAACACCCATCTACAACATCCACTCCTTCAAACCAACACCAACAATCTCCACAGCTTGTTTCTGTAAGTCGCAGTGGAAGTTCAGCTTCAATCTCTTCATCTCATCGTTTCATCTCAAGCAGACATAACTCCATGGCTTCTCACTCGGGTCTTCCACAAGTCCCACAACCAACAGCTTCACAATCAACTCCTCAACCCTATACTCAACAACTGCAACAGCAACAACAACAACAACAACAATCTTCAACCCCACAATCTTCTCAACAACAACTGCACACGACCTCTCGCCGTAAAATGTCAATTAGTGGTAAACTCAAGTCCATGTTTGGGAATCATCAACAACAACAACCGGGTCCTTCAGTTCCTATACAGACTTGTATTCCTCCTCCTCATACAAATGGAACCACCAGTTTACAATCACCACCACCACCACCACAACAACAACAACAACAACAACAACAACAACAACCTACAAATGGTTCTTATCCCATTAACAACGGAACTTCTCCAACTTCTCCAGTCTCACCTGGATATCCTTCTCAGCATCCTTCTATGGGAGTTGTTCTTGAGGAATCATCTATAAAACCATCTAAAGCATCAGTTACTACTACTAACAATAATCAATCTTCTATTCACTCTGCGTCTCCAAGTCCCCCCCCACCTTTACATCAAAATCCCGCCAATCCTCTAGCCATGGTAGGCCTTGCAAATGCTCTTCCTAATGCTCCTCCTCCTGCACAAACAAAGGTTTCTTCAAGAACTGCTGCTGCTGCTGCTGTTCAACCAATCTCTCCAACATCTTCACCTCAACTCTCCTTACCTTCTCAACAATCAAACGGCTCCCTGGCTGCTCTGCCGTCATCCTTCTCTACAGCCACAATAGAAACTCATCCTACCACATTGGTGGGTCCCCCAAAACAACAACAACAACAACAACAACAACAGCAAAACGCATCTGCTGCAAAACCATCAAAATTAGTGACATCATCGTTACTACTCCCAGATGATACCGCAAGTATCATTACCTCGGGATCTTCATCCTCCGCCCGCTCAGGAGCTTCTCCAGGACCTCCCTCCTCCTTGGCATCTACCGCACACGTCCCAGGAAGTGTTGCCGAATCTCATGCTGCTACCTGTCTATTAGTACCTGCCAACTGGGCTGGAATCCCCAAACCTATTGCCTCACAACTCAAAACTTCTCGGTTTGTTGTACTTGGCGAAGTGGCCGATGATTATACTACTCTTTTAAACGTTGTAGGTTCTACAGTTTCATCATCATCATCAGCCTCAACAGCCGCTGCATCCGTTTCTTCAGCATCAGCATCCGTAAATGGCTCAGGAGCTACAGTCCCGGCAGCCCTCATTAACGGCGTTGCTGTAGCTGCAGTACTCGGTCATCACTTACACTTTTTGCGATCTGCACGGCGGCTTGAGAAACTAGGTGGTATGCTACGTGAAATGGTGGGCACAGGTAAAAAAGTCCGTGACGATGCAACTTCAGCATTACCAGACTTGGGTTTAGATCCTTCACAACTTTCAAGCCTAGGTGATGGTACAGACCATGCACCAAATATTGCGAGTGGGCTTATTGGTAAAGCTGGTGGTAGAGGAACAACTCCCTCTGGCCGACGACCTAACCTATCACTCATGTCTGGACTCATTACACAAATTGAAAAGGGTGAACGAGATGTCAACTCAGTTGTAAAGGGTGTTTCACCAGCAAGTGCATTAAGTTCTAATACAACACGACGAATCACTACAGGACTACATCTTAGTGGCAGCGCATCATCAGTAGGTGCAGCAACAACAAGTGGCAGCACACCAGCTGCAGCTGTGGCACAGTCGTTGCTGCAAAAATATGGCAAATGCCAAGAAATTGTAGGTAAGGGAACATACGGGACAGTTCGAGTGTCTCATAAGTTTGACAAGACACTACAACGGGAGACCTTATATGCAGTGAAGGAGTTTCGGCGGCGAGTTCAAGAATCAGAGGCCCACTTTAGTAAACGATTAACATCTGAATATTGCATTTCATCATCATTACATGATAATAATATTATCCATACATTGGACCTTATGAAAGACGGTCGAGGAGAATATTGTCAGGTGATGGAATATTGTGATGGAGGAGACTTATATTCACTAATTTTATCATCAGAAGGTGGACTCAAACAAGCTGAAGCAGATTGCTTTTTTAAACAACTTGTACGTGGTGTGGCATACATGCATTCTATGGGAGTTGCACATTGTGATTTAAAGCCAGAGAATTTATTATTGACATGTAATGGGGCACTTAAGGTGAGTGATTTTGGTAATGCGGAATGTTTCCAAATGGCATGGGAAACAGAGGTTCATTTATCATCAGGAGTATGTGGGTCTAAACCATACATTGCACCTGAACAATTTAAAGATCGAGAATTTGATCCTCGTCATGTGGATGTTTGGGCAACTGGTGTTATTTATATGGTAATGAGGACTGGGTCATATTTATGGCAAGTGGCAAATTTAGAAGAAGATCCATTATATGAGAAATATTTACAAGGTCGCAAACAAAAGAATGGATTTGAACCTATTGAAGCATTAAGAAGAGCAAGGTGTCGTAATGTGATTTATTCTATTTTGGATCCTATACCATCAAGAAGAATTACAGCTAAACAAATTCTTAATTCAGAATGGGGTCGGTCTATTCATATTTGTGAAGCTGGTGAACGTGGATATTAAAAGTTAAAATAACTTTTTTTTTTAAAAAAAAAAATTAAAATTAAAATAAAAACATTTACAATAATAATAAGAAAAGCTATATATATATATATATATATAAAAAAATTCAAATATAAAGTAAGAAAGAAAAAAAAAAAAAAAAAAAAAAAAAAAAAACCTCTTGCATTAAAATATAATCAGCTACTACTACAGCTATCAAAAAAAAAAAAAAATATTCAATTTAATTCAAATTCAAATTCAAATTCAAGTCATTAAAAATCCGTAAACAAGTTGGCATAAGGGTCTGGTGAAGTAACCCCATAATCAAGTTCTTCCTCGGGATACCGGTCAAACAATGATGTATCACCAACACCTGATTGGATAGGAGGTTCATAAGGTGTTTCGATATCTTTTGACAAGAGTTTTTCCCAAATAACTTCTGCAAACCATGGATGAGTCTTTACATCTTGAGAACCACCTTGAAGATTACCCAATCTACGAGTCAAATCTTTAGTGATAAGTCTCTGTAGCAAGTCAACAGCATCTGGGTTCAAAAAGGAGGGATATTCCACACGACCCACCAAAATCTTTTCATAAGTCTTCATGGGAGTGTGATCATAAAATGGAGTATAACCTGTCAGCATTTCGTAAATCAAAATACCCAAACTCCACCAATCTACAGACTTATTGTAGGCCTTGGTGGTCACCACTTCAGGAGCAATATAATCTGGAGTACCACAAAGAGTCCATGTCACATCAGCCACTTCCTTTGCAAACCCAAAATCAGTAATTTTAATATGACCATTTTTATCAAGCAAAATATTTTCCGGCTTCAAGTCACGATAAATGATATTGTGAGAGTGTAAGTACTCCAAGGCAAGCGTCACCTCTGCAGCATAAAACTTGGCCACTGGGTTAGGGAAACGTTGAGATTTACGCAAAAGAGAAAATAATTCACCGCCCTCAATATAATCCATAACCATAAACAAATTCTTACTATCTTGGAAAGTCCCCCACATGCGAATAAGAAACGGGTGCTCAACTAGTTTAAGCATGCGCCGTTCATCATTGGTATGTTCGACCTGACGCATCCGAACAATCTGGACTTTCTTAAGTACCTTGATTGCATAGTAGCGGTTATTATGGACAGAGCGGACAAGATGTACACGTCCAAAGGAGCCAGTTCCTAAGGTACGGAGGATTTGAAAGTCCGAGAGAGTATATTTACCCTTTGAGATAGTTGAACGTTTAGGCAATTGAGAGGAGGAAGTAGACGAGACAGGTAAAGTTGCTGGTGAAGAAGATCCACCTGGAGTAGAAACTGCAGATGAAATGGGTTGTTGTGGCTGTTGTTGGCCTGTTGTTGTTGTGGCTGTTGATGTTGTTGTTGTTGTTGCAGGAGTTGTAGATGGAGCAGTAGCACCACCAGCACCAGCACCAGTAGTCTCTGTTTTTGGAGTTACCTTATCGGAAGGTGTGTGTTGGTGGGAGACAACTGCGGCGGAGGCAGCCGCTGCGGATTGAAGGGAAGTTGCTGCGGGGGTAGGGGTAGAGCCTTGTTGAGCGGCAAGAGCAGATGCAGCGGCAGCTGCTGCAGCAGGAGAAGAGGAAGCCATTTTTAAAGGAGAGATATTGGAAGTATTAATAGGTGTTGTAGAAGGTTTAGTAGTTGTAGATGTATAAGTGTCTTTTGAGAGGGTTTTCCTAAGGGAGGTTAAAATAGAGGAGGGGGAAGAAGTAGAAGTAGAAGTAAAGGAGGGGTCAGGAGAGGTAGAAGTAGAAGTAGAAGTAGAAGAAGAAAAAGGTTTTAGAGTATTATTATTTGAACGTTTTAGGAAACCTGTTGAGATAGAGGGAGTAATTGAGTTAGGAGATGAAGAAGAAATGGTTGGAGAAGAAGAAGAAGAAGAAGAAGAAGAAGAAGATGATGATGATGATGATGATGAGTGAAAATAGTGGTGGTGGTGGTGGTGGTGAAAGGGGTAATGAAGTTTATGTTTAGAAGGAGGAGATGAAGATGAAGAGGTATGATAAGAAGAAGAAGAAGAGTTTGAATTAAAATTAAAATTGGAATTGGAATTGGAATTGGAATTGAAGGTTTGTTGTTGTTGTTGTGGTTGTGGTTGTAATGATAATAATAATGATGATGATGATGTTATAGTAATAGAAGGTGGTGGTGGTGGTGGTGGTGGAGAAGAGGCGGAGGCAGAGGAGGTGTTGGGTGATGCGCTCGCGGGATTATTTGGGTGCTGCTGCTGCTGTTGTTGTTGCTGATGCTGCTGCTGATGCTGCTGCTGCTGCTGCTGTTGTTGGTGGTGGTGGTGGTGGTAATGCAATGGCATTTTTTTTCTTTTTTTCTTTTTTTATTTTCTTTTATTTTCTGTTATTTTCTTTTATTTTCTTTTTTAAGTGTAACAAAGAATTTTAAGAACAATGAAAAAGTTATAAATGTAATTGTAATTGTAATTATAATTGTAATTGTAACTGTAACAAGGTTACGTGTTCTTAGAAAAAGAAAATGTAATGTCACAAAGATGAGGGAAAATAGTTGAATATAAAAAAAAAAAATTAAATTTGAATATATAAAAATAATAAAATACTTTTTGAATTTGTTTTATTTTCTTTTTTTTTTTTTTTAAAATAAATATATATATATATATATATAAATTAAAATAATAATAAATGAAATATGAAAATAAAATATGAAATGAAATGAAATTTTCTTCTTTTTTTTTTTTTCTTTTTTTTTTTTTTTTTCTTTTCAATTAGGATCTTCTTGTCTTTTTATAATCCTCCCTCCCCCCAAAAAAAAAAAAATTAAAATAAAATAAAATAATAGTAAATAAAATAATAGTAAAAAACTTTCTTTCTTTTCTTTCTTTTCTTTATATATGTCTATTTTTTTTTTTTTCACTCTACTACTACTACACTTTAGTTAGTAACTAAAAAAAAAAAAAAAAGCCATCATCAGACCTTCCTTCCCTCATTTATGCTTAAACCCTAAAAAAATAAATAAAAAATAAAAAATAAAAAATAAAAAATAAAAAATAAAAAAAAAGAATCTTCTTTAAAGAATCTTCTTTATTTCTTTCATTTTCATTTTCATTTTCATTTTCATTTTCATTTTCATTTTCATTTTCATTTTCATTTTCATTTTTATTTATTTTGTATTTTTTTTATTTTATTCTATATATTCAATTGTCTAAATAAATTAAATTAAATCAATCAAAATCAAATGGGAAAAAAAAAGGTTTCTTCTATTATCCCTCATACAAAAATCAATTGTTTTTTTTTTCTTTTTTTTTTTTTTTTTCAATAATAATAATCATCATCATCATCATCATTATCATTAGTATAATAAACAAAAACTTTTACAATTGAGAAATTATTAACAATACATTGATTGAATCTCTCTTCTTCTTACAATGTCGATGCTAAAAAAAAAAAAAAAGCTTGTTAATAAAAAACAAAAAACTTTGTTAATAAAAAAAACTCACCTGTAAAATGATAATTATCAAACAAATATAAATAATCATCTAAAAGAACTCCAGCTATATTAATCACTGGAATTTTCTCAAGTTTTGAAGTAATCCCGGCAAGTAATGGCCTTAAAAAAAAACCATTTATGTTAGTAATAAAATCAAATCAAATAAAATCAAATCAAAAAAAAAAAAAAAAAAACACTCACCGAGTCCAATTTTCGTACATCCCCCCACGTAATAACCACCAGCCGTAGTCTCCCGCCCGTTGTTTAAACTCTTCTGATTCAAGTTTTGTCAATCCTTGATCCCGTAATTCCTTCAATGCCAACCGCCGTGCTCCATATTCCATCAAAATTCCAACTACCCAAGGTGTCCAACTTCCATAAACCCGTTTCACAACACCTTGCCCTTGCCCTTGCTGCTGCTGTCGTCGTCGTCGTTGCAAACTAAACTGATATACAAGAAAAGCATAAACTAATGGCCGCATCAAATGTATAACTTCAGCTGCAACTCCAACCGGACTCAACCGTCGGACCAACCCCTCCGGTCCGCGCACATCTTCCGCACTCAATACTTTGCGTTCTAGAAATTCATCAACATCCTCGGCCGCTGGATTATCCGGCAACCCAAGCCCTACCCGAGGCATCCGCCACCATGCCCCCTTACCCTTATTTCTTCTTCTTCTCTCTTCTTCTTCCTTTTGTTCTTCTTCTTCTAATTCTCGTGCATCATCCGCTGCAAGTTCTTCTGCATCCATTGCCAACCGCCGCATTTCGCGCTGTTGTTCTCGTTGCTGATACTCAGCAACTTCATCTTCATCCAAAACCTTAAAGTTACCACGTCGGTCTCGTACAATACGTGCTGTGTCAACATCACGGCCAGGAATTGGAGATGATAAAACAGTTCGTCCATGTGAAGCAGCCAACAACCCCAATCTTAAAGCAGCCTTGATAGCTTCAATCCATAATACTGTGCGCCATCGGTTTTTGTCACGCGCAGCTTCATCAGTCCCTGAAGTCTTACCCACACTAATTCGAGTCCCTAAAATTGTGACTGCAAATCCATGTTTGCCAACCATTTCCCATAATAGTTCTGTGTTTCGTAATAGAGTCAAGGCTACGGCCAGTACCTTATAAACTGAACTTTTGTTCATGGCCCACTGTGTATATCTATTGTGCATGGATGGCCGGAGAGCTTGTGGGTCTCCTAGAAGAGCACCTGATTTCTTACGTGCTAGTTTCTGGAGTGCATTGTTGATGATACGGTCATGGTAAAGTCCTAAGATTTGAAGCATTGAATAAAGAGTTTCCGTTACAATTTCAACATTTTGCATTTGTCCTGTGGCCAAGTATGATAATGAACGTATTGTGGATTCCATGTTTGCGAGTTTTGACGCGTTACTAAGAAGAAACGTTTCATATGCGTGTGCCCATTTCTGATGCCGAGATTCTGGTACAGGTAGTTGTGGATCTTGTTGTTGTTGGTCGTGTGCTTGTGTTTGTGTTTGTGTTTGTGCTTGGGGTGGAGGTTGCACAGTAGATGATCCCATTTTTGGTTGGTTGGTTGGTTAGATAGTTAGATAGTTGATTTAGATTAGGTTTGGTGTGGAGGAGGAGAAGGAGGGGTTGGGATGAGAAGATTTTAAAAGGGGAAAGAGACATTCAATAAAAAATAAATAAAAATAAATAAAAATAAATAAAAATAAATAAAATATAAATAAAAAATAAAAATAAAAATAAAACATTTAGTGGATGATTTGATTTTTTCCTCCCCCTAACCCTAAAAAAAAAAACATTTCCTCACCCCTCCCCTCCTAAAAAAAAAAAGAGTTCTCTCCATAATTTTTTTTATTTTTTTTTTTTTTAAATAAAAAGTTACTACTTAATTACCGAGGTTTGTTTTGAAAACTATTTTTTTTTTTTTTTTTTTTTTGAAATCTCAAAGTTTTGAAAAAAAAAAAAAAATTAATAATAATTAAACAATTTCATTTCATTATATATATAAATATAAATATTTCATTTTATTAAAAGATTAAATCTCTTAAACTTTCTTTCTCTTTTTTTTTTTTTTTTTTTTTTTTTTTTTTTTTTTTTTGACACTTTCTATAGTGACCCTTTTCTTGATATCAAAAAATTATTAATTATTATTATTATTATTATTATTATTATTATTATATTTCAAAGTCCAATTTACATATATATATATATAAGTGTATCTTTTTTTTTATTATTTTTATTTTAACTTTTACTTTTTTAAAAAAAAAATTAAAAATAATAAAAAAAATTAAAAAAAAAAAAAAACTGTCCGTTTGACCATCTGTCCATCCATTCATCTGTACATTCATCTGTTTATCCATCCACCCATCCATTTCATGTCTTCTTCACCTCAATCTCTCCCTTACAAGACGTGCACCGATAATGAATCTTTCCATCTGCATCCCGTACTGCCTCATTCTTAATACTAGCCCATTCACACTTGGCAGGAATCCGACCACATGCCTTATTAAGACATCGTGCATTGGTTTTCTTATACCGTAACCCACATGAATTACACAATTGTCCGGCTGCTGGTGACCATGAAGGCCGCCAACATGGTGATTGATCAGACCCACAGGAAATGCACCGTCGCTTGGAATGGAATGTTAATGTTTGACTTGATGGGACTGTGCTGTAACCTCTTTGCTGAGGAGTAGGCGCCTGCGCCTGTGCCTGTGCTTGTTGGGTAGTAGCAGCAGCAGCAGCAGCAGCAGCAGCAGCCCCATTTTTTTTGGCACTATGAGAATTGGGTGATGATGGCGGAGATGGTGGCTGGTATGCTAGCATTTGATTATAAGTCCCGGTACCTTCTCCCGGTCCCATAAAAGATGATTGCTCTGCAGGAGATACCGCCATAGGGTAAGCCATTGGAACTTGTGCTCCGTTGGGTATCAGGGTAGGGCTAGACGATTTACTTCTAAGAGTTGAAGCAGAGGATGATAGACTTGGGAGTAGATATGCACCAGAGGCCGCAGCAGCTGTGGCGGCGGCTACCTTGGCGGCGTAGTCTCCAGCCTTGACATATGGCGCATTTGTGGAAGATCTTCTACGTTGACCTGAAGGTTTAGAAATTCCAGCGGGTGGGAGTAATGGAGTTGAGATTGATCCTGTGATTGAGGCAGCAGGTCCAAGTGATATTGTGGATCCTTGTTGCTGTTGCTGTTGCTGTTGCTGTTGATGCTGCTGGGCAGCGGATAATGATTTTGTTCGTGGCTTTGAATTAAGCGGCGGAAATCTCTTTGATGATGATGATGATGATGATAATGATAATGATGATGAAGTATTATTAGTAGTATTGGTAGTAATAGATTGGGGTTTGTGGTGGGTTGCATCTGCTGCGGACTTGCGGCGCACAGCTGATGCCGATAAGCCTTTTGAAAGGAGGGTTGTAGAAGTAGAAGAAGTCTTAAATCTTGATGGGTTGTTATTATTATTATTATTATTATTATAAATAGTCTCGTTGACATTGCCAGCATAATCATATTCTTCATCATCATCTTCATCTTCTATAAGAGCACTTTCTCCAGTATATGGTCGGGAGGTAAAATTGTTGTGTTGATGAGCGATTGACAAATCAGAAGACGATCTGGGCAAACTAGTACCACCACTACCGCCAAGCCGTGCAGAGTTTGATTTTTGAAGAATGGTGTGCTCGCATCCGGTAGTTGCCGCCACAAAAGAAGAGCAAGAAGAGCAAGAAGAACAAGAAGAAGAATAAGAAGGATCTAAAAGGGTAGGTGGTTTAGGATCTAATAAACCTGGGATTTGATAATAATTTGCAAGAAGAGATTCAGATTGGCCTTTAATAGCATCTAATTCAAGGGCCTGACGAGTTTTAGTGATTGTAAAAGACCAGTGAGATTCGAGAGAATTGTAAATTGGAGGAGGAGAAGCAGAGCGAGCAATGTCTTTCATTTGAGCAGGATGATGGCGTTTCATCCAAGGGTCGACCTGAGGTTTCCAAGTAGAAGTTGGGGCAGTATCAGCATAAAGTAAACTAAGGCCTTGGAATTTCATTTGGAGTTTTGATTGAGAAGGAGGAGAAGCAGATGAGACTGGAGAAGGGATAGAAGATGAGGCAGTATCAGCAGTATTAATATTAATATTAATATTAGTATTAGTATTAGTATTGGTTGTAGTATCAGTAGTTGCTGTTGTTGTAGTAGTTAGAAGATCTGGGAAAAGTTGAGATTTGATGGTAGATGTTGTTGCTGTAGTAGTAGTAGTAGTAGTAGTAGTAGTAGATGAAAGATCGAGAGAATGTGGAGGGGTGCAACTTGAGTCTGAGTCGGGTGGAGTTGGAGAAGGAGCGTATGGAGTTGAAGATGGAAGAAATGCTGGTATAACAGACATGGTGAGATGAATATTTAGGGGAGGGAAAAAAAAAATAAAAAAAGATTAGATGAAAGTATAGTTAGAAATAGATTTAAAGTATAGTTGAAAAAAAAAAAAAAAAAAAAAAAAAAAAAAAAAAAAAATGAAGTTGGATTATAAGGGGGGGGGGGGGGGGATGGGGGTGGTGGAGTGTAGTTGATTGGGGAGGGGAGAGAGAGAGAGAAAAAAGGTTTGTAGAAAAAAAAAAAAAAAAAAAAAAAAAAAAAAAAAAAAAAAAAAAGATTGTAAAGATTAAAATTGGCAAGATTAGAAATAAATAATAAAATAAAATAATAAAAAAGAGGAGAAAAAAAAAAAAAAAAAAAAAAAAAAAAAAGACTTTTTGGATTTTCAAACAAAAATAATAATAATAATAAAAAAACAGGCAATCTATTTAAAATAAAATAAAATAAATTAAATTAAATTAAATTAAATTGAAATATAAATAAATAAAAGAAATATCGTCATTGAGCCTTTTATTTTATTTATTTTATTTATTTTATTTATTTTATATTTATTTATTTATTTTATATCAAAAATTAAAATCTCTTTGTTTTTTTTTTTTTTTTTTTTTGGCTGGCAGCGGCGGTTGTTTTTTATTTGTTGATATTTAATTCACTGTGATTTTTTTTTTTTTTATTTTTATATTTTTAACAAATAAATAAATAAATAAATAAAAGACCTTTTGATTTTAACAACACAAGTGGGGGTTTATTATATATATTTATATATTAATTTAAATATTAATTTAAATATTAATTTATTTTTATTTATTAAATATCGTTATATATATATATATATTTTTTTTTATTTTAATTGGACTTTTTTTTTTTTCATTACGTCTTCAATTATTTTTCCTTTTATAATTATTTATTTATATATATATATATATATATATATATATATATATATATAGTTGCGCACAGATATATACTAGTAATAATAATAACACTAAATAACATATCACACATTTTAACTTTCCAGTGAGTGAAATTTTCAAATTTCATTTGTTTGTTTGTTTGTTTGTTTGAATCAACAAATTTATTTTTTTTTATTTTTTTTTTTTTTTGGCACGTGGAATTGGCCGATTATGTCAATTACTCGTATAAAATAACGACACACATATTTATTAAAATTAATTAATTATATAATTTAACTCTGATTAAAGTTAAAATAATTATAATATAAATATATATATTCTCTTTTTTTAATTATATCTATATTTAATATTTTCATTATTATTTCAATTGCTTTAATTCTTCTTTAATTACTTTTTTTTTTTTTATTTCGTCATTTATTTAACAATCTCATATATATATATAAAAAACAAAAAAAACAAAAAAAAATATTATTTCGCCGTTTACGATAAGAATCACGTGCTTTGTTACACTTTTAAAAAGTATTTGTAACATTCACTTTAATTTGCTCTTATCTGTCCAAATAAAAATAAATTAAAAAAATAAATTCTCAACTACTCCACCTAATGATTATATAATAATTCTTATTATCATAATATCCAACTCCCCCCCCTTCCCCTAACCCTCGTTTTAACTTCCCAATTAGGATCTTTTTCTTTCTCATTTTTTTAGTTTTAAAAAATCAATCCACTTTTACCATAAAAAAATTCCCTCTTAAATAATAAAAAATAAAAATGAAAGGAAAAAAAAAAAAAAACCTCTTCTTCTGTAATTCTATAAAAATACTTTGAAAGAATCTTTCTTTCTTTCTTTCTTTCTTTCTTTTTATCTTTTTCTTTTTTTTTCTTTTCATATTCAATTTTGTACTTAAAATCTAACTCAGAAAAAAAAAAAAAAAAAAAAAAAAAAACTTCTACCAACCTCTTGGATTTCTCATTCATCATACTACAAAATGTCTTCCATAGAAATCGAACCTATCGAATCCATGGCAGATGACCTTATACAACAAACCATCTATAACCAAAACCAAAACCAACAATTCCAAGCTCTCCATTTCTCAAATCATAACAACCATGGATCAACCCAAAATAATGATGATGATAATAACGGCAATGATGATGATGATGATGATGATGATGATGATGACGACTCTTTAACCCTTAAATCACATTACTATGATCTCCCAAAAAACCTCCGACCAAACTACCGCCTACTCCTCGCAGGACTTACCCTCTACGTCACAGCTTACTTTGCAAGTATGCCTTCCATCATTGATGCCCTAGTCTACATGGTCTGTCGTCAAACCCCATCATCATCATCATCCTACCCTTCTCTTTCTTCAGATCCATCCATGCTCATTCTCGCAAACCCTCAAAATAGATATACAGATCCACGCTGTTTTGGTCCAAACATCTCGGCAGCTGTTGGCATTTTCCAATCTTATCAATCAATGATTAGCGCCATTTTTGGAACAATCACTATCCCTATGCTCTCATCCCTCTCAGATCGCGTGGGCCGTAAACCCTTAATCCTTTGGACTGCTTCTTGTTCCCTTGCACATATGTCAATCATCCTCGCTTGTACCCTCTTTAACATTAACTATAACTATATGCTCTTAGGATCCGTCATTGAGGGACTCGGAGGAAGTACCACCATGGTCTCCATTCTTTCGGCATCCTACATCTCCGATTGTATTAAAGAAAACCATCGTGCTCCCATTTTCTCCATTAGCGAAGCCTTGTTTTATGGATCCATGGCTTTGGGCCCCTTTCTCGGTAGTGTTTTCCTTTCCTGGCTTGACCACCGTATCACAGGACTCTTTGGTATTTCTATTTTTGCCCAGTTTTTGTTTCTGTGCTTGGTATATTTTGCCCTTCCTGAATCTCGCACTATAAGTTCCCTTACCGCCTCTTCAATCCGCTTTAACAATTCCCGTAGATGTGGGTCTTCAAATCCCAAATCTTTGGTCTGGCAGTCTTTAAATGCTCTTAAAGACTCACTCATTCTCCCACTTAAAGCTTTTGCCCTCCCACATATTCCACGCTCGCAGCCGCGCACACGGCTGAATGTGTATATTCTACTCAGCACTCAATCCATGCTCATGGAAGTTGTTATGTGTGTCATGCCCTTGTTGTTTCTCTATGTCAAAACTGTTTTTTCCTGGACTTCAGTGGAAACTGGTTACTTTGTGTCAATTTTAGGTGTATCAAAGTTTGTTGGTCTTGCAGTCTTGTTCCCTCCATTGTTGCGATACCTTCGTAACCATTATGACCACTCAGCAACCCGTGTTGACCGTTCAGATGTACTAGTGTTGCGTTGTGGTCTCGCCATTCTTTCCACTCTTTATTTGTTACTTGCAGAAGCTCCATCGGGTCATGTTTTCCTAGGACTTGCTGTTGTATTTATGTTACCTAGTGTGAATTCACCAGTATTGCGCAATGCACTCATTAAGCATGCCGATCACGACCATGTAGGCTCTTTATTAGGGTTGTCGCAATTTATTTCGCGTGCAGTATCGATTGTATTGCCTCTAGGATTAGCAGCCGTATACCGCGCAAGTGTAGGGATGCGACCTCAGCTGGTTCTGGAGGTTGCTTCTGGGGTTGTTGGTATGATTTTTTTGAGTATTAACTTTTTAGCAGTTGATAATGAAGAAGAAGAAAAGAAAGATGAAGAGGAAGATGAGTTTTGATGGATGAATATTGATGGATTGATTGATTGATTGGTTGGTAGTAAATGTGTTTTTTTTTTGTATAAGTTTTTTTATGATAATTTATGATGATAACAAAAAAAAAAAAAAAAAAAAAAAATTGATAAGCACATCATAGTGTAAATAATTTTTTTTTTGCTTGCTTTTTTTTTTTTTTTATAACAAAAAAAAAAAAAAAAGTTTAAATTTTTATCCTAACCCTGACGTTGAATTACCATTTTAAGACATTTAGGCACTGACAAAGAAAAATTTATAAATATATACGGCCCGTTTTTTTTTTTTTTTTTTTTTTTTTTTTTTTTTTCTGGATAGCCGATACGACTTAATTGTAATTGATTAGTTTATTGATTGATTAATTGTAATTGATTAGTTTATTGATTAGTTTATTGATTAATTTATTGATTAATTTATTGATTAATTTATTGATTAATTTATTGATTAATTTATTGATTAATTTATATAAGAAAAAGAAACTTTTTGAAACTTTGATTTGTAATTCTTTTATTTATTAACTTTTTTTTAACTTGTCATTAAATGGTTTTTTTTTTTTTTTTGCTAATTTTTTTTTTCTTCTTTTCTTTTCTTTTCTTTCTTATATACCTTAAGCTAAAGTTTTATTAATATATAAATTTGTTGAAATTGTTGATATTTATTTATATAAATATATATATATATATATCGTGTCTTTAAGCCACTTTTTTTTTTTTATTTTTTTATTTTTTTATTTTTTATATTAAAATTCTAAACTTCTTAGAGTCTCGGATCTCCGACAAAATCTCACAAACGGCAACGCACAAGATATTATTTTCATTTTCATATAAAACAAACCTTCCCTTCATCTATCAATCAATCAATTTCTTATTCCTTTTTTATTCTTAAAATAATAATCTCATCTCATTTTTTTAAATGACATCTATATTATTCGAACCTGCAGAATCCCTGGCTGACGACTTTGCCCAGCAAACTGTTTTCCATAATGAAACACAGGCACTCAATCCTACCCATCATCATCACCATCACCACAATCATGGATCAACACAATTGCTACTAAATTCTACTCCGACAACCACTACTACTAATAACACCGCCCAATCAAACTACAACTCTGAATCCGACTCAGACAACTCGGACGACGACGATGATGATGATGATGATAACACCAATCCAATTTCTTCTTCTAAACTTAAAACTGAGTTTCTAGCTCTTCCACCTAGCCATAGACCAAGCTATAATATCCTGTTTCTGGGATTCACTATCTACGTCACGAGCTTTTTCGCAATCGTACCTTCAATAATGGACGCCATGGTCTACATGATCTGCCGCCACGATTTCTCCTCCAACCAAGGCTCACCATTATCTCCAGATACGTTGTCTTCATCATTGTCATCATTGCCATCATTGTCGTCATTATCTTCTTCCTCCCCCTCCTCCTCCTCTTCCCATTTTAACGACCCACGCTGCTTTGCACCGGAAATCAGCGCTGCTGTTGGTCTTTTCCAATCCTATCAGACCATGATCAGTGCTATTTTCGGTACAATCACAATCCCCATGCTCTCCTCACTCTCAGACCGTGTAGGCCGTAAACCTCTCATCCTTTGGACAGTCTCTTGCTCCCTTATCAGCCTTGTCATCACTATTGCTTGCTCTTCTCTTCAAATATCTTACAAGTATATTTTGCTTGGTGCAGCCATTGAAGGACTTGGAGGAAGTACTACCATGATTTCTATTCTTGCTTCGTCTTACATCTCCGATTGTGTCAAGGAAAAACATCGAGCACCAATTTTGTCAATCAGTGAAGCCATGTTCTACGGATCAATGGCTCTGGGCCCATTTCTCGGAAGTTTGTTTCTATCGTTTTTTAACCACAAAATCCCCCTGTTGTTTGGGGTATCTGTTTTAGCACAATTTTTTTTCCTGGTTCTTGTTTATTTTGCACTTCCAGAGTCTCGCAGTGCTCGTGCACGCCGCAATTCAGTCACTCATTTTAATAATGCACGTCGCCGTAAAAGCATGGCCTCAGTTGGATCCACTAATAACTTGATTCCTTCTTCTACTTCTTCTTTTTTTTCTTCTTCTTCTTCTTATTCTTCACCCCTGTGGGATGCCGTGCTGGCTCTTAGAGACTCACTTGTTCTACCACTTAAAGCATTTGGGCTTCCTCATATTCCGCGCTCGCAGCCGCGCACACGGCTGAACGTTTACATATTGCTGGCCACCTCTTCCATGTTACTTGAAGTTATAATGTGCATTATGCCCATTCTCTTTCTTTATGTCAAAACAGTCTTTTCATGGACTTCTGTAGAAACAGGTTACTTTGTATCCATCATTGGCATTTCGAAATTCTTTGGTCTAGCTGTTTTGTTTCCTCCTTTATTACGATACCTCCGCAAACATTATGATCACTCAGCAACCCGTGTCGACCGTGCAGATAAGTTGCTTCTACGCTGTGGTATTTTCATTCTTGCTACGTTATACTTATTGCTTGCCGAAGCACCTTCTGGTCATATATTTCTTGCGCTAAGTTTTGGGTTTGTATTTGCCGGTATTAATTCACCAGTATTGAGGAATGCTTTAATCAAACATGCGGAGCGTGGACGTGTTGGTGAACTTTTGGGACTTTCACAATTTATTTCGCGTGCCGTATCGGTAGTTTTACCACTTGCTCTTGCTGGTGTTTATAATGCTAGTGTAGGAGTAAGACCTCAGTTGGCACTGGAAGTATCAGCTGCAGTTGTTCTTATTATTTTTGTTGTTATTAATTTTATGAGTGTTGATAAGGAAGGGGATGAAGATGGAGTATAAATTGGGAAATTTGGTTGTTTTTATTTATTTTTATTTTATTTTATTTTATTTTATTATAATGTATATGTTTATTGTTTGTTTTTATTTTTATTTTTATTCTTTTTTTTTAAAAAAAAAATTATAATAATACTTGAAAAAAGAATCCCGGAAGCAGAGAAAAGCAAAAGTAACAAAATGAAGATGAAAGTGAAAGTGAAGATGAAAAATGAAGATGAAAAAGATGCCAGGAGGTTTTCTTTTTTTTCTTCATTTTAATTTAACCAGAAAGATAAACAAACACCTCCTTTTTTTTTTTATTTTTTTTTTTTTACCAGTGCAACCAATAATCAAATTTTTTTTTTTTCAACATTAGAGAGGGAGGGAAAAAACACCCCCTTAGATGGCAGCCTTTTTTTTTTTTTTTTTTTTTTTTATTTATTGATAGAAAGGGATTAAAAAGTATATATAATTTATATATACGGGGATGGGAGATAATATTTATAAAAAGATAAAATAAAAATAAAAATTATTATTATTATTAAATAAATAAATAAATAAATAAAAAAATAAATAAAATAGAAAAAAGGAAAGATCTGTTCTTTGTATTTTATTTTATTTTTTTTTTTTTTCAAAGTCTTCTTTTCAACATTCAACATTAAACATTCAAAAAAATAAAATCAACACTTTCTTATAAATTTCATATTTAATCTTAAAATACAAAAATACAAAAAGACAAAGAAAGTCCTGCATTAGACAACAACAAATATCCTACAAGTCAGGGCTTCTTACACACGTCATTGTGCAGATTGTTATTATTATTATTATTATTATTATTATTATTATTATTATTATTATTATTATTATTATTATTATAATAATAAAAGCATAATAACCCAAATAACTAGCTATTCATTCATTATCATAATAATAAACTAGCCAGATTTCTACAAAAAAAAAAAAAAAAAAAAAAACCTCCTCTTCCTTCAATATGGTTCTTTCACCAGCTTTGGTAAGTCTCTCTCAACCTCAATCTCAATCTCAATAATATACATCAAGTCTAACGCGCATACAATCTTTCTTCTTTTAGCTACGCCACAAACGGTCTCAAAAACGAGGCCAGAGACTTACTCTTATGCTCTGTGGTGAATCAGGTTCAGGCAAATCATCCTTCATCAATACCTTATGCCGTACAAACGTCATTGCACCACTTGACTTACTCAATAACATCCCATCTCACTCAGAATCTGCACACCTTGATGCAGGTCTGCGGCTTGACTCAATGACAGTTGAAATCCCAGATCAAGGTGAAGGAGTTCTGACACTCAATTTAATTGATCCTGTAGGATTCGGTCAGAATCTAGACAGTGGGCCAGTGTGAGTTTATATTAACCAAAAAAAAAAATAAATAAATAAAGTGAAAAGAAAAAAAGGGGGGTATTTGGTATGGTATTAACTAACTTTGTTTATTTTTTTTTTTTTTAGGTTTGACGAGATTGTTCATTATGTGGAAAAACAGTTCGATGCAGTACTAGCAGAAGAGTCTCGAATTAAACGTAACCCTCGGTTTACTGATACAAGAGTACACGCGATTTTGTATTTTGTCCAGCCCACAGGACATGGTCTACGGGAACCAGACATTGAGTTTCTACAACGTCTAGCACCAAAGGCCAATGTAATCCCAGTGTTGTCCAAAGCAGATGGGTTGACTACGGGAGAATTACAACTCAACAAGCAATTGGTGATGGAAGACATTCGGCGACTTCAAATCCCAGTGTATGGGTTCCCAGGGGGGGATGGGTTCCAATATGGAAAGGCAGTGACGACAGCTATATCAGCAGCAGCAGCAGCAGCAACGACAGCTGTAGCTACTGGTGGGGAGAAAAGAAGGAATGGAAAAAAGTCTCAAGCGGATAGAAATAGAGAAAGTCGGCGAAGGAATAGTCGGATGGGAGTTTATGATGATCTTTATGTGGAAGATAAGTTGCATGATGATATCGAAGAAGATGAGAATGAAGAAGATGGAAATGATGATGATGATGATGAAGAAGAAGGTGAAGATGATGATGAGTTTGTGAAAATCTCAAAACAAGCCAAGGGAATGGTGCCATTTGCGGTAGTTGGTGCATCGGACATTGACGAACATCAAGGCCTGCTAACACGGCGATACGCCTGGGGAGCTATAGATGTTGAAGATCCACGGGTAAGTGATATTAGTATGTTACGAAAGATCTTGACACAGACACATGTGAGTGATCTACGTGACACAACCGAGTATGTATTGTACGAAAACTACCGGACACACAAGTTATCACAGGAGTTAGCAGAAGAAGTTTCAGAAGAAGCAGAATCTGTTGTGAGTGGAGAAGAAGCATCTTCATCATCATCAATGGTTACTCATATGAATGCATCAGGTACGCCATCAACAGTATTGTCATCGTCTACTGGGAATGCGATATCATCATCTTCAACTGGAGCATTGCTTGCACGAGAGCAACAAATCTGGGCGAGTGAGCAACGACTCAAGGATACGGAAAGCAAGCTTGCAAGAGATGTGGCAGCACGACGGGCAGAGATTGCAGCACAGGAGCAAGAACTGAAACGGTTGGAACTAGAGTTATTGACCAAAGCTGCAGCTATGAGTTTGGGTAATGGGAGAAGAGTTGAGAGTAGTCAAAGCATTGGGTATTGATTTATGGGAAGATGAAAAAGAAGAAGAAGAAGTTTTTAAGGTTTAGAGAAAAAAAAAAAAAAAAAAAAGGAATTAATAAGTGGTGATGATTGTTTAATTTGTTTAATTTGTTTAATATGTTTAATTTGTATTTTTTTTTTTTTCTGGGGTAGTGATATAATTACAATTACAACAAGTTCTGTTACATTTATTATATATATAAATAATATAGCTTGTGCCACAGAATTATTATTATAATTAAGATTATCTCTTAGAGATAATCTATCTTACAATATTTTTTTTTCTTTCTTTCTTTCTTTCTTTCTTTCTAAATTATTTAGAAAAATATTTTTTTTTGAAACAATAATATTCTCTCTATATATATATATATACTCTCAAAAACTTCATTTAATACCATAAAGTAGTTGCTTGCTTGCATTTATATTAATATTTTTTTTTTCAATATACTCACAGGTATACCTCCCTTATTAGTCTTGACTTTTGAAACTTGATTTGGTATTATCATACTATCCCTTGATTACAAACTACATTTGACTTTCTATACAAATAATACCCTTTGGTCAAAAGTTAAACTTTTGACTGAAAAAAAACAAAAAAAAAAAACATATCTACATGATGGTAGTCATTCACATGGGAATTTTATCCGATTGAAACAAGATTTGTTGGAACAACTTCAATGCTGTACTTACATCTTCCTTATGTGGGTTAAAGATCTCTTTACTTTAATAAGTACAACAACACCAAGTACTGTGTTCTTTGGTAGTCTAAATAGAAATCTTCAACAAATAGATGGGTTGGTAAACTTTCAAACAAAGTCTTGAGTTATCAAGAAGTGCATCATATCTGATGCTGTCCCTCAAAACATTTTTTTTTTTTTTTTTCACCTCAAAAGTTTAAATTTTCCTTTAATCTGGATTCCCATCCAGAATTTGTGTGAACAGCATGAAATTATTAAATCTAATTTATACAATTTTTTTTTTTTCTTCTTATGATTTACAATCTAACGGACAAACTAGTGAAGAAGAAATTCAATGATATTTTAAAAGACAAAATGTCCCTTTTTTTTTTTTTTTTTTTTTTTTTTTTTTTTTTTTTCCCCTAGAGGAACAAAACCTGCCCAAAAAAGAATGGAATTTAGCTTTTAACTGATGACTTGAAAGATCTTGATACTATAAAAAAATTTCAAGTTACCTAATATATTTCCCAGATGAGGTTGTTAATTTTCATGTTGATGGATTGGATTGTGATTCTTATGTTGCTTAAGATTCATAAAAAAAACAATATCCAAGAATCAAAATAATACTATTGACTCTTCTTTAACTACCAACCACAATAACAGATATATATATATAGTTAATTAAAAAATAAAAAAATAAAATTGTAACTAACTATTGTAACTACTTAGTTAAGTTTAATAGTAACGGTAATTGTAATACCGTTATGTGTGTAATTACAACAACGTTTATATGTTTAGTTACATATAAATTTAGATTAAATTTGTTTAGGGTTTATTTTATTTTTATATATATTTATATGACATCATAATGTTATAGATAAATATATATATATAAATATTATATAATTCATTTATTATTGTGTGACATTACAATTATGAAAACCCCGCGGTCAGAGAAATTCTCTGGCCGGTTGATCCGTTATTTATTTATTTATTTATTTATTTATTTTGTTACACCATTTTTATTTGTAATAATATTAATAAACTCGTGAGTGTTTATATTGTAGAAAGTTATTATACTTTGCCATATTAATTTGAGCTAATGATGAAAATATGAGGTGGTAAGAAATTCCACAAAGAAAAAAATAGAAAAATAAATAAAATAAAATAGAAAATAAAATAAAATAAAATAAAATAAAATAGAAAATAAAATAAAATAAAATAAAATAAAATAAAATAAAATAAAATAAAATAATTGAGCCAAAATGCCGGCAGTTATTTTGAATAAAAAAAAAATAAAATAAAAAAACGCAAGAAAAAAAAAAAATAAAAATAAAAATAAAAAAAAAAAAAACCAGTTAAGCGCGCTTTTTTTTTTTTTTTTTTTTTTTTTTTATATATTTATTTAATGCTTGTTTTCTATGCGTACTCTAACTGATCAGTTAAAGAAAGAAAGAAAAAAAGAAAAAAAAAAACACATGGCAATTAATTCATTCATTCATTTATTTATTTTTTTTACACACACACCCCTTTTCAAATCATGATTTGATGATCATTATCATCAAAAGAACGGCATTCTGTCTTGCGGTGTAATCTTTAACGGGAATGCCGTGGTGTTGGGTGTTTTTTTTTAATAATAATAATAATAATAATAATAATAATAATAATAATAATAATAATAATAATAATAATAATAAAGTAATTACATTTTTTAATATATTTATATATATTGTAATTGCTGTTATTACTACTACTATATACTAAACTAAACTATATTAATATTATATTACTGTAAATGTTACTATTACTGCTGATGATGCTGATGCTGATGCTGCTACTGCACTGGTTTGGATGGCCGTTGATAGGCCCAGCATCGGCTTTCCGTCTACGGTTTTTTTTATTTTATTTTTTTATTTTTGTTTAGTATTAATATTAGTAAAAAAATATATATAGAGAATATGAATATGAATAAGAAAAAAATTTTTTTTAATTGCTTCTTGTCATAATAATAATAATAATAATAATAATAATATAGAAAGAAATACAGAATTACAGAAAGACATAAAGATTTTTTTTTTTAATCTTTTTTTTGCCATTCAATAATAAATTTGTTATTATTCTTTATATTATTAATTATATTTTTATTTTTTTTTTTTTTTGCCATTCAATCTAAACTTTGAGAAATACTAAAATCTCTTTTTATTATTATTATTATTGTAATTTATTTATTTACTTGTCGTTGTTGTTGTTGTTGTTGTTGCTTTTAAGTAAATTCAAGTCAAATATAAATGTTGAGACAGTTATGTGTCTATGTGTGTAACAAAAAAAAAAATTAAATAAAATAAAAATTAAAAAAATTTCCAAACTTTTGCCAGAGTATAAAAACCTTTTGATTTTCTCCTTATAAAAAAAAAAAAATTTTTTATTTTAAAAAAAAAAGGAGAGATTTTTTTTTTTTTTTTTTTTTTTTTTTTCTTTCTTTCTTTCTTTTATATATAAAAACCCTTCCCAACCCCACCTACTCAACTCTCTCTATTAAAAAAAAAAAAAACTCAACTCAACTAAACTAAACTCAACTCAACTAAATCCCCCCCCATAAAATCAAATCCAAATCCAAATCCAAATCCAAATCCAATCAAATCCACTTAATCCAATCCATAAATCTTATAATATCTAATCATGTCTGTTCTGTAAAATATCGCCTCTACTACTCTCTCTCTCTCTCTTTCTCATTTCGTCACCACCACAGCCTTTAAATATATTATTACTTTCAATAGGCACCCCCTGTGACAACTAGGCTCTTAATAAATCCAATCCAATAAAAGAAACTAATAATTCAAAATCCAAAAAAGAAAAA